>NC_086106.1:87570545-87909712 GCF_963921235.1 Mobula hypostoma
CAGCCATGATTACCATCCTTCCAGAAATTTCCTCTCATGCTCTTGCTCTGATGTACTTGTCAGCCATGAAAAGTTCTATAGAGGAACAGTCATTGACTTGACTGAGAATGTTAGAAAGTGGTCATTCCAACCAATAGCAAGCAACACTGCGAACTCTGATTTCAAGCACATTTTTGCATGAGAAAAGAATGTGTTGTTCCATTGTATATTTCAGTTTAATCCTTTTTTTATTTTTATACATTCAGAGGAGGGTGTGTCACTGATAAAGCCAGCGTTTGTTACATTTGCCCTGGAGAATGTGCTAATGAATTATATATTTATATCATAGCAATTTATTGTGATATGCTCCAACTGTTCATTAAGGGGCTTTAAGGATTTTCATGCAGTGCCTACCAAAGTCTAGTGATAGTTTTCAACCTGTAGTGGTGTATGGCTTGGCTAGATGATCATGTTCCTGTACGTGTCCTTGTCTTTCCAAGTTCCACAGTTTACAGGGTATGTTGAAAAAATTTTGGTAGATACTGCATTGCTTTGATTTTCAACCCAGTGGCCAGTGAGCCGCCTTTCTAATGTGGATTAGGTTCACAATTTACTTACTGTGTATCTGTTAAAGAAAGGTTTCTCATGCATGTCGCCTGGAGCAGAGTGCTGTACAATCACACCCAGACCATGAGTTGAGAACAACCATTACAACTGCATTGTATAGCTGGTATACACACTGTAACCGCGACACAGAGGGGGTAGTGATGGAGTCCGGAGGGAGTATCTGGTGAATTGTGTGCTAATCTAATTGGCTTCTTATTTTACTTTCAAGCTTCCTGGATGTATTGGATCTACCCTTAATATACTATGGAAAATACATCATTCCTTTCACGATGTACCTTGGAAAGGCTCTGTTGAGATAGGTGAGTCACTTACAGCAAAATACTGTAAGTGACTCACCTATAAACCTTAGAGAAAAAAATTAATCAGTCATACTTTATTGATCCCAAGGGAAATTGGTTTTTGTTACAGTTGCACCATAAATAATTAAATAGTAATAAAACCATAAATAATTAAATAGTAATATCTAAATTATGCCAGGAAATAAGTCCAGGACCAGCCTATTGGCTCAGGGTGTCTGACCCTCCAAGGGAGGAGTTGTAAAGTTTGATGGCCACAGGCAGGAATGACTTCCTATGACGCTTAGTGTTGCATCTCAGTGGAATGAGTCTCTGGCTGAATGTACTCCTGTGCCCAACCAGTACATTATGTAGTGGATGGGAGACATTGTCCAAGATGGCATGCAACTTGGACAGCATCCTCTTTTCAGACACCACCGTCAGAGAGTCCAGTTCCATCCCCACAACATCACTGGCCTTACGAATGAGTTTGTTGAGTTTGTTGGTGTCTGCTACCCTCAGCCTGCTGCCTCAGCACACAACAGCAAACATGATAGCACTGGCCACCACAGACTTGTAGAGCATCCTCAGGATCGTCCGACAGATGTTAAAGACCTCAGCCTCCTCAGGAAATAGAGACGGGTCTGACCCTTCTTGCAGGCAGCCTCAGTGTTCTTTGACCAGTCCAGTTTATTGTCAATTCGTATCCCCAGGTATTTGTAATCCTCCACCATGTCCACACTGACCCCCTGGATGGAAACAGAGGGCACCGGTACCTTAGCTCTCCTCAGATCTACCACCAGCTCTTTAGTCTTTTTCACATTAAGCTGCAGATAATTCTGCTCACACCATGTGATAAAGTTTCCTACCATAGCCCTGTACTCAGCCTCATCTCCCTTGCTGATGCATCCAACTGTGGCAGAGTCATCAGAAAACTTCTGAAGATGACAAGACTCTGTGCAGTAGTTGAAGTCCGAGGTGTAAATGGTGAAGAGAAAGGGAGACAAGACAGTCCTCTGTGGAGCCCCAGTGCTGCTGATCACTCTGTCAGACACACAGTGTTGCAAGCACACGTACTGTGGTCTGCCCGTCAAGTAATCAAGAATCCATGACACCAGGAAAGCATCCACCTGCATCGCTGTCAGCTTCTCCCCCAGCAGAGCAGGGCGGATGGTGTTGAACACACTGGAGAAGTCAAAAAGCATGACCCTCACAGTGCTCGCTGGCTTGTCCAGGTGGGCGTAGACACAGTTTAGCAGGATTCCATTTGTAACTAAACAAAAATTCAGAAACTGTACTAAGATCTGCTCTTTCTAAGTAAATTCGTGGAGAATTCTTCATTTTGAAAGAAAGGCTGAATATTTCACCTTAAATGATGATCGATGCTTGTTAAGAGACTCTTCAGTTTCATTGTCTGTAATATATCTGAGAATTTTCTATCTTCCAAGCATTTAGTCTGTAACTGGTGACATTTAACAATGACTTCTTATAATGTGAGCAACACACCCAAAATGCTGGAGGAACTCAGCAGGCCATGCGGCATCTATGGAAAGGAGTAAATGTTTCGGACCGACCCCCTTCATCAGGACAGTGATTTCATTTTGAAAGACAACATGGCCTCTAGTGTTCAAGGTTCATAGTGCTGTTTTGTCTTGTTGTCTTAGACACATAGAAAACCTACAGCACAATTCGGGCCCTTCGGCCTACAATGCTGTGCCGAACATGTACTTTCTTTAGAAATTACCTAGGGTTACCCATAGCCCTCTATTTTTCTAAGCTCCATGTACCTATCCAGGAGTCTCTTAAAAGACCCTGTCGTATCCGCCTCCACCACCATTGCTGGCAGCCCATTCCATGCACTCACCAATCTCTGCATAAAAAAACTTATTGCCTGCTATCCCCTCTGTACCTACTTCTAAGCACCTTAAAACTGTGCCCACTCGTGTTAGCCATTTCAGCCCTGGGAAAAAGCCTCTGACTATCCATACAATCAATGCCTCTTATCATCTTATACACCTCTATCAGGTCACCTCTCATCTCCTGCCGCTCCAAGGAGAAAAGGCTGAGTTCATTCAACCTATTCTCATAAGTCATGCTCCCCAATCCAGGCAACATCCCTGTAAATCTCCTCTGCACACTTTTCTATAGTTTCCACATCCTTCCTGTAGTGAGGTGACCAGAACTGTGCACAGGACTCCAAGTGGGGCCTGACCAGGGTCCTATATAGTTGTAACATTACCTCTCGGCTCTTAAACTCAATCCCACGGTTGTTGAAGGCCAATGCACCAAATGCCTTCTTAGCCACAGAGTCAACCTTTGCAGCAGCTTTGAGTGTCCTAAGGACTCGAACCCCAAGATCTCTCTGATCCTCCACACTGCCAAGAGTCTTACCATTAATACCATATTCTGCCATCACATCCAAATTCTTAATTTGTAACAGAAAAAACAAGCAGTGTTTGAACTTGTATAGGTGGGTATCACATTCTTTGCAAGGTGCCAGGGATACAATGAAAAATTACATAAATACAAATCTTATCAGCTGAGTGAATATTACCAAAAGAACATTCCAAAGTAAAGTTAATTTCCAGAAAAATGTCAAATGAAATTAATTAACAATTAAAGCATTAGTTACATCACATTATTACAAACACTTCAGCAAGGGCCAAAGGGGTAAAAATTATTAAAGGGTTAGTTTTTTAATCATTAGAGTGCATTGCATTTAAGGTGAGAGATGGCAAGTTCAGAAGGAGATGTGTCAAGCAGGATTTTTTTTAAAACAGAATGGTGGGTGCTTGGAGTGGTGGTGGAAGCAGATACAATAGAGATATTTTGAGAAGCTTAGATGGGAATATAGATACACAGAGAATGGAGGAGTACTGACTGAACTGGCAGAAGGCATTGGTTTAATTAGGAGCCACTAGCTTAATTATTTTGGCACAACTGCATGGGCTGAAGGGTCTGTGACTGTGCTGTACTAATGGAGCAGGCCACAAGTTTTGTCACATATTCCAGTAATGTTTTGATGAGGACAGTACAGTAGAGTTGGTTTACATGGACATCAATAAGGTCACACATGGGAGACTGGTCCAAAAGGCTAGGGGCCAAGGATTCAAGTCGGCAAAGATCTAAGCATTGCTTGACAATAGAAGAAAGAAGGAGATAGCAAAGGGTTGTTTTAGCAGCAGGATGCCCATGATTTGTCATGTTTCACAAGGATCGCTGCTGGGACCCTTGCCATTTGTATTATACAAGAATGACAGATGGCTTTGAAGGAAGCGTAATCAGCAAGTTTACAGATGATACAAAGACCAGTGGAGTTGTTGACAGTGAGGAAAGGAGTCTTTTGCTGTGTTTTGGCATTGGATCCAAAAGGTTCCCATCTATCATGAGGGAATTCAAATTCATTTGACAAATTTACCTGATTTAACAATGTCTTTACCATAAAAATTGCAGATGGTCAAGGCAGCTCACCACCACTATCTAAATCAATTATGGTAGTCGATAAATGTAAGTCTCAACAGTGATCCTAACATTCCATGAATGGAAAAGAAAGGTGGTTAGTAGAAAAAAATCAACAAAATAGATTTCTGGATTATTGGAATCTCTTCTGGGGAAGTAATGACCTGTACAAAAAGGACAGGTTACATTTGAACCAGAGGGGCACGAATATCTTTATGGGCAGGTTTCCTAGAGCTGTTGGAGATGTTTGATGTAGAATCCTTCTGAGTAGACTTAGGAAACTGCAAGAGTAAAAAGACACTGATGGGAGTTATGTATAGACCCCAGAATAGTAGCCATGATGTAGGATATTAATAAAATCAAGAGATGGAAAAGGTATGTAATAAAGCGAGATCCCAAAAGAGATGGAATGCCTACGAGATAGCTTTTTAGAGTAGCTTCTGGTTGAGCCCATTAGGGAACAGGCAACTGGCTAACAATGGCTGACACTCATTTAGAACAGAGATGAGGAGGAGTTTCTTTTGACAGAGGGTGGTGAATCTGTGGAATTCATTCCCACAGACGGCTGTGGAGGCCAAGTCATTGAGTATATTTAAACTGGAGGTTGATAAGTTCTTGATTAGTCAGGGAGTCAGAGGTTACATGAAAAAGGGTGGAGAACGTGGTTGAGAGGGATAGTAAATCAGCCATTATGGAATGGCGGAGTAGACTTGATGGGCCAAGTAGCCTGATTCTAATCCTATGTTTTATAATCTTATATCAGGAAGGTAATTCACACTTTAGTCTATATTAGGTTTTAACTATATTGAAGTTGCAACTACAGTGGCCTCAATGAGTAGTAGGCAACTGTTTCCAAGCATGATATCCAAGCTGATTTATTATTTTTTTAACCTATATTATTATTTGCTTTTGGTCGATATTTTTCCGCTTTCGTTTCCTGGTTGGCTTAATCCAAGGGCTGACATTCTTCCCTTTTATCTTCCATTTCCTTTTCAAACTATATTCAGAACTCACATCAGATTAATTTGATGTAGCTACATATTCCTGACAATCCTGAGAATTTGATGCTGAGTTGTTCAGTATTTTATTGAGTAAATATTATTTTGGTACTTTATATAACTGTGTTAACCGTTAACAAAATGAACTAAACACTAAAGTGATAATTGAAAAAATTTGGCAAGTTTGTATGATGTCATTTGCACTTGCCGTACTATTGATAAGTAATCAATGGTACTCTGGTATTGGGGTCATATTTGCACCAGTGACTGGTGGTAATATACTGTACTAATTTTTGTGAGCCACTAGAGGGAGTGTTAGATTTAAAGAACAGAAAAAATGCAACATTTATTAAGAAATGAGAAGATATCAATCAAGATAGTTTTATGGTTGTAATATTAGTAACTTTTTAATTGTGATGGATAATATACCTGCCTCTCCCAGGTTGAGAAGTTGCTGCAATCGATTGTTAGGGATGAGATTACGAAGTACCTGGGGGCACATGACAAGACAGGCCAAAGCCAGCATGGTTTCCTGAAAGGAGAATCCTGTCTGACTAACCTACTGCAGTTCTTTGAGGAAATTACAAGCAGGGTAGACAAAGGAGATGCAGTAGACGTGATATACTTGGATTCTCAGAAGGCCTTTGACAAGTGAGGCTGCTTAGCAAGGTAAGAGCCCATGGAATTACAGGGAAGTTACGAGCATGGGTAGAGCATTGGCTGGTTGGCAGAAAACAGAGGGATCCTATTCTGGCTGGCTGCCAGTTACCTGTGGCGTTCCACAGGGGTCGGTGTTGGGACAGCTGCTTTTTATGATGTATGTCAATGATTTGGACTACGGTATTAATGGATTTGTGGCTAAATTTGCCGATGAGACAGAGATAGGTGGAGTAGCGGGTAGTGTTGAGGAAATAGAGAGCCTGCAGAGAGACAAGTAGTTTAGGGGAATGGGCAAAGTGGCAAATGAAATACAATGTTGGAAAGTGTATCGTCATGCACTTTGGTGGAAGAAATAAACGGGCAGTCTATTATTTAGATGGGGAGAGAATTCAAAATGCAGAGATGCGAAGGGACTTGGGAGTTCTTGTGCAAGATCCCCGAAGGTTAACCTCCAGGTTGAGTCAGTTGTGAAGAAGGCAAATGCAATGTTGGCATTCATTTCTAGAAGTATAGAACATAATAGCCAGGGATGTGATGTTGAGGCTCTATAAGGCACTCATGAGACCACACTTGGAGTATTTTGTGCAGTTTTGGGCTCCTTATTTTCAAAAGGATATACTGACATTGGAGAGGGTTTAGAGAAGATTCACAAGAATGATTCCAGGAATGAAAGGGTTACCGTATGAGGAACGTCTGGCAGCTCTTGGGCTGCATTCCCTGGAGTTCAGGAGAATGAGGGGGGATCTCATAGAAACATTCCGAATGTTAAAAGGCCTGAACAGATTAGATACAGCAAAGTTATTTCCCATGGTAGGGGACTCTAGGACAAGAGGTCACGACTTCAGAATTGAAAGATGTCCTTTTAGAACAGAGATGTGGAGAAATTACTTTAGTCCGAGGGTGGTAAATTTGTGGAATTTGTTGCCATGAGCGGCTGTGGAGGCCAAGTCATTGGGTGTATTTAAGGCAGAGATAGATAAGTTCTTGATTAGCCAGGGCATCAAAGGGTATGAGATGGAAGCAGGGGAGTGGGGATGACTGGAAGAATTGGATCAGCCCATGATTGAATGGTGGAACAGACTCAATGGACTGAATGGCCTACTTCTGTTCCTCTATCTTATGGTCTTAATACAGGACTCCATCTCAATATTTAAACATTGAGGAATACGGGTAATGCACTTCTGTAATGTACCAAGAAGAAACATGTTTTTTTTTAAATATATTACACTTAATTTCAATTTTTTTTTCCAGACCTTGTAGTAGGCTGCCGTTTGCTATCAGCGTTGAAAAAGGAAGAGATTGCATAATAGTACCACGGTTTGGTTAACCATGAGCATGCTTTGGTCCTGTTGGGCAAAACTTTATCTGGTGCCCTCTTGTAAAGCCTGTGCAAGAAGCCTACAGCAGTTTAATTTACCGAGATTATATTCCACATTTAATCGGTTTACTGCTCAAAAACTGAACAATGTGACATCGCTACAACCAGTGAGAAGTGTCAAGGGTCACAATCCATTCACTAGAAATCAGGAAGAGGAATGGAGAAAGAGGAATAAAACTGTACTTACATACATAGCAGCAACAGCAATTGGGATGATTGGCATGTCGTACGCTGCCGTGCCTCTCTACAGACTCTATTGCCAGGTCAGTGAAATTTTACGCTTGTCCCAGCATACAACTAATTTATTGGCTCGTATCAAAATAAACATGCCATGAAGGCATTTACAAGTGTTTAAAAATACTTACTTGCTTATAAAGTGATCATCGTAAATTTGTTCTTAGAGATAAACAATGAAATTTAAAATAATCACTATATTTTCTAAGTAAAGCTGTGAGGTGGAAAAATGTGGGATTGAGAATTTATTTCTGCACAACTCAGGGAGAAGCAACAACCAAGTTTTTGCTTATTCAAATTCTAAGGCAATATTTCTTCTGAAAAGCTGCCCAATATTTCTCCTTTAGTCAATATCATTAATTCCGTGTCTCGTCATAAAATGGAGAAATTAAATAGAAGAGTGCATTATTCTTAGTGAAAGCAAGATGTTCACTTAATTGTGTGATAAAAATGTCTTAAGGTTTCCTAGTTTCAGAAAGTTGTCTTTAGTTCTAACAAATTGCTTTCAGGCTACAGGACTGGGTGGAACTGCAGTAGCTGGTCACAGTGTGGAACAAGTAGCAACTATGCAACCAGTGAAGGATCGAGTTATTAAAATTATTTTCAATGCTGATGTTCATTCCAGCCTGCAGTGGAACTTTAGACCCCAGCAAACTGAAATTTATGTGAGTAATTTATTTATGTATTTGATGTGGGGGAACTGATCTCTCAACTATGCAACTTAAACTAGGAAGTCATAAGCAATGCAAGTTTTGGTCTTGAGGCATTATTCTAATCCAGGACTTCCAATTGCACAATACATGAATTAGTAAATGGAACAAGAAGTAACTGACTGCCTTGGAAGTTAGTCCATTGCATCTTCTGGACTTGGGACACAACCAGTAAATGTTAGAGCACCAAACCAGGTTTTTTGCCTTCAGTCTTCTCTACACACACTTAAATCAAATCCCACTTCCCATTCCATTCTTGCACCCGTCCCCTTTTGCCATAAATATTTAATTCCTATAGGAAAGTTTAAAAGCTATTTGAGAGAATGAATTCCATTTTCTTATAACTTTTTGTTTCACTACATTAGATTATACATGCAAACACGAGGAAATCTGCAGATGCTGGAAATTCAAGCAACACACACAAAATATGCTGGTGAACGCAGCAGGCCAGGCAGCATCTATAGGAAGAGGTGCAGTCGATGTTTTGGGCTGAGACCCTTCGTAAGGACTAACTGAAAGAAGAGATAGTAAGAGATTTGAAAATGGGAGGGGGAGGGGGAGATCGGAAATGATAGGAGAAGACGGGGATGGGGAGGGATGAAGCTAAGAGCTGGAAAGTTGATTGGCAAAAGGGATACGAGGCTGGAGAAGGGAGAGGATCATGGGACAGAAGGCCAAGGGAGAAAGAAAGGGAGCGGGAAGCCCAGAGGATGGGCAAGGAGCTATAGTGAGAGGGACAGAGGCAGAAAAAAAAGAGGAAAAAAATAATAATAAATAAATAACGGATAGGGTACGAGGGGGAGTTGGGGCATTAACAGAAGTTAGAGAAGTCAATATTCATGCCATCAGGTTGGAGGCTACCCATACGTCCAGTGCTCCCGATGCGGCCTTCTATATATGGGTGAGACCCGACGCAGGCTGGGAGACCGTTTCACTGAACACCTACGCTCTGTCTACAGAGAAAGCAGGATCTCCAGGTGGCCACACATTTTAATTCCACATCCCATTCCCATTCTGATATGACTATCCACGGCCTCCTCTACTGTCAAGATGAAGCCACACTCAGGTTGGAGGAACAACACCTTATATTCCGTCTGTGTAGCCTCCAACTTGATGGCATGAACATTGACTTCTCTAACTTCCGTTAATGCCTCAGCTCCCCTTCGTACCCCATCCGTTATTTATTTATTTATTTTTCTCTCTCTTTTATCTCCCTCTGTCCCTCTCACTATAACTCCTTACCCATCCTCTGGGCTTCCCTCCCCCTTTCTTTCTCCCTAGGCCTCCCGTCCCATGATCCTCTCCCTTCTCCAGCCTCATACCCCTTTTGCCAATCAACTATGTAGCTCTTGGCTCCATCCCTCCCCGTCCTGTCTTCTTCTATCATTTTGGATCTCCCCCTCCCCCTCCCACTTTCAAATCTCTTACTAGCTCTTCTTTCAGTTAGTACTGACGAAGGGTCTCGGCCCAAAATGTCGACTGTACCTCTTCCTATAGATGCTGCCTGGCCTGCTGCGTTCACCAGCATTTTTTGTGTGTATTGATTAGACTATACATGTTTGCTACCTGCGCTCAGCTCTTACAACCACTTTTGACCTCTCAGCTGTCTTTAAATCTCAGGTTCTCTGACATCTTGTACAGCATGAGAAGTTTTCTCTGTAAAATTATTGAGAGAACTAAAACTTGTTCTCTCACTATCATAAACTCTGTTTCCTGACGACGAAGTGTTGCATTTGTTCACATCTTTCTGAAACAGACCGACATAGTTCACAACTTTGTTGCTTTTGATGCCATGAAAATCCTTTGGTTTACCTGCTTCCACCATAATTAAGCCCACCTCTTTCCAACTCTAGATTCTCTCTCCCCAGTACCAGCCCCTCTCCCTCCACACCTGCCACCATCCCAACCTCAGTTTATCTGCTGTTGAAAAACTCAGCCAAGCCTTTGTTTCTGCAGACTTGACTTTTCCCGTGCATTTCTGCAACTTTGTGCAACTTTTTGTGAAGTCCTATTCCCATGTTCTAAATTAAACCAAGCATATTTCAAATTTAGAATCAGATTTATTAACAACAACTTATATGATGTGAAATTTGTTTTTCGTGGCAGCAGTACAGTGACATAAAATTTCTATAAATTACAAAAACAAATAGTACAAACAAAAGAATAACGAGGTGATGTTCAAGGACTGTTTGGAAATCTGATAACTGAGGTAAAGAGGGTATGCCCTGGATGGTATGCCCTTAGAGATGAATAACACCTAGAGGCATCATTGTTCAAAAAATGGTGGGGGAGTTATGCCTATGACGGAACTGGCTCAGTCTACAACCCTTTGCAGTTTTACTGCAACCATGTACTTTAAAGCCTTCGTACCAGGCTGTGAATAAACCAGTCGGAATGTTTTGCATAGTACATCTGTAGAAATTTGTAAGAGTCTTGTGTGACCTACTGAATCCTCTCAGGCCCATAACAAAGTAGAACCCCTGGCTTGCCTGTTCATGATTACATCAATGTATTAGGTCTGGGATAGATCCTCTGAGATGCTGGTGTCCAAAAATTTAACTATGCCTCTTCTGTTTGCTGTTCCATTTTTGTTCTGGGTTAAACAAATTATTCCAGGGCTGTTATGATCACTATATTTCCGTACGCCCTTCTCCACCTCTCCAATTCTTAGAGTCATAGAGTACTACAGCATAGAAACAGGCCTGACCTGACCTGTCTAGTCCCATCATTCTGCACCCAGATCATACCTCTTCAAACCTGTACCATCATTGTATCTATCCAAATTCTCTTAAATATTACCATAGAACCCACATCTACCTCTTCTTCTGGCATCTCATTCCACGTTTGTACTACTTTCTTCAGTAAAGATGTTTCCTTTCAGATTCCCCTTAAATATTTCACCTTTTACCCTAAACCTATGATCTCTAGTTCTCATTTCACCCAACTCGAGGGTAAAAAGCCTGCATTCATTCACTCTATCTATATCCCTTATAATTTTATATACCTCTGTAAATCTCCCCTCATTCTCCTGCACTCCAGGGAATAAAGTTCCAACCTATTCAATCTTTCCTTATAACTCGGGTTATCAAGTCCCAGCAATATCCTTATAAATCTCAATATTTCTTACAGTTAGGTCACCAGATCTATATGTAGTACCCTAAATAAGTTTTCACCAATATCTTCTACACCTTCAACATAACATCCCAACTTCTGTATTCAGTGCCCTGATTTATGAAAGCCAATATGCTAAAGCTCTCTTTAACACCTTGTCTACCTGTGATGCCACTATCAAGGAATTATAATTCTGTATTCCCAGATCCCTTTATTCTACCGCACAACTCGAGCATTACCACTTACTTTGTGTGTGTTCGGTGATGCCACTGTCAAAGAAATATGAATCTGCATTCCCATATTTCCTTTTTCAACTGCAAGCCTCAGAGTCCTACCATTTACTGTGTATGTGTTATCCTATTTTGTCCTCTCAAAGTGCAACACCTGACACTTGTCTACATTAAATTCCACATGCCATTTTTCTGCCCATTTTCCCAGATAGGCAATTTTGTTGATCCAGTTTAGCACATTATCATATAACTCATAAATACAGCCGATAAACAACAATGGATGCTACTACTGTTCTCTGAATTGTCCTGCTAAGCCGACGTTGGATCCAATTAGCTAATTCATCCCGAATGCCAAGTGACTTTATCTTCTGGACTAGCTCTCGTCATCTAAATAGTAGTTATCAAAGGCCATTAGATCTGAAGTTTCCTTTCAGGTTGCCTCATCTGCTTCACTGTTCTTTAACTTATTCCATGAAAACCTAACGTACATTTGACCAGATATTTGGTGGACATGTGAAATGTGCGTTAATAACAACTATTAACATTGTCTGCCAAATGTTGTAAATTTTTCGAAGTCCTGTATCAACATAGCACTGTTTTATAATTTATCACTTCACTATACTGAGTGGCAAATTGATTTATTTTGCTCTGCTTACAAGAGAACATTTTTACATTGATTATGACCAGTCAGGTTCATGAAAAAGATGACATCCATATGACCTTTGTTTTGATTTTGGTCCAGGTTGTTCCTGGAGAAACTGCTCTGGCATTTTACAAAGCGAAGAACCCCACTGGTACACCAATTATTGGAATCTCTACCTACAGTGTAGTACCATTTGATGCAGGGCAGTACTTCAACAAAATACAGGTATGGACACGATGCAGAGGTTGAAAAAAAATACTTTTAAAACACCTTTAATGTATTTTGAGCAGATGGTTTGACTTCCTTTAGGCAGTGCTTTTAAACAATGTGGATAAGGACTCTCTAAATATTGTCACACCTCCAAGGTCCTTTTGTTAATGATCTTTTCAATTTTAAAGAGCCATGGAAATGAGCAAAGGTTGCTGTTTTTATTGAAGGCACATGTCCTGCATATCTAAATTCCTGCACCAGACTCCTGACTGGTAACAGATACAAGAGAAAATCTGCAGATGCTGAAAATCCAAGCAACACACACAAAATGCTGGAGGAACTCAGCAGGCCAGGCAGCATTTGTGGGGAAAAAAGTACAGTCAACATTTCAGGCCGAGACTCTTCGGCAGGTCTTGAGCAAAAAAGCTGAGGAGTAGATTTAAAAGGTGGGGGAGTAGACAGAGACACACAAGGTGATGTGAAACCTGAAGGGAGAGAGATGAAGTAAAGAGCTTGGAAGTTGATTGGTGAAAGAGATACAGGGCTGGAGAAGGGGGTGTCCAATAGGAGAGAACAGAAGGCCATGGAAGAAAGAAAGGAGAGAGGAGCACCAGAGGGAGGCAATGTGCAGGCAAGGAGATAAGGTGAGAGAGGGAAAATGGGATGGGGAATGGTGGGGGGGACGTTACCCAAATTTCAAGAAATCGATGTTCATGCCATCCAGTTGGAGGCTACCCAGACAGAATATAAGGTGGTGTTCCTCCAATCTGAGTGTGGCCTCATGGCCATGAATTGACATATTGGAATGGGGATGGGATGTGGAATTAAAATGGGTGGCCGCTGGGAGATCCCGCTTTTTCTGGCAGATGGAGGAATGGGTGCTTGGCGAAACAGTCTCCCAACCTACGTTGGGTCTCACTGATGTACAGAAAGCCACATCGAGAACATTGGACACAGTATATGACCCCAACAGACTCACAGGTGAAGTGTCGCTCTCCTGGAAGGACTGTTTGGGGCCCTGAATGGTAATGAGGAGGTGCAGAGGCAGGTATAGCACTTGTTCCACTTGCAAGGATAAGTGCCAAGAGGGAGATCACTGAGGAGGGATGAATGGACAAGGGAGTCATGTAGGGAGCAATCCCTGCGGAAAGCAGAAGTGGTGGCGGGGGGAGGGAAAGATGTGCTAGGTAGATTAGATTCTAGAAGTTGTGGCAGTTAAATGGAGAAGTTCATCTGTGAAAACAGTTTTTAAATATCCTTGCCTCCCAATGATTGCAATGACAGCTGTAGCTTTGGTTTGGCCTGAAAGTCACCATGCAGATAATTAGCCCAGCACTTAATGCTACTGACTAATCACTTGACAAATTCCAGATAAACTGTTAGTCTAAATTTACAGCGTTCATCACAGTTAATTGAGCAATTTTTGTCACAAAGAAATCTTCCCAGTCATTGGTAACAACAACGCAATATAAGGTCTCCATTTTTTTTAAAACATTGTAATATTTTCAGCATTAAACTCAGATGTCATTCTTTTTATAAATAGTTTGTTCAGTATATGCTGTGTCAGAGATGTTGGCCATTATGGTCTTTTCCTGACCATGATTGTTCTTGGCAATTTTCTCTACAGAAGTGGTTCGCCATTGCCTACTTCTGGTCAGTGTCTTTGCAAGACAGGTGACCCCAGCCATTCTCAATATCCTTCAGAAATTGCCTGGCTTCAGTGGTTGCATAACCAAGGCTTGTGATATGCACCAGTTTCTCATACGACCATCTACTACCTGCTCCCATAGCTCCATTGACCCTGAACGGGATGCTAGGCAGGCGTTACAACTTCCTAATGGCTAGCTGAGGGAAGGAGCGCCTTACACTTCCTGTGGTAGAGAGTTCTCCACCCCACCACCCATAAATAGTTTCAACAAGAAAAAGCAATAAAGAATTCACTGAATGTTAATTCTGAGTAATCTGTGAATCTAAACTTTAGATTTAATCACATCTAATGTTTTATCAAATAAGCAAATAAGTTCTGATTGCAATTAGATTCATTCAGTTCCCTCACCCTGGGGGATAACAAGCAAGTGCAATGAGCAATTAAACAGACAATGTAGGCAACAAACCATCTTCTGGAGGAATTCAATCCTGGTGCAGAGTTTTGGCCCAGAATGTTGGCAGCTCTTTCCTTCACACAGATGCAGCAACAGATTGTTTGTTGCTCTATATTCCACCATATGCAATCTCTTACTTTTTAATGGTATGCTTGTTATCAGAGGATTTGGGTATAAGGATAAGGATTTTTCACTGCATTTATAAAGAGCACTGTAGAAGGAGTTCAATGAACATTTAATGAATAGGTGTGTGATATGAGGAGAGATTGACCAGATTGAGCCTGCATTTTCTAGACTTTAGGTGAATGAGAGACAGTCTCACTGAAACTTAAAAAATGATTAGAGGGCTCAGTGGGCTGGGTGCAGGGAGAATGTTTCCCCGGTTGAAGAGCAGGGACAGACTATCAAAACGAAAACGAGAGATGGGCCATTTATGCCTAAGGTGAAAATACAGTCGGCTCTCCTTATCCGCGGGGGATTGGTTCTGGGACTGCCCGCAGGTACCTAAAAATGCGGATGCTCCAGTCCCTTATTTAACCTGTCTCAGTGTGGTGGACTTTAGGACCCGGGGGAGCCCGCAGCTGCTGCTGAATCCGCAGTGTTTCTGTTCTGTTGACGGAAAACGATCCTGATTGAAAATAATAAAGCGATCGGAAAGAGGTGAAATGCCATCGGTTATTGGAAAAGCATTAGGCTACAGTCGGTCAAGGATCGGAACAATTTTAAAGGATAAAGTGAGAATAATGGAACATGTGAAAGGCCCTGCCCCGATGAAAGCTACAATTATTACCAAGCAACACAGTGATTTAATTATTGAAATACATATGTTTCTTAGGTGTTTGATATGCATAGAAAGGTAAAATATATACTATATACTAAGACAAACGTTTGACTAACTGCCGCTAAATAATACCGGATGTACATGTTCCGACTTACTTATAATACCTAATACAAAGTAAATGCTATGTAAATAGTTGTTATACTGTATTGTTTAGGGAATAATGACAAGGAAAAAAGTCCGTATATGCTCAAACAACGTGCTGGAGAGTGAACTTCCCGGTTTTCCCGATCTACATTTGGTTGAATCCGCGGATAAGGAGGGCCGACTGTACATTTCTTCCCTTAGAGCAGGGGTTTCAAGGACCCCTTGCTTAATGGTATTGGTACATGGCATATAAAAAAGGTTGAGATCCCCTGCCTTAAAGACTTGAGAGTGCAGGTGCTGGAAATCTGGAGCAACGCACAAAGGAGAGGAGAAACTCGGCAGATGGGGCAGCATTAACGGTGGGAAATGAACAATGAATGTTTTGGGTTGAGACTCCTCATTAAGATAGGTGTGGGCTGACCTGCTGAGCTCCACCAGCTTCTTCGTGTATTTCTTCATTTAGAGGTTGGTGAATCTTCTATTTTCTATTCAAACTGACAGTGGAAATTCAGTCATTAAATTCACTTATAATAGAGATTAGTAAATTTTTGGGTTTCAAATGAATCAAAGATATGGAAATAATGCAGGTAAATGGAACTGAGGTAGAAGATGATACATGATCTTGACTCATGATGGAACAGAGTTGAAGATCAGATAGCCTAATCTTGCTCCTTACTCTAAGGTTCTAAATTGAATGATTTGCTGTCTTTTAATTTAGAAGATAGTTGTGAATGAATATTTCTTGCCAAATCATTTCTACCTTCTCCTTTGACCACCTCACCTAGAAGTCCGTTTACTATATTAATCATACTTGAAGTCAGTTCAGACTTCTATTTGTCAGTTTAAAGCTATTGTCGTTTATCCAGAAGTTGTTTAATTTCACTATAGATTTGCCTTTCCTATTCTTGTGCTAAGGTCCTTTGGGACTGAGAAAATGAAATATCTTCAGCTCATTGAAACCAACAGTCAATGTCATGTTTTATTACTGCATTGTATGTTGAGCTTGAAAATCAGTTTTGTCACTGTTCGGAACTGGGATCAATAGTTAAGTTTTGCCTGACCAGGGCAGTTCATGGCCTTTCATATCATTCAATAAGCAACATTCATAATAACTTACTGTTTCACAATTCATGAAATTGCTTGGTTCCTTTTGAAAAATCCTGACCAAAGTAAGAATTAGATTTGGTTCAAAAGAGAAAGTAAACTTAACTAGTTGAGCTGATTTCATAGATTTATTTGTTTCTTATGTACTAGTCAAATATATGCATACTGATATAACACTAGTTCAGTAATACTGTCTCTTCTTGTCTTACAGTGCTTCTGTTTTGAGGAACAACGGCTAAATCCCCATGAAGAAGTGGACATGCCAGTTTTCTTTTACATTGATCCTGAGTTTGCAGAGGATCCATCAATGGCACGTGTAGAGACAATTACTCTCTCTTACACATTCTTTGAAGCAAAAGATGGTCAAAAGCTACCTTTACCAGGATATAATTAAAGTATCATAAATATTGAATTTATTCAGCAAATGATCCTTTGAATAACAGTGTGTTTTAGTTGAGCTTGTCAGATTGAGATGATCGACAAAATGGTGTAAGGGCAAATTATTGTATTGTAAGCAAAATGAGTGTGGAGGCAACTAAAAACGAAGTACAGTGAATTTCGGATAATTGGAATGCATCGGGGCCAATACATTTTGGCCCAATTAAGTGGCTGTCCCAATTAGCCAAAGTTTTATGGAAATAGTTAAAAAGGTATATTAAAAAAACCTACCATTTATATAAACAAATCAAGTATTTAAACGAAATACAGAATAAATTACAACACTACTAATGTGCTATAAAACTGTGTATTAGTTCCTAAAAGTTATCAATGAAGGGAAGTCATCCACTGCTTGCTGTCTGTTTGACTGACTGTAAATGAACAAAATCAGCACAGACACCTAGTGCAGATAATGGACTGCCTTCATTGCCCTCCTGCATAAAGTAATGTCATAATCCAACAATAATTAACTAGTGTTAGGCGAATGTCTTTTAATTTGATCCACTAGGGTAATTTTTCAGCTAGTGTATCTTTTCATGGCATCTTAGCAAGGATCTGAAATATTTTAAAGTCAACATTTAAAAGAATGATCAAAATTCATTGTTTTTTAAATCGATGCTTGTCTACCCAAATGGTTAACATAAGCCAAGCACGGTGTAGTGTCTAGTGGCAACACAGTGCAAGCAACAGACCCTTGTTAGAAACTGTTTGGCAGCAGTCTTCTATCCCAATTAAGCAGCATAGTGTCCCAAATAAATAAAAGAGATCCCAGCTATTATCTGGATTAGTTTCTGTTCTTCAAGATTTGTCCTAAATAAGAGGCTGCCTCGATTAACCAATGGCCCAATTAACTGCAATCCTCTGTACTAGAGAAATAAATTGCTTTTCAAGGGTAAAGTGGTCCATCATGCTGACATCATGGTAGGAGCTTCTGATCTACTTCTGCAATAAAATGTAATAATTACTTTCATTTAATGATTTAGTTTTTATTGTGTCCAGATTTTCGTTATAATAAGAGACTTTACTACCAACTACCATTAACCACATCCCCCTCATCCATTGTCCAGTTGAGGATACTACCTTTGTCGCATATACAAAGAATCTCCTCACCTTCTTATTGCTTCTTCCCAGATATCTGTCTTTGATCCTTTCTTGAATGTTGTTGCATCCTGCCACTTAGCAGCAAATACAGTCACATTCCATTTGTATACTGAATCATTGCTCCTCACCATCTCTCACGACACCTCTGCTTGTCTTTCTAAAAGGGCAAATGGGTCTTATCGTCTAAACTGTACCTCCAGTAGTGTACAGTCTTAGTAATATTGGTCCTTACAGCTCTGGAATTAACCCACAAGTTATTGACTCAGATGGGAATGCTGCCACTTGAGGCACAGCTAGCTACCACAGGCCATATGCTGTATTTCAAAATAATCTCTGTAAATTGTTCCGTTTTATCAGAATAAGTTGAGCTCTTTTGGCTTGTCTTTCAACTTGGAGGAGTGTTGAAGCCACAAGAAATAGTGATTGTGATAGATTTGCAGCTTCATTTTGAATTTGCCCACTTTCATGCACAGGTTATGTACTCTGGTTCTACTATTCCAGTAACGGCAAGACAGCTTGTTATTATTTACTGTGAATTGTAATGTTGTCTTCAAATAGATTGATATAAATTGGATATTAAGTGAAGCTCATATAACTCTTGGTATTTTTTACACTTTTTAAGTTTCCCAAACATAAGAGCATATACAAATTTTAAACAAGAGAAAATCTACAGATGCTGAAAATCGAAGCAACACACTCAAAATGCTGGAGGAACTCAGCAGGCCAGCCAGCATTTATGGAAAAGAGTACAGCCGAAGTTTCAGGCTAAGACCCTCGACGGGTCCTGCTGAAGGGTCTAGGCCTGAAACGTCAACCGTACCCTTTTCCATACATGCTGCCTAGCCTGCTGAGTTCCTCCAGCATTTTGTGTGTGTTGCATATACAAATTTTGATTCCTTGTTTCCTGTAGCAGTTTTCCCATAACTTCAGAGCAGGAGTTTTTGTTTTGCTATGTCATTATACTACTGTGTCAATATTTGTTTCTTTGTTTGGTTTAACCTGCTCTATTGCAATATACATGTTTTACATTAACTGTGATCTCATTTCTATTCTGAAATAACATTCATAATGACTACTGGCCACCATTGCATTATGGCAGGTTGCATTCCTAGAAAACAGTCCGTAAGACAATTTTTCGTAATGTTGAACTGTGTCAACTGCACGTGCATCAAGAAATGCAAGTTGGAAAAAATGTTTACTTTCTCCACATCAATTTCATAAGTCTGAAATTTTATTTTGTATTCCAGACTTCTTGGTAGTGATGTGTGAATTCTACAAGAGCGAATTTCTATTGCCCAAATTGCATTAGCATTGAGGGTATCTGTAGTTGCTTCACAGTTTGCAACTTCATTGGGGATTGCACTATGGTAACATGTTTGCAGAATATAACTATATTTGTTGGAATGTATAATAATATCCTGGTAGATAAGCTGGAGGTTTTTCTATTAAATAACCAATATAGGTGATTAATAGGTTTTATGTAAAATATATGGAATCATGTCATATAATCTGACTAATGTTGAAGACAAAATTGAAAAATCCCATCACTCTATGTCATAACATTTAAATTAGGTTTATCCATAAAGCTGACAAATGCTGCGGTTTAAAATTGGCCTGTTTGTCTTAATTGTTTTTATTCATTTTATTATTTTCTCCAAAATGTTTCTTTCTAATTTTTCAGTCATACTTCTCCATTTCGGTTTTAATCTATTACATTTTATATTTCTTTCCACTTTTTTGTATTTTTGCTTTCTACTTGCTGTCTTTAATTATCCAGTTTCCTGCTATCTCGCTTCAAGAACATGGGACAATATCAACCTGCTCTTTCTGAATAATTGCAGAAATAAAAATAGACCTCGCAAATCTAATAGCAGCCCACAAAACCAATTGTAAAGTAGTTTTAACTGCTGCTGGAATGTGGTAAATAAGCTCTCCATATTTTCAAATGCAATTGATAGTGGCAGAACCATATGTGCTGTCAAATGCACATTGCTAACATAAAGTACATTGATTGCAAATGGTCTGTAGCTGTCATGAGAGGATTATTCTGTGTCTATTAATTCAACCTAAAAGCACAAAGGAAAGCTTTATCACCAAGCCTAATGGCATAGTTGGAGTTTATTTTCTGGCTATAACTGTTTGAAGACCTCATTTTGTATACATGTGGATATTCATGCAGATATGAGTAAATTGGATCATGCAATAAACTATTTACTTACGGTCATTTCAGTGAACGAATAGTGTTGATTGATCCTGTATTGGGTACTATTAAAAGGAGTCTTGTGTCACACTGTGCATAATTCTAATGTATACTGTTAAATAGCACATAACAATTCATTTTAAAACCATGAATGTTTTGTCATCAAACGTAATAGCTAAGTGGTTTTATCACCATAGCTTTTTGAGGACCTTATCATACGTAATTTTGTAGACATCCTTGAAAATAAGAGGTGCCAGTTTACACTGCTATGTAAATTACAACTGAAGTATGAATTCATTATTTTTGTTTAGAGATTATCAGTCTGTCATTTGTATTTTAGGAAAATAATCTTCTGGTTCTACAATGTTTCAGGCTTCATATGGTACAAATATGCAGATTTACTGTTGATATACTGTAGTTTATGCAACTCAATTATTCTATTTGTAATTCAACCAGGACTGCCTGACATATTATGTATATTTAATAAGTTTTAAATTGTTACTGAATATCTGCTTTTATTTCACTTCATACTCTCAAGTACAAGGAATGACAAATGATAATTATGTTATCAAGCCCACTTCCTATATAAAACATTCTAGTTCCTCATTTAGTGTCAATGTTTTGCATATTTTTTACATAGATTTGCAAAGGTAATCAAGTTCATTTTCAAATGTGCCCTATTGTAAAACCTTTTTACTTTGGAATGTAATTTTATAGATAATTTCCATTAATTACAATGGAAAACCACAATATCCTATTGAAGTATTTGATCATCTCAGTTTGTATTCTGTCCTTTAAAGACTTTATTTATCATATGTACATTGAAACATATAGTGAAATGCGTCATTTGATTTCAATCAAATCAGTGGGGATTATCCACAAATATTGACTTGTTTCCAGAGCCAACGTAGCATGCTACAAATCAGTAATCCTAACCTGCAAATCCAGAACGTAGGAGGAAGCTGGAGCACCTGGAAGAAACGTACACAGTCACAGGGAGAAGATACAAACTTCCTACAGACAGTGGAGGGAATCGATCGTTATCCTTGTGACCAATAATCCCAGTCCTAAATTAGCAATTAATACAACTATTCTTGTTTATTTTTTAAATGTTATAACAACATCTAGTAATTCTACCATGTCCCTTACAAAGTAATATTGCAGTAATAAATGGAGAGGAATGCTTGGGATAGATTAATAAAATAGAAATGTAGTCAAATAACTAAATTTGTAATTAAATATTAAAAAGTAGTAAAATAAAATGTTTTTGAAAGAACATGGTGGCATATTAACTCCAGAGACAGTGAAGATTGGACAGCCAGATAACATGGGTTATGACAATGGGATGTTCTGAAATAAAGATGTTGAAATTGATAGGCTGGACATTAGTGAGCCCAGTGCAATATTGCTGGCACAATTTGTTAGGGTATGAGATTGAATGAGAAATTAAGGTGTAGATTTTTTAAATCTAATGACTGGGTATTTTGTATGTTTTTCTGGGTTAGAAAAAAACTAAGAAGTAATAAAATATGTAAGTGGAATTGATTTGTAAATGGTTTTACACCTTTAAATACTTTGAGATGTTGTAGGAGCTGTAGCCATAAAATTGAAATTCTTCCAGAGAACAGTGTCAATCATTCTGCTTCAATGCAACAGGTGGATAGTATGACAATTCATTTATTCATCCTGAAATTTAAAATTTTACAAAAACACCAAGTTCAGAAATTGTAAGAAAATTCTTGTGTTGATGTTCAACAGTAACGTTTTTTTTTAATTCTTTTAGATCATTTAAATGTTACCTTTTGATTGGATTATTTTTTTTAAACTATTAACACAAAATAAATCTGATTTTGTAGTTATAAATACTTTGTGTATAAATATTTGCAGTGTTTTACTGTAGGATTTCTAACATATTTTATTTAAAATAGGTAAAGCTTTGAAAGATTTTATAAGATCTATAATGTTTGTTATGCGTACATATTCTAAACTAGTGCAAACTTGGCAATCAAACCTAAAATATTGGTATAGGATCATCAGGCCATGAAACATAGAAGCATAATTAGGCTTTTTAGCTCATTGAGTCTACTCTGCCATCATGGCTGATTTATCATCCCTCAACAGCATTCGTTTGCTTGCTCCCAGTAACCTTTTGCCAAATGACTATTCAAGAACATACTAATCTCGGCCTTGAATATACCCAATGACTTGGTCTCCACAGCCATCACTGGCAATAAATTCCACAGATTCATTACGCTCTGGCTAAAGAAATTCCTCCACACCTGTGTTCTAAATGGATGTCCCTCTATTCAGGGAAGTGAAGTTCGTGCAGTGAAAATTAGGACTGAGGAGGGGCTCAGGAAGGTTGATGGTCTGAGGGTGGATAAATCTCCTGGACCTGGTGAAATACACCCTCCAGTTCTGAAGGAAGTGGCTGGAGAGATTGCACAGGCATTAACGATGAGCTTTCAAGAATCAATCGATTCTGGCATTGTACTGAATGACTGGAAAATTGCATATGTTACTCTTCTATTTAAGAAGAGTGGGAGGCAGCAGAAAGGAAACTATAGACCTGTTAGCCTGACATCAGTGGTTGGAAAGTTGTTGGAATGAATTGTTAGGGATAAGATTATGGAGTACCTGGAGGCACATGACAAGGTAGGCCAAAGCCAGCATGGTCTTCTGAAAGGAAAATCCTGCCTGACAAACCTACTGTAATTCTTTGAGGAACTTACAAGCAGGGTAGACAAAGTAGAGGTGGTGTACTTGGATTTTCAGAAGGCCTTTGACAAGGTGCTGCATATGAGGCTGCTTAGCAAGATAAGAGCCCATGGAATTACAGGGAAGTTACTAACATGGGTGGAGCATTGGCTGGTTAGCAGAAAACAGAGAGTGGGAATAAAGGGATCCTATTCTGGCTGGCTGCCAGTTACCAGTGGAGTTCCACAGGGGTCGGTGTTGGGACCACTGCTTTTTACGATGTAGGTCAATGATTTGGACTATGGTATTAGTGGATTTGTGGCTAAATTTACTGATGATACAAAGATAGGTGGAGGAGCGGGTAGTGTTGAGGAAATAGAGAGCCTGCAGAGAGACTTAGATAGTTTAGGGGAATGGGCAAAGTGGCAAATGAAATACAATGTTGGAAAGTGTATGGTCATGCACTTTGGTGGAAGAAATAAACGGGCAGTCTATTATTTAGATGGGGAGAGAATTCAAAATGCAGAAATGCAAAGGGACTTGGGAGTCCTTGTGCAAGATCCCTGAAGGTTAACCTCCAGGTTGAGTCAGTTGTGAAGAAGGCGAATGCAATGTTGGCATTCATTTCTAGAAGTATAGAACATAAGAGCAGGGATGTGACGTTGAGACTCTGTAAGACACTTGTGAGACCACACTTGGAGTATTGTGTGCAGTTTTGGGCTCCTTATTTTTGAAAGGATATACTGACATTGGAGAGGGATCAGAGAAAATTTACGAGAATGATTCCAGGAATGAAAGGGTTACTGTATGAGGAACATCTGGCAGCTCTTGGGTGATATTCCCTGGAGTTCAGGAGAATGTGGGGCACGACTTCAGGATTGAAGGACGTCCTTTTAGAACTGAGATGTGAAGAAATTACTTTAGTCAGAGGGTAGTAAATCTGTGGAATTTGTTGCCATGAGTGGCTGTGGAGGCCAAGTCATTGGATGTATTTAGAAACATAGAAAACCTACAGCACAGTACAGGCCCTTTGGCCCATAAAGTTGTGCCAAACATGTCCCTACCTTAGAAATTACTAGGCTTACCTATAGCCCTCTATTTTTCTAACCTCCATGTACCTATCCAAAAGTCTCTTAAAAGACCTTATTGTATCCGCCTCCACCACCATTGCTGGCAGCCCATTTCACACACTCACCACTGTCTGAGTAAAAGACTTATCCCTGACATCTCTGTACCTACTCCCCAGCACCTTAAACCTGTATCTTCTTGTGGCAACCATTTCAGCCCTGGGAAAAAGCCTCCAATTATCCACACGATCAATGCCTCTCATCATCTTTAAGGCAGAGATAGATAGGTTCTTGATTAGCCAGGGCATCAAAGGGTATGGGGTGAAAGCAGGGGAGTGGGGATGACTGGAAGAATTGGATCAGCCCATGATTGAATGGCAGAGCAGACTCAATGGGCCGAATGGCCTACTTCTGCTCCTATATCTTATGGTCTATTCTGAGACTGGTTCTCCAATTTTAGATTTCTGTACCATAAGAAGCATCTTCTCCACATTCACTCTATCTGGGCCTTCCAACATTCAATAAATCTCAATGAGATCCCCTTTCGTTCTTCTAAATTCCAATGAGTACATTGGAGTACAAATGCTCATACATTAAATCCTTCATTTACGGTATCATTCTTGTGAACTTTTCTGGACCTTCTCTGAGAGTATAATGACAGCATATCTTTTCTTAGATAAGGGGCTCAAAACTGCTCACAATGCTCTACGGTCTGACCAATGCCTTATAAAGCTTCAGCATTACATCATTGCCGTTATAGTCTAGTCTTTGGAATTGAATGCTACCATTGCATTTGCCTTCCTTACTACCAACTCAACATGCAAGTTAACCTTTATGGAATCCTGCACAAGGGCCCAAGTCCCTTTGCACCTCTGATTTTGAATTTTCTTCCTGATTGGAAAATAGTCTATGCTTTTATTCTTTTTATCAATGTGCAGGAGCATACACTTACCATATATTCCATCTTCCATTTCTTTGCCCATTCTCCCAATCCATATGTGTTTCTGCAGATTCCCTGCTTCCTCAACACTACCTGCCCCTCCATCTATTTTTGTATCATCTGCAAACTTGGCCACAAAGCTATCAATTCTGTCATACAATTCATTGACATTAAGGTGAAAAGAAGTAATCCCAATACCAACCTGTGGAACACCAGTAGTCACAGACAGCCAACCAGACAAATCCCAACTTTATACCCACTCTTTGCCTCCTGCCAGTCAGCCAATCTATCCGTGCTAGTATCTTTCCTGTAATACAATGGGTGTTAAGCAGCCTCAGGTGCAGCAGCTTGTCAAAGCCCTTCGGGAAATCCAAGCAAACATCCACTGACTCTCCTTTCTCTATCCTGCCTGCTACTTCCTCATAGAAATCCAACAGATTTGTCAAGCAATATTTCCCCACAGGCAAATCATACTGATTTTTGGTCTATTTTATCATACAGAAACATAGAAAACCTACAACACAATATAGGCCCTATGACCCATAAAGTTGTGCCGAACATGTCCTTACCTGAGAAATTACCTAGGGTTACCAGTAGCCCTCTATTTTTCTGAGCTCCATCTACCTGTCCAGAAGTCTCTTAAGATGCTATCGTATCAGCCTCCACCACCATCACTGGCAGCCCATTCCACGCACTCATCACTCTCTACGTAAAAACTTACCCCTGACATCTCCTCTGTACCTACTTCCAAGCACCTTAAAACTGTACCCTCTCGTGCTAGCCATTTCAGCCCTGGGAAAAAGCCTCTGAATATCCACATGATCAATGCCTCTCATCAATATGTCTCCAAGTTTCCTGAAACCTGAAATTTTTGCTGTATTATATGCCTTCACTTTTGCTTTTATGCTGTCTTTGACTTCCCTTCTCAGCTATGGTTGCCTCATCCTCCCTTTAGGATACTTCTTCATCTTTGGGATGTATCTGTCCTGCACCTTCCAAACCGCCCCTGGAAACTCCAGCCTTTGCTGTTCTGCCATCATCCCTGCTAGTGTCACCTTCCAATCAACTTTTGCCAGCTCCTCTCTCATGCCTCTGTAGTTCCCTTTACTCCACTGTAATGTTGATACATCTGACTTGATCTTCTCCCTCTCAAATTACAGGGTGAATTTTATCATATTATGATCTCTGCTTCCTAAGGGTCCCTTTACCTTAAGCTCCCTAATCAAATCTGATTCACTGTACAAAACCCAATACAGAATTGCCTTTCCCCTAGTGGGCTCAACCACAAGCTGCTCTAAAAAGCCACCTGATAGAGGTATTCTACAAATTCCCTCTCTTGGGATCCTACACCAACTTGACTTTCCCAGTCTATCTGCATATTGAAATCCCCCATGACTATCGTAACATTGCCCTTTTTGCATGCCTTTTTTATCTCCTGTTGTGACTTATATCCTGGCAACTTCAGGGGCCTGTACATAACTCCCATAAAGGTCTTTTTACCATTGCAGTATCTTAACTCTATCCACAAGGATTCTACATCTTCTGATCCTATGTGACCTCTCTCTAGGATTTTGATTTTTTTACCAACAGAGCCACACAACCCGCTCTGCCTACCTGCCTGTACTTTAGATGTTAAGTTCCCAATTATGACCCTTGCAGCCATGACTCAGTGGTGCCCAAACATTAATCTTGAACTGCACTACATGGTCATCTACCTTTCATATCTCAATGATGTTTGTTTCTGAAAGGTTCAAGTTTCCAGTTCTGATCACTAGAGGATGCTATTGATACATTTCTGTGTAATGCAGGTAGGTACAAAGATATTTTGATTTCTATCAAAGTAAGATTTATTTATGTATGGAAGTTTTACATCCCTGTCAAGCTAGCCATTTAATGCCGAATTCAACACTTGAACTGTCGTAGATTGCATAGTGAAAGTACTCCCATTGTGCTATTAATTCATTATAGAAATCCATACAAACTGACATAAATTGACTATGTTAAAGAAAATTCATAGCTTTGATCTAGATTAAGAGATAATGTGTAAAGTTTGCCAATGATGGAAAACAGGATGCAGAGAGGTTTCAAGGAGATAGCAAGCTTAGTGATTGAGTGTGGACATGCAAAATGAAATAAATATTGAACAGTGCAGTACAGAAACAATCCCTTATCTGTCAAATGTGATGCAAAATTAAACTGATCCTTTCTTCCTAAAAATGATCCATATACCATATATCCAACACCCTTCTCATATCTGCTTTCATTGCCACCCTTTAAGTGACTGCCACTCAATGTTTAAACAAACTTGCCCTGTACATCGCCTTCAAACACTCCCCCCTCTCTTTAAAGCTGTGCCCTCTAGCATTTGGCATTTCTGCCTGGGGAGAAAGAGTCTAGTTATCTTTTCACAATTCTATAAACTTCTGTTAGGTATACCTCTCCGCCTCTGTAAACAATGCCAAGTTTGCCCAACATCCCTTTAGAGCTAACACCGCTCTAGTCCAGGCAACATCCTGGTAGATTTCCTCTGAACCCTTCAATGTGTTTACATATTTCCTGCAATGAAGTGACCAGAACTGTGGCCTGAACCAGACTTCGTGACTCTCATGCTCAATGGCCCTAACAATGAAGGCAAACATACTATATGCTTTCTCTACCGCTCTTTCTACTGCTGTTGTCACTTTCATGATGGAAAAGACCCGGTCTTCAACATTCCTTCATACATCAATGTCTCTAAAGATCCTGTAATTAACTTTTTACATTCCCCTTGCAATATCTGCAAGTGCAAAACCTTACATTTGCCTCCATTAAACTTCACTCTAATTGATAATATCCTGCTGTATCCTTTGTTGTCCTTCTTCACTGTCCGTAACTCTATCAATTTCTGTTTCAACTGCATAATTACTAGCTGTCGCATCTACATTTTTGTCCAAGTCATTTACATATATCATAAACAAGTGAGCTCCCAGCAACTATCCCCGCAGAACACCACTGGTCTCAGCTCTCCAGCCAGAAGTGTATTCTTCCAAAACTACCCTTTAACTTCTATGGGAAAGCCAATTCTGAATTTAAGTTACTAATTCATCATAGATTCTATGCATCTTTATCTTCCCACAAGGGATCTTGTCTAACATCTTACGAAAGTGCATGTAGATAACATCCATTTCATAGAATGGTACAGCACAGTACAGACCCTTCAGCCCACAATGTTGTGCCAACCCTTAAACCCTGCCTCCCATTTAACCCCCCACCTTAAATTCCTCCATATACCTGTCTAGTAGTCTCTTAAATTTCACTAGCGTATCTGTCTCCACCACTGACTCAGGCAGTGCATTCCATGCACCAACCACTCTCTGAGTAAAAAACCTTCCTCTAATATCCCCCTTGAACTTCCCACCCCTTACCTTAAAGCCATGTCCTCTTGTATTGAGCAGTGGTGTTCTGGGGAAGAGGCGTTGGCTATCCACTCTATCTATTCCTCTTAATATCTTGTATACCTCTATCATGTCTCCTCTCATCCTCCTTCTCCCCAAAGAGTAAAGCCCTAGCTCCCTTAATCTCTGATCATAATGCATACTCTCTAAACCAGGCAGCATCCTGGTAAATCTCCTCTGTACCCTTTCCAATGCTTCCACATCCTTCCTAAGTCACTTTGGTTATCTCCCCACAAAAAATCAATCAAGTTAGTGAAACATGACATCCCTGCAAAAAGCCATGCTGACTTTCCAGAATTTGGTCACATTCTTCCAAATTCCATCCTTACAAGTTCCCTCCATTAGCTTCCCTATCACTGATGTGAGCCTTACCAGCCTATACTTTTCTAGATCATCCCTATTTCCCTTCCTAAACAAAGGAACAACATTGGTTACTCTCCAGTCTTTCAGGACCTCACCTCAGGGTAGAGAGAATACCAAGATCTTTGTCAAAGTCCCAGCAATTTCCTCTTTCCTCTATCAATAACCTTAGATAGATCCCATCAGGCTTTGGGGATTTATCGACCTTAGTGTTCTTCAGGAGACCCAACAACATCCCTTTCTTGATCTCAAAATGTTCTAGCTTATTAGAATGCCTGACACTAATTTCAGTATCCTCTATGTCATTCATCGTGAATAGCAGCATAGTTCATTTAGTTCTTTGCCAACATTCTCTGACTCAGAGAACAAATTCCTTCCTATATCCTTGAGTGGACTTGCTCTTTCCCCAGTTATCCATGTGTTTTCAACATCCATAAGAAAAATGCCTTTGGGGTTCTCTTTAATCACATTTGAAAGGATATTTTATGACCCCTTTTGTGTCATGAATTCTGATCAGCTGGTCTTTAAACAACTCCCACATGTCACATGTGAATATATCTATAATAGGTAATTCCAAGTAATTCTCTCAAGCTCCTGATAATAATGTTGTAATTTGCCCTGTCTTAATATCATATTTCTCTCCCTTGGTCCAGACCTACCCTTATACATCATTATCTTAAAACTTCAGTTGTGATCACTGTTTCCAATATGCTCTCCCATTAAAGAAACCTGCAACACAAGGTTGAATATAGCCACTCAGCTGGCTGGACTATTGACATACTGATTTAAGAAACCAGCTTGGATGCACCTAACAAATTCTGCCCAGTCAAAAACCTCTTGGATTAAGGATGTCCCAGTCAATATTATTGGTTAAAAATTATCCTTTACAACAGCCTTGTTGCTTTCAGATCTTTTCATAAAACGTCTATATATCTGGTACCCTATGTCCCTCTGATTGTTAGAAGACCTATTAATAGGAATCTGTGCTGAAGTATGTTTATGCTGTCCATTAGTCAGTTCATCTTCCTTAACCTGTCCCTGTCTGTCCTTTCTTTCAGACTTAACTGTTGAAAATATTATATTTCAATCGATCCCTTCACCTTCTGACCTACTACTCTGGTTCCAAGCCACTCCTCCCTCCACACTTGAACTTTGATTTTGAGCTTTGTTGGTATACCTTAAGGATAAGTGTAACCAATCTCCTGCACAGCTCTCATTTGCCTTGTAAGAAAGCCCAATGATCTATATATCTGAAACCCTCTCTCCTACATTAGCTCCTGCAGATGCTGCAAATCCAGAGTAACACACACAAGATAATGGAGGAACTCAGTAAGTAAGAGTCTTGGCCAAACATTGAATGATGATTCTTCTCCATAGATGTTGCCTGACATGTAGAGTTTCTCCAGTATTTAGTGTGTGTAGTTCTTTAGGCATGTATTGAAATGCATCATATTTCCGTTTCCTGTTTCAATTACCATCCTTGATAGAACATAGAACATAGAAATGTCCTGTTTTTTAAGCTTACTATCTAGCAGGGCCTCATCTGCTTTCCAGTCTATGTCATTGGTACCAAAGTTAACCATGACCTCTGCTCAACAGTTGGGGCAGGGCTTGAATGCTATCACCTCTTAAAAGGTAAAATCAAGCAACATAGGCATCAACAGGGCTTCCATTCCAAATGAGTTCAATGATTTCTATACTCACTTTGACCATCAAAACATTACGAACTCCCACCGGTCCCGATAATCCTGTTATTTCAATCTGAGGCCAATGCATGAGCAGTCTTCAGGACTATGAACTGACAGAAAGCATCCAGCCCAGAATGGGTACCAGCACTAAAGACCTGTGCTGATCAGCTGTCATCCTGGTTCACTGAGGTCTCTAACCTCTCACTTCAGCATTCAGAAGTAACTACCTGTTTCAGACAGACTTCACATATATAGTTGCCTAAGAAGAACATGGTAACATGCTTCAATGACTATCAGCCAGTACCAGAGTGATGAAGTGTTTTGAGAGGTTGGTGATAGAGCATATCAACTTCTGCATGAGAAGTGACTTAGATCTGCTCCAATTTGTTTACCGGAGCAACAGGCAAATGCCATGTCATTGGCTGTTCACTCCACCCTGATAGGTACATCAGGATGCTCCTTATTAACTACAGCTTGACATTCAATATATCATCCCTTCAAAATTAATCATTAAGCTTCAAGACTTTGGCCTCAATACCTCCTTGTGCAATTGTATCCTCAATTTCCTCACTTGCAGACCCCAGTCAATTCAGATTAGCAACAACATCTTCTCCACAATCTCCATCAGCACAGGTACACCACAAGGCTATGTGATTAGTCCCCAGCTCTACTCACTTTACACTGAAGATTATGTGGCAAAGCATAGCTCTAATACTCTGTTCAAGTTTGCTGACAACACCACTGCCATAGGCTGAATCAACATGGTGGCAAATTAGAATGTAGGAGAGAGACTGACAATTTGGCTGATTGGTGTCACAACAACAAACTCTTGCTGAATGTCAGCAAGACCTTATTGACCTCAGGAGGAGGAAACCAGGATAACTTCACTCATCTTCACTTGCCTCATCATTGAAATGTTCCCACAACCTATGGATTCACTTTCAAGGACTCTTCATATTATGTTCTCAATATTAATTTCTTATTTCTTATTATTAATTTATTTTTGTGTTTCCAGTTTGTTGTCTTTTGCACACTAGTTCAACACCCAAGTCCTTCATTGATTCCATTATGATTATTATTCTATTAGGGATTTATTGAGTATATCCAGAAGAAAAAGAATCTCAGGGTTGTATATGGTGACATATATGTGCTTTGATAATAAATAACTATGTACGTGGAACTCTGGCTGTTCACACTGTGACGAGAATACACATAAAATTAAGATGTTTGCTGGCCTGGGTTAGCATCAGTGACATCAGCAAGTGGTCTGCCACCTGTCCTCAGGGGAAGGAGAGATAAGGAACAATGGAGCAGCGTCTGGAGATGTGTAATGAAGGGACGGGGGAGAGAGAGCTGTCTGGAGCGGCTCCCCGCTTTGAACCTTGAACTGTTTGAAGTGATGGACAGGCGATACCCCAGCAGGGGGATAAAAAGGGACCGGTTCACTAAGGCAGCACACACACGCCACCCGAGGTAACGAGACCCTGGAAGCGGTGCGCCTCTCACGAGTCGGTGGGAAGTATCAGACAACGGCCAGGGTGGAAAGGTACGATCAGCGGGAACCCGGTGTGTGTCCGCCCTTGCCTGGGTGCCGGGTTCACTGCAGAGGATCGACCGCATCTGGAGGAGGGGTCACAGTCAGTGACCTCAGGTGACATCACCAAGGACCCGCCCAAAAGCTGCTTGTGAGCCATCTCGCCGGTCTGTGAGTGAAGCCGTGTCTGAATGATCAGTTGTTCCTGTTCCCTCTCTCTCTCCCCCCACGTTGTCCATCGCCATGGCAACGATTACTGCGAACTGAACTACTAAACTGGACTGAACTTTGAGTCACTTTGAAATTTGGTCATTTACCCCTAGACAACGATAGAGCTTGATTGATGCTGTTATCTTAATTCTGTGCACATGTGTGTTTATCATCGCTGAACTGTTGCATTTATTATCCTTTCGATTACTGTGTTGCTTGTTTCTTTAATAAAACTTTCTTAGTTCTAGTACTCCAGACTCCAACTGAGTGATCCATTTCTGCTGGTTTGGCAACCCAGTTACGGGGTACGTAACATAAGTGGGGGCTCATCCGGGATTTTGAACGCTAAATTTGGGACGGAGTAAATTGATTGGGTTAAAATTCCCGAAAGAAAGAAAAGACAAACAGCAGAAATGGAGGCTGAGGAATTTATAAAGGCGCCGACCTTGGAGGCATTAGAGGATGCCAGGAAATCGGAATTGATAGCTGTGGCCAGACGGTTGAATCTTGCTAAGGTGAAGTCGACAATGAGGAGAGAGGAGATACACAGAGCTATTGTAGAGCACTATATATCTAAAGGTGTGTTTCCCCAAGGTGAGCTGGGGGTGGTGTCTATTGAAAAACCTGCTGGAGACGCAGTACAGGGTCAGCTTGAAAAACTGAGACTCGAGCACGAGTTCCGGGTACGGCAGTTAGAACACGAAGAGAAACAGTTAGAAAGGCAGGAGAGAGAGTTAGAAAGGCGCGAGAAAGAGAAAGAGGTAGAAAGGCAAGAGAGAGAGAGACAGTTGGAGAGAGAAGAGAAAGAGAGAGAGAGACAGTTAGAGAGAGAGGAGAAAGAGAGGCAATGGGAGCGAGAAGAGAGAGGGAAACAGAGGGAAAGGGAATTTGAGCTGGAGAAGTTAAAGATAAGGGCCGAGCAGGGGCTCGTGCCGAACCAAGGTGGAGGGTTCCAGGCGACCCAGGAGGTTAGGCTGGTTCCCCCATTTGACGATACCGACGTGGATCGGTACTTTCTCCACTTCGAAAAAGTGGCTATAAGTCAGGACTGGCCGAGGGATAAGTGGGTTGTTTTACTTCAGAGTGTACTGAAAGGGAATGCCCAACAAGCTTACTCAGCTTTGTCCGCGGAAGATGCCCAGAGGTATGAGGTGGTGAAAGAGGCCATCCTCAGGATTTATGAGTTGGTCCCGGAGGCATACCGGCAGAGGTTCCGGAATGCGAGGAAACAGTGGGACCGCACGTATTTGGAGTTTGTCCGTGAGATGCAGACATATTGTGAGCGTTGGTGCGCCTCGAAGGGGGTAGAGGGGGATTATGACAGACTACTGCAGCTGATTCTGATTGAGCAGTTTAAAGGTTGTGTCCCTGAGGGTATGAGACCCTACCTAGATGAGAAAGGGGCAGCCACGATAGCCGCAACTGCTAAGTTAGCGGATGAGTATGCGTTGACGCATAAAATGAAGTTTACCCCGAGTAAAGGCTACCAGAAGGGTGGTCAGGACGGCGGGGAGAGTCCGCCGGAAAAGTCAGAAAGTAAGCCGGGGACTAGTGAAAAGGATAAGGTAGACCGGGAGCAGTCTGGTCGGAAGTCTCCTGGGGTCGTCTGTTATAATTGTGGGAAAGTCGGACACTTTGCGTCCAGGTGCTTTGCCCCAAAGAAGGAGACGGGAAAAGGAAAAACGGCAATTTTGAATGGCTGTATCGAGCTGTTAAGCAAACCGCTAGGGAAGGACAGGTCTGAAAAAGTCCAGGAAGGGCGCGAGAGGTTTATCTCGGCCGGATTGGTGTCAGTGAAGGAGGGGTTAAAACCAGTTCCAGTGCGGATCTGGAGAGACACGGGAGCGTGTCAGTCACTAATACTGAAGAGTGTATTAGAGTTTAGCTCAGAGACCCAGACTGGGGAGGTAGAGGTCAAAGGTGTTGGGGAAGGGACAGAGTCAGTCCCTTTGCACCAGATACACTTACAAAGCAACCTGGTCTCTGGACTAGTCACGATCGGGGTGAGGTCCGAATTACCGATGAAAGACGTGGAAGTCTTGCTCGGTAATGACATCGTCGGGGGAATCGTGTTCCCAGCAGTGAGATTGACAGGTCAGCCTGCCAGCATTGAGGCCCCGCCCATGGACTCACAGGTTCATCACGGGCCCGCGATAGTGAATTTAGCTGAAACGTTTCTGCCAACCTTGTATGCGACGGGGTGTAGTGAGACAAGAGGCAGTGAGGGAGCTGGGACAGACGTAGCAGTAGCCAGGAAAGAATTTGTGCAGACGCAGAAGCGAGACGAGGGGCTGAGAGTTTCGGCAGAGACAGCTCTCTCTGACACAGCTTTAACAAGGGAACTAGTAGGCTATTGTGCGGGGGAGGAAGTGCTAAGGAAAAAAGGGAAATCAAGTACCATACATCAAAGTTGCTGGTGAACGCAGCAGGCCAAGCAGCATCTATAGGAAGAGGCGCAGTCGACGTTTCAGGCCGAGACCCTTCGTCAGGACTAACTGAAGGAACAGTGAGTAAGGGATTTGAAAGCTGGAGGGGGAGGGGGAGATGCAAAATGATAGGAGAAGACAGGAGGGGGAGGGATAGAGCCGAGAGCTGGACAGGTGATAGGCAAAAGGGGATACGAGAGGATCATGGGACAGGAGGCCTAGGGAGAAAGACGGGGGGGGGGGGTGACCCAGAGGATGGGCAAGAGGTATATTCAGAGGGACAGAGGGAGAAAAAGGAGAGTGAGAGAAAGAATGTGTGCATAAAAATGAGTAACAGCTGGGGTACGAGGGGGAGGTGGGGCCTAGCGGAAGTTAGAGAAGTCAATGTTCATGCCATCAGGTTGGAGGCTACCCAGACGGAATATAAGGTGTTGTTCCTCCAACCTGAGTGTGGCTTCATCTTTACAGTAGAGGAGGCCGTGGATAGACATGTCAGAATGGGAATGGGATGTGGAATTAAAATGTGTGGCCACTGGGAGATCCTGCTTTCTCTGGCGGACAGAGCGTAGATGTTCAGCAAAGCGGTCTCCCAGTCTGCGTCGGGTCTCACCAATATATAAAAGGCCACATCGGGAGCACCGGACGCAGTATATCAGATGAGGAATGGGGGGTGGTGCAAAAGAGTTATGGGGATGAGGTTTTTAACATGGCCCACGAGGTACCCCCCGGTGGACATTTTGCGGTGCTGGAGGAAACAGTTGGTGGAATCATGAAAGAGATTTACCGGCTGCACAGGGGGAAGAATGTTATTGATCATGACCGACGCGAACTGAGACGGTCACCGGCTTTTGATATGCTAACAAACCTAGTCGGTGTTAGCGTGGAAATCAATGAAGCTAGGGGCCCCCTGATAAGAGGAAAAAAACATTTTGAAAAGATTAGTATGGGATCGATCAGATGGGAGAAGGCTATTGTTTTGGCCAGGTCTACTGATAAGGTCTCTCCCTTAATCCCCGAACAAAGCGAATCTTTAGAAGAAGTAATTAAACGACTCGCACCCATGTGTTTGATTGTCCCGAGGAAATGCAAAGAACTGGGACGTTGGGTGATGTCTGTTACAATAGGGCAGCCTAGTAAAGAACACCCATATATAATGAGTAATTCAGTGACTAAAGGGCTGATGAACACAGAGGTGTGTATTGGCAATTTAATACGGCTGTCTGAAGCCAGTTTGATAGTGAACCTTGAAAAAAATGAATTCGGCCACACGAAGGTCACTTACCTGGGTATTGTGGTGACACAGGGGCAGTTGGCAGCGATGCAAGCTACAGTGCAGGCTATCGCTGACCTCCCAACCCCGACAGACAAGAGGGCCCTCAGAAGGCTCTTGGAGATGGTGGGGTACTGCAGGAAGTTTTGCAATAACTCTGCGGTCAATACCCGTCCCCCTCCTACTAAGCCCTTGCGAGAGAAAACTGAGTTGGAATGGGACGACCCTTGTTATTGTGGTCCGGGACAAAGCCAAATGAGAGGTTACATTGATCGCAATTCATCAGTGTTTTTGGCCACTATGAAGTTTGCTGAGTTGGAGCCTGGTCTAAGGGATTATTAATAACACATATAAAAGGAACAGAAAATGTGATGACTGTCTGTCAAGGTGTTGACAGCTTCAAACTCGCTGTGTTAGCCAAATAGCTGATAAAGATGTATATTTGTGTGTGTATCAAATAATGTAGTCATGTTTGTAATTTTTACCTCCTGGTAAAAATCCTTAAAAGGGGGGAAGTGTGACGAGAATACACATAAAATTAAGATGTTTGCTGGCCTGGGTTAGCATCAGTGACATCAGCAAGTGGTCTGCCACCTGTCCTCAGGGGAAGGAGAGATAAGGAACAATGGAGCAGCGTCTGGAGATGTGTAATGAAGGAACGGGGGAGAGAGAGCTGTCTGGAGCGGCTCCCCGCTTTGAACCTTGAACTGTTTGAAGTGATGGACAGGCGATACCCCAGCAGGGGGATAAAAAGGGACCGGTTCGCTAAGGCAGCACACACATGCCACCCGAGGTAACGAGACCCTGGAAGCGGTGCGCCTCTCACGAGTCGGTGGGAAGTACCAGACAACGGCCAGGGTGGAAAGGTACGATCAGCGGGAACCCGGTGTGTGTCCGCCCTTGCCTGGGTGCTGGGTTCACTGCAGAGGATCGACCGCATCTGGAGGAGGGGTCACAGTCGGTGACCTCAGGTGACATCACCAAGGACCCGCCCAAAAGCTGCTTGTGAGCCATCTCGCCGGTCTGTGAGTGAAGCCGTGTCTGAATGATCAGTTGTTCCTGTTCTATCTCTCTCTCCCCCCACGTTGTCCATCGCCATGGCAACGATTACTGCGAACTGAACTACTAAACTGGACTGAACTTTGAGTCACTTTGAAATTTGGTCATTTACCCCTAGACAACGATAGAGCTTGATTGATGCTGTTATCTTAATTCTGTGCACATGTGTGTTTATCATCGCTGAACTGTTGCATTTATTATCCTTTCGATTACTGTGTTGCTTGTTTCTTTAATAAAACTTTCTTAGTTCTAGTACTCCAGACTCCAACTGAGTGATCCATTTCTGCTGGTTTGGCAACCCAGTTACGGGGTACGTAACAACACTTATCAGAACGTTTTGTGCCCGTTTAGAAATACTGTGTCCTTGATCTTGGCACCATGGAAAAAACATACCATCCTGGAAGCATGTAATATAGAAAATGTGAAGGCGTTGAACAGGCAGTAGAGAAAAGCAGAATATTTTTCATATGAGATACTTGGAAAGTTTTAGTTCTTGTATACTTATCATAGGTGGGTGCAGCAATAAATTAGGAAGGTAGCCAGCTTTATTTGCCACAAGACTTGAGTAAAGATGTCTGACTGAAATTATTATGACCGTATTGTGGTTATTCCCAGAATACTGTGTTCTGGCCTTACTTCTCTACTTAAAAGAAAGATATGCTTGTGATAGAGAGAGTACAATGATGGTTCAACAGTTTGATTTTAGGTTTGAGGATTTGTGTCATGAAGAGAGATTAAGCAATTTGTGCCATGCTCTTTAGACTGTAGAAGAATGACTCTGATGATAAGTGTTCTGCTACCACTTTCATATCAAAGATTCAAGCAACTTTCAACTATAATTTAGGCTAACTGTGAGAATCCTTGCTCCTCTCTGAAGGCATAATATATTGAGTTATGATTTGGAGTGCAGACATAAAGCTCAAGTTTTACAAGCAGAGCTCCAGACATTTTCTTCTGTCTGTCTGCATTACCTATAGAAATGAAGGTCACTATTATTTTGAATTTAGCCTCTGGATTATTCTGTTTCAAACACTGTTTCAATGTAGGAGCAGGAAATTCATTTTGTTTTTGATTAGAGAGCACCAAGCAACATGGGACAACTTGCTCAGTTTTCCTAAGGATTCAGGAAGTGACAGGTTTCACAGACATGTGCCACAGTGGGTTCCATGTGTGAAAGTGAACTCTTCATTATGTACTGAAGATATCATTCAATGAATACCTAGTTTTGGTGTTGCAACCACTAACAGAATCTTAAAGGTCAATGCCACAGGTGGAAATCTTGTATGACTATAAATTTTGAGAACATCTAGTGGGCTTGTCAATTTACGTATTACTATTTAACTATGTATGGTTCTATTACTATTTATTATTTATGGTGCAACTGTAACGAAAACCGATTTCCCCCGGGATCAATAAAGTATGACTATGACTATTACTAAACAATAAGCACACAGCACTTTGGGATTAAAAGAAATCCCCTTTTTTGCTTGGCTCACCTTTCTATCAATGCTTTTGTTCTTAATGAAGAGCATATGTAAACTTCCAGAAAAGAGGCACAAGGTCATAACCAATGACTCCAGAGATGGTTTCCCACTTGGTTGTGCTCTGATACATATCACACAATCTGACTGGTGAGAAATGATAGGTCTCTGCTATAGTCTGAGTAACAAGAAGAGAAGGAGTATTAACATACTCATAGTGAGCAGCAATGAAAAGATTCCCTCTTAATATTTTTCAAGGCATACACAGAAAGGCAGTGTGTTCTTACACATTTTGAATTACAGTCCAATCACATTGTACCATTATGATTATCTGCATCAAGTAGAATTATCAACATGATGGTATTGCCATAACTTTTTCCCCACTCACAGGTCTTGGCAATCCCCAAACAAAACCACTTGGATCAGATACATAATTACTGTAGTTCAAGAGCATGTCAGATATAACACTTGTCAGTGTGAGGAACTCAAATCCAATTTCAATGCCATTCTCCTGTCTAAAGAGTGTATCAGGTTTGCAAGAGCGTGGAACTCCAAAGACATGGAAGAGTGCGCTACCTCATTCAGCAGCAAGCAGAATAATACTGTGATACCTTCATTGACTGTAGTTCAACATGATGCAATACTTAGAGCATGAGCTTTCTTTCCGATCACATAGAGGAGCCTTGTGCTGTAATATCTGGAATGACAAAGGTAACTGCCACTTGGCAGCCTTAGCAGCCTAAGTCTGACAACCTGGATTTCAATCTTCACTCCTCTTAATATGTTCAATTCTCTTATAAAGGTGAATAATGCCAAACCATTTCTATTTGGATCATCATCAGCCCTCTCTAAAGCCAAGTCCATGATTGTCCTCACTGGAATCCAACTAAGTGGAATGAATTAAGATCCCTCTGTCTAAATAGCTAACATGAGAACTACCCTTCACTGATTAAAGAGCCGTATTTGACATTGACGTTATAAACTCTCTGGTTATTCTTCAGACATTTAAAAGAAGGAAGAAAGGGTTCTAGTGGCTAAATAATGTCATTTCTGTCGAAGACAGGGACAATGCCTTGGACTTTCTCAAACTTATTTAATTTTACTGGGCAAGCAGTGTGACCAATGAGAGAAAATAGACCTCTCAAGGAAGATGGCGGTACCATTGATCTTGGTGGTAGCAGTGTACATTTGGATTATGATGATATGTACTTCAAATGAATTGCTTCAGGCTAAATTTGGAAATACTAGGATTGTAAAAAGTGAGCCGATGTACAAAACTTCCAACATTTTATAAAAGGAAATTTGAGCTAGATGAATTTGGTCATAATCAGCCAGGTATCAATATTGGAGTAAGCTGCTATGCCAAATATATCAAAGGCAGCAGCCATGCTGGGGGCGGCAGGGAATGGAGAGAGATGATTTTAGGTCTCATTTACATTGGAGATTTTAATAAATATTCATTTGATTGAAGGGATTCATCAAGAAGGTGCAGGAAAACTGGGCAACCATTTGAAAGTTGTGGGAAAGGGAAGGGAGGTTGCAGGTAGGGTGGTAGTTTTCAAAGATATGGGTCTTGAGGAGAGGTATATTGCCAAAGCATTTGAAAGGAGGTAGACAACACCCGAGATGAGGGAACAATTAATTGTTTTGGATAATATGAGAGCTGGAATGTGCGGGTTGATCAGCAGCTGGATAAGAAAGTGGTTGAGAAACAATAAAGAGATTTCGTGGACAAGATGTGCATAGTTCATCCATGAAGGAAGTGAGGAGAGAAACTGAAGAAATAGGTGCAAATTTAGGTCTCAGGGTGAAAGACTAGGGAAATGGCAGAGGAAACTGAACAAAGGTTCTCAATTTTAGTATAAACAAGAGAAAATCTGTAGATGCTGGAAATCGAGGCAACAAAATACTGGAGAAACTCCGCAGGCCAGGCAGCATCTATGAAACAAAGTACAGTCAATGTTTCGGACTGAAACCCTTAGGCAGAATTTAATTTTAGCAACTGAACCACTTTCATCTGTTCTTGGAATAAGAACATAATAGGCAGGAAGGAGGGATATAAGAAAGTAATGTATAGCAGAGAAAATTAGAACAACTTTGCATTTTGGGATGTAACCAAATCTGAAAATGAAAGGGCTAAGGTCTGCCATGAAGGGCTTGATGGGAATATCTATGATGTCTTAATGAAGCAGAGAGCTATTTCTGGCCTAGTTGGGGATTGCTAACATTTTACTTAGAGTTCGAGGTATGGTTGCATTGTATATTTGGCATGTCCATTCGAAAACAATTACTTTTCTTTGAGGAGTGAAATGAAATATCTTATAGAAATGGACAGATGGAAGTTTAATTGTCCATGCTGACCCAGGGCTCCATTTGATGATGAAGTAGGCTGTTCTATGCGCCTCATTAAAATAAACATGGCATATCACCCCAGCCAGCTGCCACAAATTATGCTCAGCTCCAGGTGGACAGAAATACATTTGGGTGATTGAGTCAATTTGTCCTCTGAGCTCTAAGGGCTGTCAAAAGCAAACAAAGAGCATTTTGGTTCCATAACAAATAATGAATGAAACTCTATTAATGAATATCTTTTCCATCCTGACTCCTTTGCTGGACTCAGGACTTCATATGCAAAAGGAAGAGAAGGTAAATGACTGACACCTCTGATAATGTTACGCTTGCCCAGCCACATGGAACTGCAAGAGTATGAGTGTGTAATTTGTCATTTATTTCATTTCCTTCCTGTGGAGAAGGCACCTACTCATTAACAGATCTTTCAGTTAATATAAAAACTGCACAAGATCACAGGATAATTTCAAATACAGCAAATTCTGGTTAATTGGGACTCATCAAGACCAAGGCATTTTGGCCCAATTAGCAAAGGTTTCATGGAAATAGTTTTAAAAAGACAAATTACCATTTACCTGAGTAACAAATTATGTATTTTAATGAAATACATGACAAATTAGATCACAACCAATATTACTACAATACTATAAAACTGTGTATTAGTTCCTAATTGTTGCTGACAGAGGAATTCAGCCAGTGTAGACTGCATATTTCTTTTATTGACTGTAAATCAGAGATTCCCAACAGGGGTTATGTGTCCCAAGGGGACATTAGGGGAAATAGAAGCCATCATGGGGTGGTAAGCGGCACCCCAACTTGAGGCACTAGTCCTGACCAACCGTTAGTAGAGCAGAAACTTTCAAAAAAAAGGATGCGGCACTGGTCGTCACAACGTATTTGAAACTAAGCAATCGCATCCGACCTTACTGACCAAATAGACATTGTTGGGGATGCAAAAATTAGCAACCAGGGGCCCAACAGTTCCCCTTGACTTAGCACGGAACGAGTTCATGCAATTTAACAGTTGGTAAGTCAAGTACCCCTCTTAACTTCCTCTACATACCTACAAAAAAACAGGTCGCACAATGATACAGCGCTGACTGGAACCTAATGGTGAAATACAGCCAATCAGTGAACCTGCCAACCTTGAGGATTCTTCTTGAGGTGTTCAAAGTGACCTTGGTTTCAAAAGTGTGCTCAAGAGCCATTTTTGAGGATTATGACACCTTATGTGATTGGTCAATTGTGCTACTTGGAATAGTATAAAGGTAGCTTGCTGGACACCATCTCTATCCTGACTAACATTCAGATTCCAATCTGAATCCTTGTCAATGTAATTTTTGCTGTTGTGATTGTCTTCATCTTCGTCTCAGCGTTCCTTTGTGTGCCGCTACCATTGGTCCATCCCTATCAACTCGCTGCTGTCATCAATATCCGATAGGCATTCCCAGTTTGTGTTAATTTATTATTTTAATTTAGCCCCATTAATAATGGATAAATACATACAATGTGATCTCTATGAGTCTGAAGGCGGTGAAGCCTTGAATTCTAATCCAGCTAAGGAACAGAAACTACAAAAGCTGTGTCAATACAATGTTACATACGTAGAGTAAAGTCTAATTTTGTTACCATCAGATCAGCAAAGACCCATGTGTCATATTTGTAATACTGTACTGTCTAATGAAGCCATGAAACTATCAAGGTTGCAGCAAAAGACACACTGAAAAAAGCTACTTAAGGTATTACTCAGTTCTAGAGGATGAAATAAGCATTTGAAAAGCGTTGCAGACTTGAGTCTTTTGCCAAGAAAGCTAAAAATGACCTTGATAGTAGTCTCATTGCTTCTTATAACATTTCCAAAATTATAACACAGTGTGGAAAATCTCATACAATTGGTGAAAGATTAATAATACCTGCTGTATCAGAAGTGCTCACCACTGTTCTCAAAATGGATACCAGAATTTTAAAATCAGTCCCTCTGAATAATAACTCTATAGCACATCATATTGACAAAGTGACTGAAACCATTACATATCAAAAAACAGAATTTGGGATACAACTGTGTGAAACAATGAGGCATTAAATGGAAAAGTTTATCAAGAGATTTTCTTTTGTAAAAAGTTAAAAACAAATATCAATGGAGAATCAATCTAATATGAACATCATTTCTTGTGCAACAGATGGGCAACATACTGGTTGCCATGCTTGTTTAGTGGTGTTTATGAAAAAATAAATTCCATATCTGTTCGCAATTCATTGTGCAATTCATCGTCAACATCTCGCAGCCAAAAACCTCAGCCTATGAGTTTTTTCAAGCATGACTCTTGTAAGATCAGCTATCAACAAAATTAAATCTCATTGGTTAAATAGCAGAATATTTTACTAGTTATGTCAAGATAGTGATGAAGAATTCGAACGCTTGCTTCTTCACACTGAAGTGGCATTGGTTGTCAAAAGGCTGCAGCTTAAAATGTTTCTTTGATTTTTTTGACACTGTAGATGAATTTTCACTCAAAACTGACAAGATCTTGGGAAACAAGACTGAATTTATTCTACATGGATATGTGACATACCAAGTTATCTGTATGACAAACTGAACATTCCAAAATTATAACTGCAGAGTGAGAATTTAAATTTAATCCAGGCAAAAATGCAGTGTCAACTTTTATCAGAAAACTGGAAATATATAAGCAAAACATTGAGAGATAAATGTTCTCACAGTTTCTTTGCATGGGAAGTATAGCACTCTCTTTCCCAGACAGTGATTTGCAAGAGTACTTCTTACACCTGCAGTCATTGAAGATGGGTTTTCAGAATCGGTTCAAGGATTTGAGTGATCTGGAAGTTCCAGGCTGGGTAATGAACTAATTTCTTTGTAAGGTAGAAGAACAGAAAGAGGGCTTGCAAGTAGAAATTATCAAAATTCAGAATGATAAAGAAGCAAAAATGCTTTTCAGGAATGTTGGCTTTTGTGGTGTGTGGCTACACTCTCATACAAGATTTCCTGGTCTTTGAAGAGCTAAACTGCTCTTTATTGCATTTCCATCCTCCTAAATTGTTGAAAGTGCAGTGAACTACATACTCATAAATAAACAGCAAATGCTTGGACATTGTTATGCATGGGGACTTAAGACTTTGCTGTCACAACTTGAACCAGATATTTCAACTCCTGCTAAAAGCCATCAAGCTCAAGAATCACGTAGATATCAAAGCTGCTGTACAGCGCACAGGTGTTGAATATCTAATTCCCTGGTTAAGATTTTTACTGCTATACTGTAGGTATTTCATTTTAGCAGTTCTATAAGAGCAGTCTGTTCTGCTTTTAGCATATATGGGTTTGAGTTAAAGATAAGGGGCTATGTTGTTCAACTTAGGAATGTTGTGTCAGCCAATCAGGATGGTGGAATTGGGAGAAGGTTCTTGAGGACGCTTGGTGGAGAGGTCTTTGTGATGGTCACAGGTGTGGGTCGAGTTCTTTTTGGCAGGAGCTGGGAGAACACAGGAGGGAAGATGGCTAAGGATGCCATCCCTGTTGCACAAGGTGATTTGTGCAGAAGAATGGCTTCAAGGAGGAAGGACCAATACTCCCGTGGGGGAGCCTGTTTATCGGATATGGATTTCGAGCGACATTTGGAAGGTGGTGTGTAGTTTCACGCAGACCTTGGGTCCAGCGTGTGAGTTAAAGACAACTTCAAGATGAGCTCTAACTTATGTATGCATTTGGTCTGGGTTAACTGTAGTGATCCCTTTTTATTTTTTTTCTTTTTCCTACTAACTGATAAAGCTGAAAGTTGTAAATACACTTTCTTTGTAATTGTATGCAGTATACAATCTGTTATTTCTTGCTGACAACTAATTGTATGGGCGCAGTATATACACAGTATTCACAATGATTGGGGTTTGGGTGGTCGAGACATCCCAACTTCCCGGTTTTGATGGGACTCAAGTCATGCCGATCCTAGATGCATGGAGTTTGAGAAAAGCAGTGTCCTCACGTCTGAGTCCAATGGCTGTTAGTGAGGGCCTAATGAACCACAGCTCTAGAGATGCCAAGTAAAAAAGGGTTTCATTGTGGGGGCTATCAAATAGGATTTGCTTCCCTTAATACTGTGTATTTGCTGTAAGATTTGATTAAGTGGTTTGTATGTTTAAGCCTGTGTTTAAACTAGTATCTGGGAAAGTGATTAAGATACTTGATTATGGACACCGCAGAAATTAAGCTTTGGGGCGATTCAAAGATATTATCCACAACTAATGCTTGTGTTCTGAGTGGGGTGGATATCCGTAGCCCAGATGAATTGTTAATTAGGATTTTAAGTGCTATTAGAGTATTAGGGAAAGTTACCTTCGTTGAACGGCGTTTTGATCAATTGGCTGGTAAGGATGTTGTGTTAGTCCAGACTAGCAAGGATGTGATGGGAGTGGATCTGTCAGATGCGAATGGAGAAGTGGGGCCATAGGCCACCCACACTTGTAGAAAAGAGGGGAGTGTAGGCGAGTCTTCCATAGCTGAGGGCAGAGACTTTAAAGACAAGTTGCTCTTGGTTCTGCGAAGTGAGGAGAAGGAGTTGTCTGATGTGAAATGTCTAATGAGTTCTTCAGCAGTTGATTTAAATTCTGAGTTCATTTTGTCTATTACATTACTGGCTGATAAATGTAGAAATATACTATGGAGAGCCAAAGTTATTGTAGGCTGGGAGTGTCCTCTGAGATCAAGCCCACACCCAGTGGGGAAGAAGAATACGAAGCTAGGTTAAAGACAAATAAAATTTTAATGCAGAATCACTTTTCTCACGTTAGCAAATGGTAGACATGTTTTTGCACTATGGGGATGCTGTAAAGTATATTGAGCCTAAGGGGGGCATTGGCAAGTATGAAGGTGTTTTGGAGGGGCATTGGTAAGTATGAAAATTCTTTAGTGGGGTGATGGGCTAAAAAAGGTTGGGAAACACTGCTTTAAATGAATAAAATCAGCACAGGCACCTAGGGTAGATAATGGTCTGCCTTCATTGCCTTCCTGCATAATATAGTGTCAAAAATCACTACTTATTAATTCAGCATCAGTTGACTCAAATTAATAGCATAAATAGCATAACTGGTGCTATTTTGTTAACTATTCATCAACCGATCTAAGTTAGGCAACTCTCTATGCAACAATTAATTAATTAAAGCTTGCGCTTTATTTTCTCTGCACAAATAATGACATAATTATGTTGACCTCAGGCCAACAATGTAAAACGTGAATTCTACTGTTCATTTTATAAATTCTCACTCAGAACAATTCTCCAATTTATAATCCCGAAATAGAAATCTCCCATTGGCCAGACAATTGACCCTTTCTTCTCCCAGCCCTTGTTATGGGGTTTTTTCCTTGTGATAGTCAGTCTCTGGAGTTCTCCCCCTTTGCGTTTGAAGCCCCTCAGTCTTACAGTCTTTCCTCATCAGTTCAAATTTTGCACTTCAATCTTGTTGGCTCAAGGTCATCTGACAGACCTATGTTGGATTCCCATTGGATGTAGCCCGAGGGCTCCACACTTAGTGCCTTAGGTGACTTCTTTTGTTGTAATCATCTCTGGCTTAAACCAGTCAAACCACGTCACCCAGACACTGGGTCAAGATAACAGGATTACTTCTGAAAACTTGCCATTGCACATAATAAGCAGCTTACCTGAGAATGATCTCAGATTTAGCAGATTAATAGCAGAAACTCCTTGTGTTTATGTTCAATTGCCATGATTACATTATCCCAGAGCAAGAATGTTCAATAAACAGTTCACAAAATGGAGGTTACAGAGCAGCTTCACAAAATGGTAGCCTCCACTCTTTTAAGCACTTGGCAAGAAAAAAGACATCTAGTTTGTCTACTTCCACTATCCTTGACTCATTCAAGTTCAGTGTTTTCTTACATATTTTAATTCCATCATGGCCAACAATTTAAAAACTGTTCACTCTAAGCATGGTGTAGTGTCTAATGGTCTCACAAGTACACACAACTGACTTCAGTTAGAAACTAATGAATCCTCCAAATATTCATTATCATGTCAACATTCAAGATGATGGTTGATACCTTCAAATTATTCATAGTTCCTAACTTGCTGAAGTAGGGAAATCATTTCATTTTCACCCCCAGTTGTTTGTTGCATCTCCAAGCCTGAATGCTTGAAACCACAGTGAGCAAAACGGTTCTGAATTGCCTCACAGCTTATTTCTCACTAACTACGACTGAGAAAAATCACTGTTTGTAAACAGCAACACACACAACTGACTCAATTTAAAAATTGTTCGCTCTAAGCGTGTTGTGGTGTCCAACAGCCACACAAGTGCCCATGACTATTGCCAGTTAGAAACTGGTTGCAAATCTCCAATTCCAATTAAGTGGCATAGTGTCTCAAATAAAAAAATGGAATCTCAGCTATTTTCTTGATTTTTTTTTAAAGAGCTGTCCCAAATAAGCAGATGTCTTGATTAACTGATGACCCAATTAATTGGAATCTACTGTATGTACTTTTCAGACAAGGTATGCATGAATTCTTTTGTTTATTTCACCAAGAATCACTTTTCTATGGACAGCCTTCAGCTGAAAATCATAAATAAGATTGTATCTAATTTCTTAGTCATACTACCATGGAAATAGAATGTAGGAATTGATTATGGATATATATACAATATCTGTTATGAAGCATGGTTTAAATGGATGTCTTTGAAACTTCACAGTAGCGAAGATTGCAATAAGCTCCTTTCAGGAAGGTAAGGCCAATTTTTCACTTGTCAGTAATAATGATTCTGAATATGGTTCAGGCTTCACGATTGTATTTCACTGAGACGGTATATCAGTGAATGGAATTCATTATTTGAATGAAAATGGCTGATACAAAGTACACTTATTATGATTCTCTTTGTTGAGGAGTTCGTCAAAAATAAGAAATAACAGTAAGGAAGAATCAAAATAACAAATCATTGGAAACAGATCAGAAAGATAATGGAAATTATGGGGAGAGAGAAAGAAAGAAACAGAGTGAGAAAGAGATGGGGGTAGAGAAAAAGTAAAAAAGAGGGGGAGCCAAAGTAAAAGACTGAAAGAAATAAGTAACATCTGAAGTGTTTTCAAGGTCCTAAGATTTTCCAGCTGTCCGCCTTCCCCGTTTTTAGCACTATGTAGGCCCAGTGTCGCATTGCAAGGGTCTTAGTTCCAATTCCTTTTCTTAGAAACTCCTGGGTGTTTGAGCCGTCATCAAAAGTACGCCATCTGATTGAAACAAAATCTTGGTGTGAATGCCTAGCTTTGGGATTTTTAATAGTAGACAAGGTTCCATAGGGGGTCAGCAGAGGGTAAACAGTTCTTCAAGCCACCACACAAGCTAGAAGCAGATGCTTTCATACCTTCAGGTAGGATACAGAATTTTGTTTTCCAAGTTTCCAGAACCTTATAGTTGCTTCCTTGACATAGGCAGTTTGATTATTACATTGGAGCCACTGTAGACACTGACCCTATCATGTTTGGTAGGTGATCTAAATTTTGTCTGTTCCACCCACAGCTCTATTGCTTGCCCTTGGTGTGTGCTTCAGACCCTCCCTAACATTACAACTACAAAATATTTTATATCTCATTTTTGGGAAAGGCGAATCACTCCTCATTGCTAAGAAGACTTTTTGAGGTTCTTGCTGCTGATATGAATCTAGCAGGAGAGGAAAGGGAAAAGGTTCAGAAAAACAGCAGGTGCCAACATTTACAAAGTAGGATGATTTTGTCAAGCCAAATGAATTTGTGATTAATTCTGAAATGTAAGAATGTGCAAGCAATAGACAGGTATCCTGCACAATCAGTCTGTTGGTTTTGCCTTCTCAAAGAATCAACATTCATGTAAGGCCCGTGATTTTTTAGAGTTTCCTGCTCCATCCGGTCAAGGACATGGATATTGTGAGGATAGACACCTACCTCTCCCCTTTGTGTTATGTGCTTCTTTATCTTGCAGACAGAGGGAGACAGAGTTAATGATTTGCCACTGGAAATGAGTGTAAAAATGCCAGTACTTAGAACCACTGCATGTAGCTCCCATCCTTAGAGATGGGAGAAAAAGCAACCAAGGAAGTTTTGAGATGAAAATAATGAATTTTGAACAGATTTTGTATTGCAGTCAGGATCATGATGGAGGTACAAAGGATTCCACCACTCCTGCTTTGTAAGGGAAATTAATTTGTCTTTAGTTCCAAAATCCTAATATCTGAAGAACTTTCACTATCATAATGAAAGAGAAAGAACACACTGTCTCTGCATGACAAAAACCCATAAGCAATGTTTTGATACTTATCTGATAATCTGTTCTACTGATATTTATTCAAGAATTATATATGTGTCAGGCCATCGGGGATAATTCCCCTGCTGTTAATCTCTCAGTCTCTTAAATCCATCTGAGAGGGCTGACAGGAACTTGGTTTAATACCTTATCAAAACATAATTGGCCCTGCTGGGTCTTGCAATGCTGTCTCAGCCTACAATTTGAGGTTTATAGTTGTAATGTCGCAAAGATATAGTAATGCTGATTTTGAAAAATTGCTACTGAATGTGCTCCTGAAAGGGTAGCAGAAACCAATGAACATGCAGCTCTATGGCCTCTCTCATGAGATTGAAATGAATGGCTGACCTTTACTAAAGGATTATGATACAGGGACTCCTCAAAGATTCCATATTTGTTTCATTTTACCTATATACTGTAGCTTCTTTTGGGTCTTACCATGAATAAAACCCTTAAAACTGCATTTGAGATAACTTCACTGTTGTTTTTAACTCATTGATGATTGTATTTTAACAGCAACATTTGCCAAGCCAATAATGCAGTCTTCTTCTTCCAAATACCTTGTGCCATAATATTATTCAAATTTGAAGCCTTGTCCTTTCACTTATGAGCTTTGAATTTAAAGTAGTGGGCCCAATGTTAATTGACCGTTTAATCAGATTGAAGGCACTGAAGATCATCTCAAGAACATAGTGCCAGGAATGTAGTTTGTCTGCCTGTGGATGAGGGTTGAGCTGTACTTAAGCTCATTTATTCAATGTGCCTCCATATACATAGGTACCCTACCAAACAGATATAGGATGTTGTTCTTGATCTCAAATTTATAATTGACCAAGTACCAACAGCCAGGTTCAGATCAGACAGCATCTGTGGAGAGAGAAGCACAACTGAAATTTCTACATTCATTTTCTGATTATATCAACAACACAAAGGGAAGAAGTCTTACTGAGGTTGAATGACAGTCATTGTGTTGAGTCGGCTCTATATCTTGATATACTTGCTTTATGATGTGTTTCAAATCAATTGGATTATTAATATAAGAAACTTGTTTTTTTCTATCTATTTCATCTCAGCATTGTACAAGACATACTTTAGTCAATATTATAAATTCACTTATATTTTTCAAAACTTCAAAGAAACTTTCATTTTTACAACTTAGGTTGTCCTAATTGCTTTATAGACAATATATTCATTTTATATTTATATTTATAGGCATCTGTTAGTCTTGTGAGATCATGGATTTGCACCTTGGAAGGTTTCCAGGGCATAGGCCTGGGCAAGGTTGTATGGAAGACCAGCAGTTGCCCATGCTGCAAGTCTCCCCTCTCTATGCCACCGATGTTGTCCAAGGGAAGGGCATTAGGACCTATACAGCTTGGCACCAGTGTTGTCACAGAGCAATGTGTGGTTAAGTGCCTCGCTCAAGGACACACATGCTGCCTCAGCCAAGGCTCGAACTAGCAACCTTCAAATCACTAGGCGAACGCCTTAACCACTTGGCCATGCGCCAACACAATATATATATATATTCATTTATTCATTTATATTCATTTACATGTAGGAAATGAGGCAGGTAATTTGCACAGCAAGATCTCATAGACAGTAATATGATAACAGCCAAAGTATGTTTTTTTGTGATATGAGCAAGAAATAAGTTAGATGATACTTTAACTGTCTTTATTTCTCCATAGGTGCTGCCTAGCCTCTAGAACATATCGCAAAGTTTCTGTTTTATTTCAGTATTCAAGTACCTGCTGAACTCTACTGTTAGATTTCTGCTTTAAGTGTGTTGATTGAAGGATAAATATCAATCAGGACAAGGGCAATTTGGCAGCAATTTTCTAATCCATGGATAATGAGACACTTACTTGCTACTGCAAATTTCTTTCAGACTTTGTTTATAATTTCTAAATGCCAGTACATTATAATTATATTACTAATCTCTATTTCCCTTGGGCTGCAAAATGCATGGTTTCTAATTACCAATTTACCTTGTTTGCATCATTAGTTAATCCGCTTCTCTCAACTTCTGAGTTCTTGCTGCTTTGTCATTGCTAACCAAGGTTGCTACTGCCTAAAGATATGCAATGTATGTTGTGTAACTGATGAATTTTGCTTCACTGAGGTCTTCAACTCACTTGCTGTCAGTACTTCATTAGCCTTGCTTCAAATTGTGTTCTCAGAAACTGCAGTCCCACATTTTCTTACACATTATCAAATTTTATTTATTCTTCACAAGTGCAGTTCCCCGTCTACCAGAAATAACTGCAAATTCTAAAGCAATATACACAAAATGCTGGAAGAGCTCAGCAAGTCAGGGAGCTTGTATGGAAGGGAATAATTCTGATGACGAAGGGTCTGGGCCCGAAATGTCAACTGTTTATTCCCCTTCATAGATGCTGAGTTCCTCCAGCATCTTGTGTGTGCTGCTAAAGATTTCCAGCATCTGCAGAAACTCTTATATCTCTTGTGCAAATTTTAAAGGTTGAGATTTAATAATTACAGTGTAAATATAGCATTTGGACAGGTTCATGGATAGGAAAGATACAGTCATAGTCATAGTCATAGCCATAGTGATCCCGGGGGAAACTGGTTTTCGTTACAGTTGCACCATAAATAATAAGTAGTAATAGAACCATAAATAGTTAAATAGTAATATGTAAATTATGCCAGTAAATTATGAAATAAGTCCAGGACCAGCCTATTGGCTCAGGGTGTCTGACCCTCCAAGGGAGGAGGTGTAAAGTTTGATGGCCACAGGCAGGAATGACTTCCTATGACGCTCTGTGCTGCATCTCGGTGGAATGAGTCCCTGGCTGAATGTACTCCTGTGCCCAACCAGTCCATTGTGTAGTGGATGGGAGACATTGTCCAAGATGGCATGCAACTTAGACAACATCCTCTTTTCAGACGCCACCGTGAGAGAGTCCAGTTCCATCACCACAACATCACTGGCCTTACGGATGAGTTTGTTGATTCTGTTGGTGTCTGCTACCCTCGGCCTGCTGCCCCAGCACACAACAGCAAACATGATAGCACTGGCCACCACAGACTCGGAGAACATCCTCTGCATCGTCCGGCAGATGTTAAAGGACCTCAGTCTCCTCAGGAAATAGAGACGGCTCTGACCCTTCTTGTAGACAGCCTCAGTGTTCTTTGACCAGTCCAGTTTATTGTCAATTCGTATCCCCGGGTATTTGTAATCCTCCACCATGTCCACACTGACCCCCTGAATGGAAACAGAGGTCACCGGTACCTTAGCTCTCCTCAGGTCTACCACCAGCTCCTTAGTCTTTTTCACATTAAGCTGCAGATAATTCTGCTCACACCATGTGACAAAGTTTCCTACCATAGCCCTGTACTCAGCCTCATCTCCCTTGCTGATGCATCCAACTATGGCAGAGTCATCCGAAAACTTCTGAAGATGACAAGACTCTGTGCAGTAGTTGAAGTCTGAGGTGTAAATGGTTAAGAGAAAGGGAGACAAGACAGTCCCCTGTGGAGCCCCAGTACTGCTGATCACTCTGTCGGACACACATTGTTGCAAGCACACATACTGTGGTCTGCCAGTCAGGTAATCAAGAATTCATGATACCAGGGAAGCACCCACCTGCATCGCTCTCAGCTGTCAGAGGGATTTGTGCCAAATGCAGTCAAATGGGATATTAACTTGGGAAGATATTTTAGTCAGAATGGATATTTCAGATTCAAATTTATTTACCAAATGTACATTTAAGCATTCAGTGAATTCTGTAGCTTGCACTAACAGCCAGCACATCCAACAATGTGCTGAAAGCATCCCACAATTGTCGCTACACATTCCATCACCAACACAGCATATCCACCATGTTCCCTGAACAATACAAGCAACAGAAACAACAACAAAACCAAACATGCCAACACTAGCAAAACAAGCCCCTTTCCCAACCCTCCCACCCACCCACCCACTCACAGACAGGCCTCCAACCACCAGAAAGGCCTTCCTCCAGTCAAGGACTCTTTAGTCCTTGTCCCCAGACTCTCAGTCTCGCAGATATCAGGCCTCTAACTTTGGACTTCGCTCCAGGTTGCCAATCATTGAGTTGACCTTTGTGCCTTGAGTTCTGTACTCACACAGACCTCTGAACCCTGTGAAATGATATCGTATTTGTTAAATAGGGGCCGTGCACAATCCTGATTTGATGGAGACAGATGTGAGAAGCACAGAGGAACATCTGGAGAAACTTCTGAAATGCCTGCTTCACTGCCGCTGCTACTGTGCGATCAAGAATCTCCAGAGGGGAAGGCCCCAAATCCTCGGCTTTGCCTTTTGCCTGTTGCCGGGTCTGGGGTTGAAGTGCTCGGCAGAGATGGTGCTCGGTGCTTGGTGTCGGTGAGCAGGTCGGAGGCTCGAAGTTTTCGGACGGACCCAAGAGTCGGCTGTGGTCGGGTGCTTCCAGGCTGCTGCATCGGCGAGTTTGCGGCGCCGGAAGTTCATGGCAGGAAGAAAGTTTCTCTTCCTTCTACCGTCTGCGTGAGATGATGGGACTTTCGAGAGACTTTGAGACATTTTTTTACCATGCCCATGGTTCGTTCTTTATCAAGTTATGGCATTGCTTTGCACTGTTGTAACTATATGTTATAATTATGTGTTTTTTGTCAGTTTTTTTTTACTCTTGGTTTGTTTTGTGTTTCTGTGATATCTTTCTGGGAACATTGTATCATTTCTTAATGCATGCATTACTAAATGACAATAAAAGAGGACTGTGTGTCCTCATAATCTATTCTAATCATATTGTGTTTGGGTAGCCTCCAACCTGGTGGCATGAATATCGATTTATTCTTCCAGTAAAAAAATTTTCCTTCCCCCCTCCTTTCTTTATTCCCCACTCTGGCCTCGTATCTCTTCTCACCTGCCTATCATTTCACCCTGGTGCCTCTCCTCCTTCCCCTTCTCCTACAGTCCACTCTCCTCTCCTATCAGTTTCATTCCTCTCCAGCCCTTTACCTTTCTACTAACCTGGCCTCACCTAATACCTTCTAGCTTGCCCTCCTTCCCCTCTCCCTACCTTTTTATTCTGGCGTTTTCCTCCTTCCTTTCCAGTCATGAGGAAGGGCCTCGGCCTGAAACATTGACTGTTTGTTAACAATAATGTTGCCTGACCTGCTGAGTTCCTCCAGGCTTTTGTGTGTTTTGTTTGATAAGATCGTGTTCATGGATTCATGCAACATTCAAAAATCTGAATCCAGTAGGGAAGAAGCATCTCCTAAAATGTAAAGTATTCATCTTCAAGTTCCTTTACCACCTCCTCAATGGTATTAATGCAAAGGGGCACATTCCTGACAGTGACTGTCTTTGATGATGGAGGCTGCTTCTTGAGGCACTGCCTCTTGAAGATGTCCTCGATGGCGGAGAGGGTTCTACCCATGATGGAAATGGCTGAGTCTATAACTCTCTGCAGCCTGTGCATTGGAGCCTCCAGAACAACTTGTGATGCGGCCTGTCAGAATACTCTCCACCCTCCTTCTGTAGACATTTGCAGGAGTCTTTGAGGACATATAAAATCTTCTCAAACTCTGAGTAAACCAGGGCCGCTGATGTCCTTCTTTGTCATTGCACCAATGTGCTGGGCTCCGGATAAATCCTCTGAGATTTTGATGCCTAGGAATTTAAAGCTGCTCATCCTTCCCACTGCTGAACTCTCAGTGTGTGTTCTTATGACTTCCCCTTCCTAAAGTCCACCATCAATTCCTTAGTCTTTCTGATGCTGAGTGCAGGGACCCATTTACATTAATCTTCCATTAATCCTGTTTTTAATTAACCTGGATTGGTTGACAGAGCAAAGATTATTTGAGGAATAATCAATAAACTGGATGAAAAGAGGGAGGGGATTGAATAATTAATTCAGAGAGTGAGCAAGTAACCGATTGACTAAATAGCCACTTCCCATATTATAAAATTTTAGAACATGTTGTCATGTTTTGTATTCCAAAATATTAAACTAATTGAAAGGAAAAGAAGAGAGCCAGGAATGCGAGTCTAACTTCATTTTACTTTAAGTGAGGCACCTACGTATGATGGGGTGGCCTTGCATGTACTTCTTATAGATAACCCATAATGAATTATTTAAACAACAAAGAATGTGTAATCCAATAGTATTTTACAATAATACTCAAATATTACTGAAATCTTAAATATACAACACTCCCCCATGCTTAGCTATAAACTTCAACTCAATATAGAATGCATCTCAACATATATAAAGAGAGAGAGTGATAGAGTATACTATATAATGCAACTGCTACATAGACATCTACAAGATAGTAAATTTTAAATTGTTCCATTCAGGCCTTAAGATATAATTGCTACAATTCCTGGCCATTTTTTGTTTATCCTTTGCAATTTTGTTCAAGCTTACTTTCATTCCTGATTGAAATTCAATTCTCTCTGTATGCTGTTTCCATTGATACAGCTCTTTTAATTGTAAGTTGTACTTCAGTTAGGAGCCATTTTTGAATGCTTTCTTGTACGATTACACAAACTGAATGATATTTCAGTGCATCACTAAGCCTATTTCTGAACTGGCAATGCTCAGACAATCTTTTCAATTCATCCATGTATGCTAAAATGGACTTCCCTTCCTTTAGATTCTACTTATGAAACCTAAAGCATTTTACAGTCAACAATGGTTTTGGTTCGAAATGTTCCTGCATTACTTTCAGGATATCAGCAAAACTCACTTTGGCTGGTTTGTTTGGAGTAGTCAAACTTCTAAACAAACCGTATCCAATGCACCCAGCAAAACTGGCACTTTTTTCTCATTAGCTTTTCCATTTGCTTTAAAATACAGCTCAATCCGCTCAGAATACAACATCCATTTATCTCTTGAAATGCGTCTATCTTCCCAATGTAGCCAGCCATTTCTGCTCTTTTTTAATGATTATTATCACTTTGGTATTCATTGTTTATGAACACGTGAATTCTTCCAGTTTCTGCCTTTCTTTTAAGACAATCACAGATACACGTTGCATTGTTTTGTTTTTACTGGACCATTTCACTGCACTGAGTTTTACTCGAATGTCTCATTGCACTTCAACAAGTAGGTAGTCATCTTGGGTTCATTTTAAAAATAGCTCATTGCCATTGTCATGTTTTGTAACTTTAAAACATTAAACAAATTGAAAACAAAAGAAGGGAGCCAGGAATGCGAGTCTAACTTTGTTCTTATTTTAAGCAAGGCAGGAACATATGATATGGTGCTTTGATGACGTATACCATGCAGGTACTTTTACATATAACCTGTAATGAATTATTTAAACAACAAAGAATGCTTAATCAAACAGTATATTTACAATATTGCTCAAATATTAAATACACAACACTTGTTTTACACGATCCATAAGATCTAGAATTTATAATTTTCACTGTATGATTTTCAGTATTAGGAAGTTGTGAGTTTGTGTTATGATCTACAGACTTAGCCATGAATTCATAGAATATGTCACAAAACAAGCCCTTTGACCACAGATCCTCCCTGCCAGTCCCAGTTGCTGCATTTGGCCCATAACTCTCCTATTCCTTCCCCTTCATGTACTTACTCAAATGTCTCTTAAAAGTTGCAATTGTACCCACCTCAACCACTTCCTCTGGCAACTCATTCTAGGTACTCACTACCATCTGTATAAAGACGATACTTCTCAGATGTCTTTTAAATGTCTTCCCTCATATCTTATATCTGTGCCCTGTTGTTTTGGAATCCCAGCCCTGGAAAAAAGACTATGACCATCCACCCTATCCATGCCCCTCATGATTTTATCAAGTTGAGCACTATATCTCAGCTGACAAGACGTGCTGTATTGCCAGAACTACTGTATGAGCTTTCATTTAATAGTTTAACCTTAAGCTGTTCACGTTCAGTGGTTTAAAACATTCCACAGGCTATGAAGCAAATGTTTATCCTTTCCTCAACATTCATAAAAAGAATTGATCAGCTTAATATCGTGCTGCTCTGTGTGGGGTCATGTCATTGGGTGATAGGTTGTTTTCTCCCCCCCCTGCATTACAGTGAGCTTCACACTTCAAAACTTTATGTCAGGAAATATATAGGAGTTTGTCTCAAAAGCAGAGCAGCAGAGATGATTTAGCAGTAGATGATATTTTGCCAATAAACTACAAAATAACAAGCCACAAGGTGCCACAAAAAAGAGAGAACAGATACTTAACATGACAAGGCAACAAAGTAACTCATTAAGTTCAAGTTGAGTTTATTATAATTCAACTGTACACATATATATCACCAAATGAGACAACATTCTTCCAGACCAAATTGCACAACACAACATAACTCACACACATAACTCATCAAGTAATATTACCACAAATAAGAAGGTGCATATATGATATAAGTTGAAAAGTAAACGGTATAACACTACTGGCACTTCAAATGTGATGCAACCTGGGTAATGGCAGGGAGTTCAGTAACATGGGAGAAGAAGCTGTTTCCCAACCTAACAGTTCTTGTCCTAATGCTATGGTACCTGCTGCTTGATGATAGGGGGTCAAAGAGATTTTTGGTTGGATAGGAGGGATTATTGAGAATGATAAAGGCCCTGCACATGCAGCAATCCTGATAGATATTTTAACGGGTGGAAGAGAGATCCCAATGATCCTCTCAGTACTCCTCGTAATCCTTTGTAGGGACTTGCAGTCAGATGCATTACAATTCCCGTGCCAGACAGTGAAGCAGTAGGTCAGGACACTCTCAATGGTGCGACTGTAAAAAATGGTTAAAATAGTGGGGGTGAGGCATGGAGAACCCCAATTGCCTCAATCACCTCAGGATGTGGAGATACAGCTGTGCCTTTTTGACCAAAGAGATGGTATTGAGGGACCAGATGAGAAGTATAGCATAATTAGGGATATTCAATATGACTTTGTGGGGATCAAGTCATGAGGATATGACAAAACACAAAAATGAAGGTAGAGCAGTGGATATTGGAAGGTGTTTAATAGGTTCCCAATGGTAAGGTCATTCAGAAAGTCAGGAGACATGGGATTCAGCGAAACATTGCTGTGTGAATACTGAATTAACTTGCCCATAGAAGGCAAAGGATTGTTGTAGATGGAGTGTATTCCGTCTGGAGATTGATGACCAGTGGTGTTCTGCAGGGACCCTACCCTTTGTGATTTTTTAATATCAATGGATGAGGAAGTGGAAGGGTGGGTTAGTAAGTTTGCAGATGGCATGAAGGTTTGCGGAGTTGTGGATGTATGGAAGGTTGTCATAGGTTGCAACAGGACATTGACACAATGCAGAGCTGGGCTGAGAAGTGTCAGATGGCATTCTATGTATCGGACCGAGTGTAAAAGACATACAGCTTAAGAGGAAGAGAAGCATCACTGTCATTGACGCATAAGGTGGACTTGTAGTCCTTTATGGTCTGGATGCCCTGCCATATGCACTTTGTGTCTCCGCTGCCATGGAAATGGCTGCATATTCTCTGTAAATAATCCCATTTTGCCTTCCTGATGGCATGGAAAAGTGCAGTTCTTGCTGACCTGACAGCTGCCTTATACCCCAATCTGAAGGTAGCTTCCCCATATCTCAGCTGTGCCCAGACCTCTGCTGTCAACTATGGCTTCTGATTTGCTCTCACATAGATGTGTTTAATAATAGTGACATCCTCAGTGCACTTCTCTACGTAGCCAGTCACGGATCTCATACATTCATTATTATGATGTGATTGTCATAAGTATCCGCCTCCCCGAACATGTTGCAGTCTGTGTTTGCAAAACAGTTCTGTAACGATAGGTCTTTATCAACCTCTGAAATGATTTAAAATGTGACAGGTATACAGGAATTAGCATAACAGATAAGTGGTCAGAAAATCCGATTTGGGGAAGAGGAGCTGCTTTGTATGCATCAGGGGTGTTGGTATAAACCAGGTATAATGTCTTCTCACCTCTAGTAGAAAATGCTAATAGGATTAATGGCAGGACTATTTTTAAGTTAGCATGGTTGAAGTCACCCTGCAACAATAAAGAAACCTAACTGAAGACTAGGAGCAACTGGTTGAGGCTGAGTGGTTCAATGAGTGGCCTAATTCTGCTCCATATATTATGGTCTTATGTCATGCTGTAAAGCATCTGAAGTTTTATACTGTGTGATCAAGTTTCCATGAATATGGCAAATAAGAATTGCCAATGCTGAAGTGAAGGCCTATCCACTATTCATACCTATTCTTTCTGAAATAAAACTTCACAGAAAGAGGAGTCAAGGATAGACAGTGTGATGAAGAAGTCTTTTGGCACTGTGGCATTCATAGATTATGGCAATGAGTAGAAAAGTTGGAAGGTCACGGTATAGTTGTAAAGGATGCTGGTAAGGCCTCATTTGGAGGATTACGTATAATTTTAGTCACCCTGCAATAAGAAAGATGTTATTAAACTGGAAAGAGTGCAGAATAGATTTACAAGGATATTCACAAAATTCTGGAGGCACTCAGCAAGTTATTGAGTTAGCTCTGCCATTTCATCATGGTTGATCCAATTTTCCTCTCAGTCCCAATCTCCTGCCTTCTCCCCATATCTCTTGACTAATCAAGAATCTATAAAATTCTGCATTAAAAATACATAAAGACAGCCTCCACAGCTGCCTGTGACAAAGAATTCAACAGATTCACCACTCTCTGGCTAAAGAAATTCCTCCTCATCTCCACTCTAAAAAGACGCTCATTCCCATTCTGATATGTCTATCCATGGCCTCCTCTACTGTAAAGATGAAACCACACTTAGGTTGGAGGAACAACACCTTATATTCCGTCTGGGTAGCCTCCAACCTGATGGAATGAACATTGACTTCTTAAAATTCCGCTAATGCCCCACCTCCTCCTCGTACCCCATCCATTATTTATTTATATACACACATTCTTTTTCTCACTCTCCTTTTTCTCCCTCTGTCCCTCTCACTATACCCCTTGCCCATGCCCTGGGGTTTCCCTTCCCCCTCTTTTCTTTCTCCCTAGGCCTCCTGTCCCATGATCCTCTCATATCCTTTGCCAATCAACTGTCCAGCTCTTGGCTCCATCCCTCCCCCTCCTGTCTTCTCCTATCATTTTGGATCTCCCCCTCCTCCTTCCACTTTCAAATCTCATACTAGCTCTTCTTTCAGTTAGTCCTGACGAAGGGTCTCGGCCCGAAACATTGACTGTACCTCTTCTAATAGATGTTGCCTGGCCTGCTGTGTTCACCAGCAACTTTTATGTGTGTTGCTCTCTTCTGAGGTTGTGTCCTCTGGTATTAGACTCTCCCTCCACAGGAAACATCCTCTGCACATCCACTCTATCAAGGTCTTTCACCATTCGATAGGTTTCAATGATGTTAGCCTTCATTCTTTTCCATTCTAGTGAATACAGGCCCAAAGCCATCAAGTGCTCTTCGTATGACAAGTCATTTAACCCTGTTAACATTTTCGTGAACTTCCTTTGAACCCCCTCCAGTTTCAGCACATCCTTTCTAAGATGAGGGCCCCAAAACCTGCTCTTAATATTCTGTGAGGCCTCAGCAGTGCTTTATAAAGTTTCAACGTTACATCCTTGCTTTTATATTCTAGTCCCTTTGAAGTGAATGTTAACATTGCATTTGCCTTCCTCACCACAGTCTCAACCTGCAAATTAACCTTTAAGGAATCCTGAAGAAGGGCTCCCAAGTCCCTTTGCACCTCAGATTTTTGTATTTTCTCTGTATTTAGAAAATAGTTAACCCTTTAATTTCTTCAACCAAAGTGCATGACTATACACTTCCTAACACTGTATTCTAACTGCCATTTCCTTGCCCATTCTCCTAATCTGTCTAAGTCCTTCTGAAGCCTCTCTACTTCCTCAAAACTCCCTGCCCCTCCAGTTATCTTCATATTTTATGCAAACTTTACAACAAAGCCATCAATTCCATCATCCAAATTATTGATATATAACATAAGAAGAATTGGCCCCAACACAGACCCCTGTAGAACACCACTAGTCACTGGCAGCTAACCAGAAAAGGCTTCCTCTATTCCCACTCTTTGCTTCCTACTTATCAGCCATGGCTTTATTGATGTTATAGTCTTTCCTGTAATATCATAGGCAGTCTCATGTGTAACACCTTGTCAAAAGCCTTCTGAAAATCCATGTAAATAACATCAACGAATTCTCCTCTGTCTATCCGGCTTGTTAATTTTGCAAAGAACTCCAACAGATTTGTCAGGCATAATTTTCCCTTAAGGAAACCATCAGACTACGGCCTATTTTATCATGTGCCTCCAAGTACCCTGAGAGCTCAGCCTTAATAATTGACTCCAACAACTTCACAACCACTGACGTCAGACTATCTGGCCTATAGTTTCCCTTCTCCTGCCTCTCTCTCTTCTTGAAAAGTAGAGTGACATTTGCAATTCTCAAGTCTTCTGGAGTTATTCCAGAATCTAGTGATTCTTGAAGGATCATTACTAATGCCTCATGATCTCTTCAGACACCTCATAACTCTGGGGTGAACACCATCTGGTCCAGATGACTTACCTACCTTCGGACTTTGAATCTTCCCAAGGACCTTCTGTCTAGTTATGACAACTTCACACTCTTCATGCCCCCTGACACCTGGAGCTTCCGCCATACTGCTAAAGTCTTCCACAGATGCAAATAGGTTAATTGCCTGATAGGATTTTCTTGAGAACTTGGGAATATAATGTCTGGGAAGACAAAAAAAAACAAATATTTCACACCTAGATTTTTTACGAGCAATTTATCAACATATGTGAAGACCAATAAAATGTTTGTTACAAAGAAACTCGAGAAATTAAAAACATACAGAAAGACTTGAACCCAATAACAGAAATTTCCAACTCTGCAAAAAGTTAAAGGATAAAATATAAACATTGGAATGCTACTCAAAGAGAATAAGAGCACATGAAATTTGAACTTTCATGTTATATCTTGAACCAAGGAATCTTTGCCAGTGAATTCAGTTCAGTAGGCTCCAACCTCACACAATTATTGTTATCTTTAACATGAGCTGGATGATTTTCTATTTAAAAATTTATCTAGATTAAGTAGATATATACAATTTGAGACAGTTAATGTCCAATAAGTATCTAACAGCCTATTGTTGACATCTGGGTATACAGTGTTGACCAAGATCTTAGCTAGAACAAACACATAAATTCTTTGACAAGCATAGCAAGTCTGACACCTATTATGATGTGGCGAGTAGCTTGTGGGGCCTTTACATTACAAAGTCTTTCCACAATCTACAAAACACATCAAAAGAGGTTGGATTAATGTGCATTTGTTGAATGAGTGAAAACGTTAACCCATATCAGACTATATAGGCCAGTATCTCTACTGATATTCAAAAACACAGTGGTGAATAGTTACACAAACTCTTCATCTACATCCAAGTCAATGTTGATAATCTTCAGGAGAAGAGAACCTTTGAGTGTAGTAACTGTAGGACAGTCTTCCACAGGGAAAGTCTCTACGAGTGCCTTCGTCAATACCCTCCACCCAGTGACCAAGGAAGTGCAGGCTGATTCTCTGTGTGGACTGTGGGACATGTGGATATTTTCTTTGCTGTACATTTCCAACATCACCAAAGCCTTTGACTTCATCAGCCAGGAGAATGGTGGAGCACCATCTTAATGTTTGTTTTTTTCGTGGCAGGAAAATAAATTGGTGAAACACCAGAGGCAATCTCAGTAAATTTCAGTGTTAAATAAAGCTGCGACATTGCTTCAATAATTCTTTCAATATTTCCCTATAATAATTGCTGCACTACCTCCAACAAACTTCTTTATGAGTGAAACCAACCTTTTGAATTGAAGGCAGGCTGTTCCACCTAAAGGAACTACACTTCAGATTCAAGGTCATCTGAAGGGCAACATGCAGATGACAATTTCATTTGTGAGACTGAGTTCCAAGCCATCATTAACTGTTTTGATAAAGCAGACAAAAGGATGGACCTTATACTCAATGCCTATAATTTCTCTACCTCTACCAACCTGCCTTAACTACAACTCGCTGTCCTCTGAAAATAACGATTCAAAACAAGACTGTGGAAAATATGACTCACTTTTCATTATCTTGAGAGCCACTTCTTAGTGAAGCCAGGCATCAAGGGTGATATTCACTATCATTTATAATGCACCAGTAATGACTTGAGGAAAGATTTTTGAACATCAAAACCTCAAGCCTCATAAAAAATGCATGATAGTGATCCTTGACTTGCTTTATATTTCTGAGACCCGTACTACAACAAGTATCTGTTTTAAATAAGACCATAAGACACAGTAGCAGAACTAGGTCATTCAGCCTATCAAATCTGCTCTACTAGACTACTCAATCTTAAGACAGTGAAATGATACAATTAGTGACGACTTTGCAAAATTGTACAAATTCACAGAAAGAATAAGTGAACTATCATCAGTATTCTTTCCCTAGCACCAACGTCCTTGTTACACTCAGCTGGTTCCTTTGGGCGGGCCATACAGTTTATAATGTCTGGCACCAGACACGGATATGCATTTTTCTGAGCTCTGTCAAGGGGAGAGATGGCACACCTTCTTACAAACCAGCCACCTGCCTCATCAGTTATCTCCTTCCCCATCAGTGGAAAAAATCTGGACCTCCCTCAGAGGCTTCATCGGTTCTTCTGGGACCCCCAAAACCGGAAAACTGTAATGTTGGTTGGATATTTTGTATAGTGATTGAATTCAAATATGCGTAAAATTCAAATATATTCATCTTTTATCAGCATTATGCAATTTAAATATCACTATAATCATATCTAAGTTGCATCTTGCATCTCTTAAGTAGGGATCTTCTGGTTAGCTGATCTTACAGTACTGAAACAATTTCCTTTCCAAGCTTGGCAATAGGGTTTGGTTCATGGTGTCCTGAGATATTTGTTGGGCATTCTGTGATTAAGCTAAAGAAAGTACAGAGAAGTTCCACAAATATGTTGCCTGGATTGGAGACTTGATTTATAAGGTGAGATTCAATAGGCTGGGTCTTTTTTCTTGCAGAAAAGGATGTTGGGAAATAATATGATACAGGTAGGAAATATATGAGAGCATTAAAATAGGGTAGATAGCTGGAGTATGTTTCCCCAGGTAGGGGTGTCGAAAACTAAAAGGCATGGATTTAAATGGAGAGGAAAGGATTTAGAGGGGTTCTGAGAGGTAAATGTTTTATACTAAGATTAGTTGGTATCTGAAATGAAGAGTCAGAGCAGGTGATGGAAGAAGGAGCAGTAGCAACATTCAAAAGGTACCTGGACAGGTACTTGAATGAGCAAGGCACAGAGAGATATGGAATTAATACAGGCAAGTGGTTCATATAGATGGGAATGATGGTCAGCATAGACTTAGTGGACATAATGGCTTGTTTCTTTGCTGCTCTGTGGATGAGCCTATGACTTTCAGGACAATATGGTCTAACACTCAAAGTTCTGACGAGCGTTTACCACAGGAGTCTCTGGGCTGTGGAGAGTTGTGCAGCCAAATACAGACACAGGAAGACAGCACTTTCCACCTGGTCCAATAGGAGGTAATGAGATAGGCAGTTGGATCCAGGCAGTCTGTCAACATGTGGAGCAGTCTCCACTATCTCAGTCCATCCACAGAGCAAGCTGAGCCCTGAATTTCAGTGCTGAGCAACTGCGCCATTCATCCAACCCTCCCAGCAGCAATCAATTACCATTCTACCGGCAAACTTTAAGCATTGCTCAGTCACTCACTTTACACTGGGTCATCTGGTGATGAGATCAATTTAACCACTTCACTGCCCAGTGAAAAGTTGAGCAATCAGTCGCAGCACAGCAGCACATAGCAGTGGGGAGGGAAAGGGTTCATGCCAGGTTTCCCAATATCTCTCAATATAATGCAATAATTGCACATCCTATTACTGATTTCATAGTTGTCTCAGAATGCATACTCTGTTAACTGAGATTCCAGTTATTAGAAGTTGATATGCACTAACAGTTCCAAATATGCAGTCCAGAATTTGTCAAAATACCAGCTAAAAATGTATTTCCAAAGTACTTTCAGCCCATTAAACAATGCCTTCTACCACTAGTTACTGAGCAGTCACTGATATTTTCTGCTTTAGATGAATTATAAATCAATATCTTAATCAACAAGTTTCCCTAGCACTTAAAGGTAATACTTCAAAAATCATTTTGGCAAGTTAATGGATCTCTTCCAACATATTGTAAAGAGTTGTTTGTATTTGAATTGGCCTTGATTGTAAATGCTAAGAAGGGGAATGGATGCCTACTGGTGAATGAAAAACAACTGAATGAAACATTCTTGGCTAAATCCAGTAATTGGATTAATTAAAGCACAGAACTTTTTAATTCAAAAAGTATTTAAAAAAAGGTTATATCAATTCCACGGTAGTTCATTTTAGTTACTCAACATTCTCTTTTTATACGGAATGATTTTATATTATCTATCAGTTCTATTGTGAAATTTATTATAAGAATTTATGCGTATCTAAATTATTTATCTTGCAAAGAATCATGTGGTATAAACCAGAAAATAAAGAAAAAATTTGAAAAACACTACTTAAATGGAACCAATGGCAAGTCACCTGATCTTGTAAAGTAAAAGAGTTAGTGCTGAAGTGAGCGCGAATGTGCTTGGTTTAATTTATTAAAAGTAATAGATTGTACATGTCTACTATAAAATATTGACAAAAAAGATTGATGAAACCAATTCAAAATGGAGCTTGAGAACAACTTCATTTCATGACTAAGGACTGCAGTGTTGGACTGCAACAGGGAGGAACACAATCAGTAAAGAAAGTAATTAAGGATCATCTGGAAAATCAATGGTCCTGCAAATAGAAATGGAAGCAGGAATACTGGATTAATTGGTTTTTCTAAAGAATATAGAACAAAATAAATCCATGGCATTTATTTAACTTCGTCCTAGAAACAGTGACAAGCCGTTGAATTTTAATACCTCGAGCACTACAGATGGGTTTCTCATCTGAACGTAGTCCTGCTCTGGGAGGTTTTGCCAAATACGACTTTGTTTATCAGCAGTCCTGGAATTGAATGGAATTGCTTTATTATATTTTGACCAAGTCTGTGATGAAACAATGTCTCGTGTCAGAATTATTCTTTTCTGCTGATCCATTTTTAATACTGGTCTCAGTTGATTAAAATCCTATTCCCAGGTTTCTGATTCCAAAGTAGTTTAAGTGGTGAAAGCAGGAAGAAGTTTAAAGGTAAACTGAATATATCATTAACTTATTGAATGTTCCCAAAACAGATAATCGTGCTGCTTAGATAAAAGAGAAAAGTAAGAGAGGAAAGGGGCATAAGGGAATTGGGGTGGGGGAAGAGCACCACTATTTTAAGCAACACACATAAAAGTTGCTGGTGAACGCAGCAGGCCAGGCAGCATCTCTAGGAAGAGGTACAGTCGATGTTTTGGGCCGAGACCCTTCGTCAGGACTAACTGAAAGAAAGGCTAGTAAGAGATTTGAAAGTGGGAGGGGGAAGGATGGAGCCAAGAGCTGGACAGGTGATTGGCAAAAGGGATATGAGAGAATCATGGGACAGGAGGCCCAGGGAGAAAGAAAAGGGGGAGGGGGGGAAAACCCAGAGGATGGGCAAGGGGTATAGTGAGAGGGACAAAAATGAGAGAGAGAAAAGAATGTGTGTATATAAATAAAAAATGCCTCCTCTACTGTAAAGATGAAGCCATACTCAGGTTGGAGGAACAACACCTTATATTCCATCTGGGTAGCCTCCAACCTGATGGCATGAACATTGACTTCTCTAACTTCCGCTAATGTCCCACCTCCCCCTTGTACCCTATCCATTATTTATTTATATACATACATTCTTTTTCTCTCTCTCCTTTTTCTCCCTCTGTCCCTCTCACTATACCCCTTGTACATCCTCTGAGTTTTCCCCCCTCCCCCTTTTCTTTCTCCCTAGGCCTCCTGTCCCATGATCCTTTCATATCCATTTTGCCAATTAATTGTCCAGCTCTTGGCTCCATCCCTCCCCCTCCTGTCTTCTCCTATCATTTTCGATCTCCCCCTCCCCCTCCCACTTTCAAATCCCTTACTCACTCTTCTTCCAGTTAGTCCTGATAATGGGTCTCGGCCCGAAACGTCAACTGTACCTCTTCCTAGAGATGAGGCCTGGCCTGCTGCGTTCACCAGCAACTTTTATGTATGTTGCTTGAAATTCCAGCATCTGTAGATTTCCTTGTGTTTGCCACTATTTTAATTTTATTTTTGAGCTGTAGCTTGTTCGTGTAATTTTACATTAGGTTGACTCGATTTCTGTTCGCATTAAATTATTTGGCATAATCAGTGTAAGATTTTGGACTTTTTTTTACCATATTATCTCAAGTTATATGAAGATTGTGAATGGCAATCTGATGCCTTTGCTAAGCTAACTATTAATTCCTGATACTGGGTGACCAGCTGGGCTTTAAAAACAGTCCTTCCATTAAAGTCACATTATGGAGGGGGACCTGATGAGAATATGGGAACAACAAACTGAGATTTGTATGGATGTGTACTTTATACTCGGATAGAATTGGTGGGTTGCAGGGTCTGCTTCTGTGTTATATGACTAAGGCAATGAGCTCTGTATTCCCTGTCTTACTAGGCTCTTCAAATGTTCATGTCCTCATTCACAATTCCTTAAAACATAAACCTATTCTGCAGTCTCATAATAATTTGCAATTGCTCTCTCAATAGATCATCGACTACTTAACTCCATGCACACTTAAAGGATTTTCATATCTGAGCTTTTACCATCTCAATTTAACTGTGATATATCCCACAGATAAATGGGGCAAGAACAGTAACTAGTGTGGGCGGTGGTTCTTTGGCTGACGTCGGAAATAATTTCTGGTTTGATTAAAAACTCAGGATACATTTAACAATTGTAGAATACTCTGTCTCTTTATTGAGGATCAGGTAAGCAGCCATTTAAAAGTTATTTGGTTGCATTGGAACCCCCAGGGTTCCACGATCTGCAGTATTTAATTTGATCACTCATTAGGTATCAAAAGTATATACCCCGTGCTAGTTCCCACCTACTTTATTTTAGTGGGTTTTCCCTGGGATGTGAGTTTATTCTGTCACAGAATAAAAGCATCAAAACAATTTCCTTTTTACCCTGCATGAATGTGCTTTTCCATGATTGGAAATGGAAAAGAGACCATTTGTTTTTTACTTATTTATTGACAATTATTCTGGAGCCCTGAGGGCAATATCTTAGCAGTTTATAATTCACAGGATGCAGGGAAAATAGTTATTGTTGCAGTTCCTTAGTTTTTTTTATTATTGACTAACATTATTTAGGAAACTGGTATCCAACAGGGCATTAGTAATCTACTTACATAAATGTACATTTAGCTTACTAAGGTACTAGAAATAAAGCTATCCAGATGGTATGGCCCAATCGCAAACAAGAGAAAATCTGCAGATGCTGGAAATCGAAGAAACACACACAAAATGCTGGAGCAACTCAGCAGGTCAGGCAGCATCAATGGAAAAGAGTACAGTCGACATTTCGGGCCGTGACCCTTCATCATGACTGGAGAGAAAAAAAGATGAGGAGTTAGAAGATGGGGGGAGGAGAGGAAGAAATACAAGGTGATAGGTGAAAATGGGAGGGGGATGTGAAATAAGGAGCTGGGAAGTTTATCGGTGAAAGAGAGGTGGGAGGGGAGGTGCATTACCAGAATTTCGAGAAATTGATGTTTATGCCTTCAGTTTGGAGGCTACCCAGACAGAATATAAACTGTTGCTCCTCTAACCTGGGTGTGGCCTCATCATAACAATTGAGGAGGCCATGGACTGAAATGTTGGAATAGGAATGGGAAGTGGAATTAAAATGGGTGGCCACAGGGAGATCTCGCGTTTTCTGGTGAACAGAGTGTAGGTGCTCAGCGAAGCGGTCTTTGCAAGCGGAACAAGTGCTACACCTGGCCCTACACCTCCTCCCTCACTGCCATTCATAGCCCCAAACAGTCCTTCCAGGTGAGGTGACACTTCACCTGTGAGTCTTTTGGGGGTCATCTACTGCATCTGGTGTTCCCGGTGTGGCCTCCTGTATATCGGTGAGACCCGATATAGATTGGGAGATCCCCCCACCCTTCACCTGATGGTCAGATGGTATGGGGTTCACTGACAATACCAATGTTTATTGAGAACATGATAGTGAACTACTGCTTGATGTATGAATATAGTCTCACTTGGTAGGGAGTTGTAGAATTTAGATCCAGTAATGATGAAGAAACATCAATAGATTACCAAGTCAAAATAAGTGTGACTTGGAGAAGAATTTGGACACAGCAACAATCCTTTGCCCTCTTGTCTTTTCCCTTGTTATATATTAGGGTTTTTGTTTGGATCTGATAATCATTGCTACATATTGCCCAACTCCTTGTGTCCTTGATTTGGGAGGGAATTTCAAAGTCGGTCACTTTGGTAGGTATAGGGTAATATAAACGTCAGACTGGGCAAGGATTCCCCAATCTGATTCATTACAAATTGCTTCCCTGAAAGGCCATTATTTAATCTTTAGATGGTTTTTGTAACAATTCATCACGAACAACTAGATTATTAGCCATATTTTTTATGTCACACCTGCCAATGCGCTGTTTTGATTCTCTAGGTTGCTAATCCACACCTTTGGGTTATCAATCGAGTAATTTAATGTTTGTGGCACCATTGTACAGTTCTAAATGTTAGATTTTGAGTTGATATCGAAGAAACCTTGCAAGATGTTGCATTGCATCCTGTAGGAGATAGATGTTGCAGTTACATAGGACCGGAAGTGGATAGAATAATTGTTTATTGTATTAGATTGGGAACTATTCAAGCAAGCTGCTTTGCCCTTGCGAGTGTAGAGCTCCTTGTGAATTGCTGAAGTTGCACTTTCACAGAAAGTGAAGCAGAGGTTCCCTCACACTTTAACAATTTATGCTTTGCAGATGGTAGAAGGTAAATTGTTCACTGCAGAATACACAGCCTGTACTCATACTTCCGGTGTAACAAAACTTCTGGTTAGTGGAGAGCCCCAGAATGTTGATATTGAGGACTCTGTTGTGGCAATGCCTTTGAATGTCAAGATTACGCTGATAGACTCATCATTATTAGAAATTATTTTGGCTTGGAACTTGTGCGGCACAATTATTCCTTGTCATTGTTCAGACCAAGTTGGAAGTGTCCCTAGGTCTTGTTGCATGCAGGTCCAGACTATTTCATTTCCTAACATGTTGCAAATGGAATTAAACAATCTGCTAATGTCCTTATTTTTTACCTTATTATGGACGGTAAGCAGCTGAGGATAATTGAGTTGGTGACTTTCGCTGCTGTTGGTGTCACTCCCTGATGGAGGGGTTCTTGAGCATATGGCTAAAATGTACATCTGTGGCAATGAAGCAATTAGTACTTGCAAAGTTTTTACCACCTGCTTGCTTCATTCCTGCTAACTGGGGTGGATTAAAATTGCTCCCTAAGGGGGATAAAAATATTTTCTACAGAAATGCATACAAATTGCCAGAAATCATTCCTATGATTTTTTTTGAAAGCCTGTTTCCATGTCCAGGGACAAAAGCATTTCAGCAGATGGTATAATGGCTAACTTATGTCTGAATTGATTCAGCCAAAGGGGAACCATAAATTTATCCCTGACTAACATGATCAGTCTGCTTTCCATGTTTCTGAGGCAAGCAGTAAAGAGTGATATCTGGAGGAACTTAAAGAACTTCAGTGCCAATGAAGAAACGGAGAGCAATTTTTAGTCCCAGACCATGTGTGGCACAATTAGGGCAACCATGTGCTATTGTGATGGATTATACCTCCAAATGCAGAAATCCAGCACTGTAAGTTATGATTATTATGATTATGAAGACACGTCCTCTTTTATTGTTATTTAGTAATGCATGCATTAAGAAATGATACATTATTTCCTCCGGTGTGATATCACAAAACACAGGACAAACCAAGACTGAAAAAACTGACAAAACCACATAATTATAACATATAGTTACAAATAGTGTAATAATACCATAACTTGATGAAGAAGTCCATGAGCACAGTAAAGTTCAAAGTTTCTCAAATGTCCCACATCTCATGTAGATGGGAGAAGGAAGAAAAACTCTCCCTGCCATGCCGACCACAATCCAACTCTGAGTCATCGGAAAACTTTGAGCTCTGATCAGCTCTCCGACATCGAGTACTGAGCGCTATCTCTGTCAGAACGATTCGACCTCCTTCTCGGTCGCCAAAAGCAGGCAAGGCTGGGGATTTTGAGGCCTACCTTCCGAAAGATTCCCGACCACGCAGTAACGACAGCAGAAAATAGGCATTTCAGAAATTTCTCCAGATGTTCCTCTGTGCTTTCACGTCCATTCTCCATCAAATCAGAATTGTCACGGCCCCTATTTAACAGATACGATATCATTTTTCACCGGAGGGCTGCGCACACGCAGGTGCACCACCATCTTCTCCTCCCGCCTTCAAGTTCATGCATTCTTGAAGAACTAAGTGGCCAAATGAAGTTTGTGTGTGATGGAAGTAACCAGACACAGAGACAACCACCTCGCTTTTGTAGTTTTGGTACATACCATCTTCATTGAAATGCTATGAGAGTAGGCAAACCTCATAGGACAATAAGACATAAGAGCAGAATTAAGCCATTTAACCCATCAAGTCTGCTTCGCCATTCTGTCATGGCCGCTTTGTTCTCCCTCTCTTCCCCATTCTCCTGCTTTCTCCCGGTAACCCTTGACGCTCTTACTAATTAAGAATCTATCAATGTCTGCTTTAAAAATACCCAATGTCTTGGCCTCCACGGATGTCTGAAGCAACCAATTCCAAAGATTCATCACCCTCTCGTTAGAGAAATTCCTCCTCATCTCTGTTCTAAAGGAACATCCAGATATATGTGTCACTGGGTGTTGTTGAAGTAGCTTTAACTAAAAAGTGGCCGCAGCATCAGAACTTTCAGCATAGGCATTATCATTTTCTTTTTCACCATATTCTATCACAAGGTCATTTTAAATGAATCTGTGGCTAGTGTTTTGGGTAAAGGTCAGTTGGGGGGGGGGAACATATGGTTGGCAACAGAGGCGTTGTGCAGGAGCGGATGTTTTAAAACCTTGAATTAGATGGGGATTTACTGCAGAGACTCAATGCATAGCTGAGAGGTATGCAATACAAAATGACAAAGCATCACTGCATAAACAATTGTACAGAAAAGCTTGCACAGTATGAGGCAAAACATCTGATCAAGATTCAAGATCGTAATCCATATGATGAGACTGGATGGCATGCGATGGGTGATGGAAGGAATGGAGTGATGTGCAATTGAAAAAGAATGAAGAGCCTCCTATTGGATGCTGAGGATGTTCTAGAGTCTGTGGTGGCCAGTGCTATCATGTTTGCCGTTGTGTGCTGGGGCAGCAGGCTGAGGGTAGCAGGCACCAACAGAATCAGCAAACTCATTCTTAAGGCCAGTGATGTTGTGGGGATGGAACTGGACTCTCTGACGGTGGTGTCTGAAAAGAGTTTGCTGTCCAAGTTGCATGCCATCTTGGACAATGTCTCCCATCCACTACGTAATGTATTGGTTGGGCACAGGAGTACATTCAGCCAGAGACTCATTCCACCGAGATGCAATACTGAGCATCATAGGAAGTCATTCCTGCCTGTGGCCATCAAACTTTACAACTCCTCCCCTGGAGGGTCAGACACCCTGAGCCAATAGGCTGGTCCTGGACTTATTTCCTGGCATAATTTACATATTACTATTTAATTATTTATGGTTTTATATTGATATATTTATACTCTATTCTTGGTTGGGGCAACTGTAACAAAAATCAATTTCCCTCGGGATCAATAAAGTATGACTATGATATGAGTACGACTATTCCGGGATCTGTTATCACACTCAGTATTTCACAAATGCTACTGAAAGAAGGGCCCAGGAGTCACATAATCGGCCTAGTAGCTAGGAGTAGATTGACTTCCTTGATGGGAAAGGTTGCTTTGCTTCAACAGCAGGCTGTAAATCATTGCAAAATTTCAAGCACCGTCATCAGACATTTCAAGCTATGCATAGTAATTTGCTGGTGAGCAAACAAGAGCAATGTTATTATCAGCAAATACCAACTGCAACAGGAGAGTCTCCAAAGTAGTTGCAAAGGAAATTATCAGTTACAACACCACATACACCACTGAGCACTTTAATCTGGAACCGTTTCCTGCAGTGTTCTAATATAATTAACTGGTTTCTTGGCTATTTCCAAGGCAGACGTAAGTTTTATGATTGAAAAAGATTGCCATCTTGCTTTCATCACTCTTGTGTCTTTCTGTTATGTTGCTATTTTAAAGTTTAATTCATTCCTACAGCGCTAGGAAATTGAAAGCTAATGTGAGCCAGAGCAAATCAAATCAGTGACTGTGAGTGAAAACATGTCGATCAGAAGATTGGACTTGGGACTTCCAGTAGGGATCCACTGAACCGCATCCAATCACAAAATCACAGGTAATGATGTTGATTGTGTGCACCCAATGTTTGAATCCTAAAATAATTTATCCTGAGTTGTAAAGACTATGAATTTACATTTAAGGAACACGAGCTCCTGCTGTCTGACTGTCATTGAATCACAGTTATGCAGCACGGAAGCAGGAGAGTCAGCCAAATTCATCCATGCTGGCCAGGTTTTCTACCTGAGTTGTCTGCATCTGGCCCACATCCCTCTTGGCCTTTTGTGTTCATATCCCTGTCTAAATGTCTTTTAAACATCGAAATTGTGCCTAGTTCTATAACTTAATCTGGCAACTCATTCCATTTAGCCACCATGCTCTATGTGAAAAGCCTATCCCTCAAGTCCCTTTTATCTCTCTCCACTCACCTTAAATCTATGTACCCTAGATCTAGAATCCCCTGTCATGAGAAAAAGGATGGTGATCATCCACCTTATCTACTCCTCTCATGATTTTCTTTCTTTTCTTTTTAAATCTTTTTATTAATTTTCAAAATTATAAACAAAATAACAATGTTGATACGAAGAGATTGGAATAATGTTATTATTAATAAACATTCAAAAAAGATTTCAAATAACATAGGTATAATGGATTTCCAAACTCATGATGAAATTAATCATAAAGAAGAAAAAGAAATAAAAAGAAAAAAAATATATATATACACAAAGAAAAACTCCCCAAAAAAAGAAAAAAAGAAAGAACTACATACTAAACCCCAAAAAAGCAAACAGAACAAAACAGGGCTAGACCAATATCTAAAATCGAACACGTTCAGTAGTGTCGTCAACTCCTCTCCTCTATTCATATATTTTAAGTTAATAAAGAAGATTCGGAAAGGTCAAATTACATCACATAAAAATGTTGCATAAAATGTTTCCAAGTTTCTTCAAATTTAACCGACAGATCAAAAATAACACTTGTAATTTTCTCTAAATTTAAACTTAATATAGTTTGGGAAAACCATTGGAATGTAGTAGGAGGATTGGTCTCCTTCCAGTTCAATAAAATAGATCTTCTGGCCATTAAAGTAACAAAAGCTATCATCCGACAGGCTGAAGAAGACAAAGATCTATGTTCTACCATTGGCAATCCAAAAATTGCCGTAATAGGATGGGGTTGTAAATCAAAACATAGAACTGTAGAGATAATATCAAAAGTATCTTTCCAATATTTTTCCAAAAGAGGACAGGACCAAAACATATGAGTTAAAGAATCTACCTCAGAGTGACATCTGTCACAAATAGGGTTTATATGGGAATAAAAATGCGCTAATTTATCTTTAGACATATGGGCTCTGTGCACTACTTCAAATTGTATTAATGTATGTTTAGCATGTATAGAGGAAGTACTGACTAATTGAAAAAATTTATCCCATTTCTCTATAGGTAGACAAAGTTGAAGTTCCCTTTCCCATTCATTTTTAATTTTATCAGATATACCTGGCTGTAATTTCATAATTATATCATAGATAAAAGCTATTAATCCCTTCTGGTGAGGATTTAAACCTAAAATTTTATCAGTAATATCAGTAGGGTATGAAGTCAGAAAGGTAGGCAATGTAGTATTTAAAAAATTTCTTATTTGTAAATATCTTAAAAAATGGGATCTAGGCAAATCAAATTTCTTAGATAACTGTTCAAAAGACATGAAACAATTATCCAGAAATAGATCACGAAAACATGTTATATCTTTCGTTTTCCATATCAAAAAGGCTTGGTCCATAATCGAGAGTTGAAAAAGGAAATTAGATATAATAGGACTTGATAACATAAATTTGTTCAAACCAAAAAATTTACGAAATTGAAACCATATTCGCAATGTATGTTTAACTGTTGGATTAGCCATTTGTTTATTCAATTTAGATAGTACAAAAGGAAGTGAAGTTCCTAAAATGGAAGCTAAAGAGAACTCTTGTACAGAGTAGCCTTCAAGGTTTACCCAATGTGGGCTTGGAGTTATATTCCAATCTTGTGTCCAAAATATTAAATATCGAATATTAATTGCCCAATAATAAAATCTTATTTACTGCTATAAAGTCACCCCTCAACCTCCTATACTCTGAAGGAAAAAGTTCAAACCTACCAAGCTTCTCTCTGTAAATCAAGCCCTTCAGACTTGATTACAACCTTGTGAATATTTTCTGCACCCTTTCTAGCTTAATGCCATCCATTGTGTAGCTGGGAAATGAGAACTGCACAAAATGCTTCAAACGTGTTCTCAACAATGATTTGGACCATTGAAATAAGATGTAAACAAATCCTGTACTCAGTATCCTCACTGATGCAAGCAGCAGTTCCAAGTGCCTTCTACGCCACACTGTCTACCTGTGTCACTATATTCAGGGAACTATGTACCTGTACCACCAAATCTATTCTACAACACTCTTCAGGGCCCCACCAGTTGCTGCGTAAATCTTGCTCTGATTTAACAGATCAAAATGCAGCACTTATCTGAGTTGAAGTGCATCTACCATTCCTTGGCCCACTTCTTCAGTTCATCTATCCCGTTGTAATTTTAGATATCCTTCTTCACTGTCCATTACACCACTAATTTTGGTATCATCCCCAAACTTTCTAACCATGTTAATAACATAATCATCTGAATTATGGTGTTAAAGACTGATTTCATTCTCTGCTTACTGCTGTAATAATGAAATGAATGGTTATAGCAGAGCTTTCTTATTTTGTGGCGTGACTTGGAAAATTAATTGTATACTGTACCTATCTGGATTACCTTTATATCTGTGCAGGTTACAGTTAGCAATTGTTTATTGGGTTAACATAACAGGACGTAATGTTGGCAACATTAGTGGAGTACTGGGAGCCCTTCATTCATAAGGTCTTCAGTTTTGGGTGGATGGATGCAAAATCACGGGACGTTTAATGAGGAATAATGTCCCAGTGTACCCCTTACTGCCAGTCCTACTTGTTTTGTTCCTTTGCCTGTATTTGATTTAAGCCTTCAAGAAACTATCAAGGTGAAGATTGATTGTATTTCAGTGGTACAGTGGTACAGCAGATATCATGGTTTCTTGCATATCTATACAGAGACAGGTCATTCAGATGTTTCTGTTTGTAATTATTAAGAAAAGATTACACTGGACAAAATTTTTTTGACAATGTTTCCTCAGAATTTTTTTTTGTTTATGATAGAACCCTTGAAGCTGAATACACATACGTATATTTTCATACTACTTGTATCATGTAGGAGTCTGGAGAAACAAGAAATTAACATTTACTGAATATAATGCATTTTATTGCATAATGATGCTGATGCTTTGCAATAGTTCAACTAAGCTAAAATGTTTTTTTGATGATTATTGTTTGAACTCAGTGTCTGAGGCTTCTTGCTTAAGTGTCCAACAATAATCAGCCAGCACTGATGGATTCCAGTTGCCCTGATACCATTTCTCCATGATCGCAACATTCTGATAAACCCTCTCACCATGCGTGTTACTGACAGCACCAAGATTTGCAGGGAAGAAGTCTAAATGGGAATGCAGAAAATGAATCTTTAGTGACATATTCCACTTCATAGTGTTGTATGCTTGAAGCATGTTGTCAACCATCTGCATGTAAATGAACTCAACATGTAGATGAGTAACACAGGCTACCACTGTCTACATTCCTTCTTTGCCCTACACCTACCATCTATACCTCCACATACCAACTACTATCATCCCAATTTTGATCTCACTCAGCCCCCACCTTCCATCGACTCCCCAGCATGTATGGAGTCACCTTCACCACTGAACAGGTGAGAAGGGCTCTGGGGAAGCTGAGACATGGCAAAGCATTGGGACCAGATGGTGTGAACCCCGAGGTCCTGAAGGAGTGTGTTGAGCAGATGTGTGAAGATCTCCAGGCAATTTCAATCTCAGTTTCAGCCTGGGAAGGGTTCCATGTGGACAACATCATGTGTGGCCCCACTACCTAAGAAGGGCCATCTGAAAGTCTTGAATGAGTACCATACAGTGGCCCTGATCTCACACATAATGAAGAGCCTAGAAAGGCTCGTCCTGGCTCACGTCCAATCCAGGGTCAGGTCAGTCATCAATCCCCTGCAGTCTGCCTACCAGGAGCACACTGGAATTGATGATGCTGCTGTCTACCAGCTGAACAGAGCCTACTCCCATTTGGATAAGCAGGGCATAATCCTGTGAGGATTGTGTTTTTTGATTTCTCAAGTACTATCAATACCATACAGCCCTCATTGCGGGGGGTGGGGGGAGGGAATCTCCGTTCAATGCAGATTGGCCCTTCCATTTTATCCTGGACTACTTTACTGGCAGATCACAGTATGTGTGGCCATGGCTATAAGCAGCACAGGCGACTGTACTGGCTCCCTTCCTGTTTACCCTGTGTACCTAGGACTTTAGATACAACATTGAGTCATGTCATCTGCAGAAATTCTTTGATGACTCAGCAATAGTTAAGTGTATAAAGGGAGGACGGGAGGGTGAATACAGGGCCCTGGTGGAGGACTTTGTCAAATGGTGCAAGCTGAATCATCTGCAGCTCAACATCAATAAGACAAAGGAGATGGCGATGTACATTGGGAAGACTAAGCTTGCATTGCTCCCTGTTACTATTGATAGTGAGGACGTGGATGTGGTGAGGACCTATAAGTGCCTGGGGTGCACCTGGATGACAGACTTGAGTGAAGCACCAACACAGAAGCTGTGTACAAGAAGGGCCAGGGTTTCCTCTAATTCTTGAGAAGACTGAGGTCCATTGGAGTATGCAGACCTCTCCTTTACATGTTCTACCAGTCTGTTGTTACCAGTACAACCTTCTATGTGGTGGTGTGCTGGGGCACTGACATCAACAAGGGTGATATCAACAGGCTCAATAAACTGATTAGAAAGGCTGGCTCTGTTTTTGAAGTCAAACTGGACACACTGGAGGCTATGGTAGAACAAAGGACCCAACTGAAAATCCTGGCAATCCTGGACAATGTTTCTCACCCTCTGCATGCCAACTTGGCTGAACAGAGGAGCATTTTTAGTAATAGATGAAGACAACTGTTCTGCTCCATAGATGAGGTCATTCTTACCCTCGGCCATTAGGCTCTATAATGAGTCAACCTGTACCTGGGGGAGTGATGACCCCCTCCTGTTAGACTGTTTGTGGTAACTTATTTTTTATTCCTTCTATGTATCTTCTAATATTTATATCTGTGCACTTGTAATGCTACTGTGACACTGCAATTTCCTTTGGGATCAATTAAGTATCTATCTATCTAGTTTGGTGTTCTGTATTTACTGAGAAAATTTTCAACAACATCCTTGAATGCCTTCCATCCAATTTTCTCCAGTCCCATTAAAAGTTCTTCGAGTTGTCTGTCATTGATGATCAGTTTGATTTGTGGACCAACAAAAACACCTTCCTTAATCTTGGCATCGTTATTCTGGGAAACATTTGTCTCAAATATCAAAATCCTTTGTAGCCTTTCTAAAATCTGTCCTGCCATGCAACATCCACCCTGCCTAAACATGCCCAGGCATGCATTGACAAGATAGAAAACTTTCCAGCTTACATTGTGGGTAACATTTTAATTGACTTGAATTATGAATTGAAATAACAAATATAGGCAATTTAACAAAAAATGGGACATGATAGGGAAATTTTATGGTGATATTCTTGATCAGTGGCCTACATTCCATAAGATACACCAGAAGTATTCAGGGAGCAAAATCTTTGTTGTCGAGTGTTATCAGACAATGTATCAGTATTCACATTTGAGATGGTTGCAATCATTTTAGCCTTGGAATGAATCGAAGAACTATCCCTGATTATGTGCTTCTGTGATCTGATTCATTTTGAGTTTTGATACCTATTAAAACAGGTACTTCAAAATGTAGGCTAGACATTCTTCTAGAGAATGGAAAAATCCATTGAGGCAGCAGGGTGAAGGCTTATGAATTCATTTCTTATGGACCTCCACCCATGCTGGGGTTGAAGAAAATGAAGTAGCAGGCCTTCTAGCCAAAACATTGCTAAAAATTAAGGATGTGAATGTAGTGGTACCTAACTAAAAATTCAAAAATAATTCTGTAATCTATTTAATATTATGTTTGATCCTGAAATATAGAAAAATTATGTTCTTTACTTTAAGTAAAAGATCAATATAGTTCTGTAACTAGGTTTGACTGGAAATTTTCAAATGATTGTAAGCATGGACATAGGAATATGTTTGCATACTTTTTAACATACTGCATTTTGCTGTTACGTTTTTTAACATCTCCCTAATGCTGCTTCAACTAGATCTTTAAAAAAACACAAGATTTGTTGGTACCAGCATCAGTAAAGTGTTTGGGGTTCCTGTATGCAGTGATGCATTGGTTCAAGAACAGCTGATGTTGAGGAAGGACTTTTCATCACTATATTAGACAATAAGACCATAAGATATAGCAGCAGAATTAAGCCATTTGGCCCATCGAGTCCGCTCTGCCATTTCAACAGGGCTGATCCAATTTTCCTCTCAGCCCCAATCTCCTGCCTTCTCCTCGTATCCCTTCATGCTCTGACCAATCAAGAATCTTTGAACCGCTGCCTTAAATAAACAAATAATTCCACAGATTCACCACATTCTGGCTAAGGAAATTCCTCCTTATCTCTGTTCTAAAAGGATGCCCCTCTATTCTGAGGCTGTTGCCTTTGATCTTAGACTCTCCCACCATAGGAAACATCCTCTCTGCATCCACTCTATCAAGGCCCTTCAGCATTCGATAGGTTTCAATGTGGTCACTCCTCATTCCTCTGAATTCTAGTGAATACAGGCCCAGGGCTATTAAATGCTCTTCACATGACACATCATTCAATCCTGGAATCATTTTTGCAAACCTTTCTGCAGATTCTTTCAAAGGTAAGTGGCCCAAAAAAGCTCTCGGTGCTCCGTGGGGCCTCACCAATGATTCCTCAAGTCTCAACATCTTATATATTGCTTTTATATTCTAGTCCTCTTGAAATGAATGCCAACATCACATTTGCATTCCTTACCACAGACTCAACCTGCAACTTAACCTTTGGGGAATCCTGCAAAAGGACTCTCAAGTTCCTTTGCACCTCAGTTTTTTGTATTTTCTTTCTTCCTGACACTCTATTCCATCTGCCACTTCTTTGCCCATACTCCTAATCTGTCTTACTCCTTCGATAGTCCCTCCACTTCCTCCAAACTACCTGCCCCTTCACCTATCTTCATATCATCTGCAAACTTTGCAACAAAGCCCACAAATTCCATCATCCAAACCATTGACATATAACATAAAAAGAATCAGTCCCAACACAGACCCCTGTGGAACACCACTAGTCACTGGCAGCCAGTCAGAAAAGGCTCTGTTTATTTTCACTATTTCCCTCCTGCTAATCAGCCACTAATTTATCCATGCTGGAAACTTCCCTGTAACACCATGGGCTCGTAGTTTGTTAAGCAACGTGGCACCTTTTCAAAGGTCTCCTGAAAATCCAGCATCAGCTGATTCACTTTGTCTATTCTGATTGTTACTTCTTCAAAGAATTCCAATAGATTTGTCAGGCAAGATTTTTCCTTAAGGAAACCATGCTGACTATAGCCTATTTTATCATGTGCCTCCAAGTACCTTGCAACCTCAACCTTACTAATTGACCCCAATATATTCCCTACAACTGAGGTCAGACTAGCTGGTCTATAGGTTCCTTTCTTCTGCCTCTGTCCCTTCGGGAAGAGCGGAGGAACATTTTCAATTTTCCAGTCTCCTGGAACCATTCCAGAATCTAATGATTCTTGAAAGGTCATTACTAATGCCTCCGCAATCTCTTTAACCACATGTTTGAGAACCCTAGGGTGTACACCATCTGGTCCAAGTGACTTATCTACCTTCAGACCTTTCAGTTTCCCAAGAACCTTCACCCTAGTAATGGTAACTTCACACACTTCATAACCCCTGACACCTGGAACCTCCACCATACTGCTAGTGTCCTCCACAGTGAATACTGATGCAAAATGCTTACTCAGTTCACCCCCCATTTCCTTGTCCCCCATTACTACCTCTCCAGCATTGTTTTCCACTGGTATGATATCCACTTACGCCTCTCTTTTACACTTTATGTATCTGAAGGAAATTTTAGTATCTTCTTTAATATTATTGATTATCTTATTTTTGTATCTGATCTGTACCTTCTTAATTAATTTTTTAGTTGTCTTCTGTTGGTTTATAAAAGCTTCCCAATCCTCTAGCTTCCAATTAATTTTTCTTCTATTATATGCTCTCTCTTTGGCTTTTATGTTGGCTTTGACCTCTGTTGTTAGCCATGGTTGTGTCATCTTTCCTTTAGAATACTACTTTCTCTTTGGGATGTATATATCCTGTGCTTTCCTATTTGCTTCCAGAAATTCCAGCCATTGCTGCTCTGCCATCATCCCTGCCAGTGTTCTTTTCCAATCAATTCTGGCCAAGTCCTCTCTCTTGCCTCTGTAATTCCCTTTACTCCACTGTAATACTGATATATCCGGCTTCTCATTCTCAAATTACTGGGTGAATTTGATCATACTATGATCACTTTCCCCTAAAGGTTCTTTTACCTTAAACTCTCTAATCAATTCTGGTTCATTGCACAACACCCAGTCCAGAATAGCTGATCCCCCAGTGGGCTCAACCACTAGTGAGCTGCTCTAAAAAGCCATCTAATAGGCATTCTACAAATTCTTCCTCATGGGTCCAGCACCAACCTGATTTTCCCAGTCTACCTGCATATTGAAATCCCTCATGACTACTGTAACATTGCCCTTTTGGCATGAATTTTCTATCTCCCATTGAAACTTGTAGACCACATCCTTGCTACAGTTTGGGGGTCTGTATACAACTCCCATTAGAGTCTTTTTAACCTTGCAGTTCCTTAACTCTATTCACAATGTTTCAACACCTTCCTACCCTAACTTTAATCCTTGCAGTTCTGATCTCAGGAAGCACACTGTCAGCCTTTATGGAGTTTTGCCAAGAATGAGTGCAGGCTATAGTAGTAGGAAGTAGCACTTGGGAGGCAGAAGAACCTGCAAACTTCTGAACAACTAAGAACAAAAGCAGGAACCCCTCAGAATGCAAAATCTGTATTAACTAGAAACAGTTTTCCCTTTTCAGCTATTCCTGAAGTTTGTAGTAGTGCAGTAAGGACAAATGTGTTAGGTTTGACATTTTTCTATGCAGAGATGACCGGTAAAACAAAAATTTTCTGGGGTGAGAGTGACATTGACTTTGACAGCATTCAAGCATTCATGTTAGTTGTTGGTTTTAACAAGCTCTGCAAAACAGAGGCCTCTCTAGATTTGTCTTACAGGGTTTGTCTAGCAAGCAAACACAAGTGCCCATACTGCTTTCATAGTCAAAGCGACAGTCATCTAATTTGCAGAAACCTTGCCCCAGGATCAATGCAGGTGGCCTCTGTTGTCATTAACCATATATGACACTTTACTTCTCATTAATTCATTGAAAACATCAAGAATAGCTCCACTGGCCAAATGGGAAACCTATTTTTGTTAAATGTGCCTTTTGCATTCATGCCTGGAAGGGGAATTGCTGGGCAATGCAGGACACCTGAAAGTAAAGGCATTCAGAAAGGGCACTCATGCCCTTGCAGGGACCTCCCTGGCAACCTCCTCCTATGAATACCTTGTCATTAGTCAGATGTCTTTTTTCCAGTTATTCACCCAATTCTGCACTGATGAATGTGGAGCCACTTCTCTTTTAGCTAGTTTTGTTTCTGGCATGAGCTGTCAAATTCTGAAGTGGAAGCTGTTGAAAATACCTGTCGATGTGGTGATTGGAGCCTCCAATTGGCAGAGTTTTGCAGCATTCTGCCTATGACTGTAGGACAGTGACCCTGAAAAGTTAAATCATTCTTCAACATTAAAAATATGAAAAAAATTCTGCAAGAGAACAGCATCAGCCATGATTCAGACCAGTGACTGAAAATCCTATCAAAAAAAGAACACTTGGTGTGACACTAGTAGTGATGTCATTTGAATGTGATGAATGCCAAAGAGAAAAATATACAGTTCTCTGGCTGTACAGCAAAGGTACTGAACCCCACATGCTTCCATTTCAGAAACTCTGTGTGTCTAAAAACATTTTTCAAGAACTGAATAAGGGAAAGCTGATCTGTATGAGTAAACTCCTCAGCTGAAGTACTTTGATGCAGCCAGGAGCACCTTTGGCGCAGTGATATAGATAAAGCAGGGATACAAATATTCATAGAACATGAGTGGAGTTTGCACGACCAACCAGACAGCTCAGTTCCATGATATGCTTCATTTTGTTCCTGTTCGGCCGTCTAGTTATATTTCCAATGAGCCTCTCATGTGAAAGCAAAATAAACTGCAGATGCCAGAAATCTGAAGTAAAAACAGAAAATGTTGGAAATACTCGGTAGATCAGGCAGTGTCTGCCCAGAAAAGAACAGAGTTAATATTTCACTTCATTCTTTCATCAACACTGGTTCACTTGATTTTAGCAGTGAAGAATGCAATGAGACAAAGAGGATATAGCCTCAAGATTTGGGGGAGTAGATTGAGGTCAGAGATGAGGAGAAAACTGCTTTCCCAGAGAGTGGTGAATCTGTGGAATTCTCTGCCCAATGAAGCAGTGGAGGCTACCTCAATATATATACTTAAGACAAGGTTGGATAGGTTTTTGCATAGTAAGGGAATTAAAAGTTATAGGGAAAAGCTGGTAGGTGGATAGTCATAGGGGATTCTATAGTGAGGGGAACAGACAGGAGGTTCTGTCAGCCTGATAGAGATATCCACAAGGTGAGTGGCCTCCCAAGTGCCAGGGTATGGGACGTCTTGGATCAGGCGCAGAGCATTCTGAAGGGAGAACGTGAACAGCCAGAAGTCTTGGTACCAATGACATAGGTAGAAAAAGGGAGGAAGTCCTGAAGAGAGAATTCAGGGAGTTAGGTAGGAAGCTGAAAAGCAGGACCGCTAAGGTATTAATCTCAGGATTGCTGCCTGTGCCACGTGCTAGCGAGTGCAAGAATAGCATAACTAGGCATATTAATGTGTGGCTGAGGGACTGGTGTGGGGGGCAGGGATACAGATTCCTGGATCACTGGGGCCTCTTCTGGGAGAGGTACGACCTGTACAAAAAGGACGGGTTACACCTGAACCCAAAGGGGTCCAATATCCTAGTGAGCACATTTAATAGAGCTGTTAAGGAGGGTTTAAACTAATTTGGCAGGGGGCTGGGAACTGGAGGGATAGGGTTGAAGAAGAGGAAAACAGAAATTAATCAAAGATAGCATGCAACAGAGATTATAGAAAAAACAGTCTGAAAAAGAGGCTTAATCATAGCCAGTGGCATGAGTTACAGGGCAATAGAGGCATGGTGAAGTTAAAACAGAAAGCAACGAATACTGGACTGAAAGTATTATATTTGAATGCACGCAGCATAAGGAATGAAATGGATGCTCTTGAAATTCAGCTACAGATTGGCAAATATGACATTGTGGCCATTTCTGAAACATAGCTGAAGGATGGCTGTCATTGGGAGCTGAACGTCAAAGGATATATGGTGTATCGGAAAGACTGGTTAGTAAGCAGAGGGGGTGGTGTGGCTCTGTGTATAAGAAATAATATTAAATCATTAAAAAGGGATGAAATAGGATCGGAAGGTGTAGAGTCTCTACGGGGTGAGTTAAGAAATGGCAAGAGTAAAAGGACCCTAATGGCAGTTGTATACAGCCCTCCAAACAGTGTATGTGGATTGCAAATTACAACAGGAGATAGAAAAGGCGTGTCAGAAGGGCAATGTCATGCTAATTGTTGGGGATTTTAACATGAAAGTGCATTGGGAAAACCAGATCAATACTGAACTTCAAGAGAGAGAATTTATAGAATGTCTAAGGGATGGCTTTTTAGAATAGCTTGTTGTTGAGCCCACTAGGGGATCGACTGTGCTGGAATGGGTGTTGTATGATGATCCGGAGGTGATAAGAGAGCTTAAGGTTAAGGAACCCTTAGGGAACAGTGACCACAATATGATCGAGTTCACATTGAAATTTGAGAGGGAATAAATAAATCCAATGTGTTGGTATTTCAGTGGAATAAAGGAAATTGCAATGGCATGAGAGGGGAACTGGCCAAAGTTGACTGGAAAGGGACATTTGCAAGAAGGAGAGAAGAGCAGCAATGGCTGGAGTTTCTATGAAAAATGAGGTAAGTACTTCAAATAAGAATAAATTTTCAAAGGGAATAAGGACACTACCGTGGCTGACAAGTGGTGTCAGAGCCAAAGTAAAGCAAAAGAGAGGGCATACAAAGAAGCCAGAGCTAGTGGGAAGACAAAGGATTGGGAAGCTTTTATAAACGTTCAGAAGGAAACTAAAAGGGTCATTTGGAAGGAAAAGATGAATTATGAAAGGAAGCTGGTGAATAATATCATAGATAATAAAGGCTTTTTTAAGCATATAAAGGGTAAAAGAGAGTCGAGGGTAGATATAGGACAAATACAAAAAGATGCTGGAGATATTGTAATGAGAGATGCAGAAATGGCAGAGGAACTGAATGCATATTTTGCATCGGTCTTCACAGTGGAAGATGTCTGCAGTATACCAGACGTTCAAGAGTGTCAGGGAAGTGAAGTTTGTGCAGTGAAAATTACGACTGAGAAAGTACTTAGGAAGCTTAATGGTCTGAGGGTGGATAAGTCTCCTGGACCTGATGGAATGCACCCTTGGGTTCTGAAGGACGTAGCTGGACAGATTGTGGAGGCATTAACGATGATCTTTCAAGAATCGATAGATTCTGGCATTGCACCAGATGACAGGAAAATTGCAAATATTACTGCTATTTAAGAAGAGTGGGAGGCAGCAGAATGGAAACTATAGACCTATTAGCCTGACCTCCGTGTTTGGAAAGTTGTTGGAATCGATTGTTAGTGATGAGATTACGGAGTACCTGGATGCACATGACAAGATAGGCCAAAGCCAGCATAGTTTCCTGAAAGGAAAATCTTGCCTGACAAACCTACTGCAATTCTTTGAGGACATTAGAAGCAAGTTAGACAAAAGGGATGCAGTAGACATGGTATACTTGGATTTTCAGAAGACCTTTGACAACGTGACGTGAGGCTGCTTAGCAAGATAAGAGCCCACGGAATTACAGGGAAGTTACTAGCATGGCTGGAGCTTTGGCTGGTCGGCAGAAAACAGAGAGTGGGAATAAAGGGATCCTATTCTGGCTGGCTGCCAGTTACCAGTGGATTTCCACAGGGGTCGGTGTTGGGACCACTGCTTTTTACGATGTATGTCAATGATTTGGGCAATGCTATTAATGAATTTGTGGCTAAATTTGCCAATGATACAAAGATAGGTGGAGGAGCGAGTAGTGTTGAGGAAACGGAGAGCCTGCAGAGAGACTTAGATAGTTTTGGGGAATGAGAAAAGAAGTAGCAAATGAAATACAATGTTGGAAAATGTGTGGTCATGCACTTTGGTGGAGAAATAAATGGGCAGACTATTATTTAGATGTGGAGAGAATTCAAAATGCAGAGGTGCAAAGGGACTTGGGAGTCCTTGTGCAAGATCCCTGAAGGGTAACCTCCAGGTTGAGTTGGCTGTGAAGAAGGCGAATGCAATGTTGGCATTCATTTCTAGAGGTATTGAATATAAGAGCAGAGATGTGATGTTGAGACTCTATAAGACACTCATGAGACCACAGTTGGAGTATTGTGTGCAGTTTTGGGCTCCTTATTTTAGGAAGGATATACTGACATTGGAGAGGGTTCAGAGAAGATTCACGAGAATGATTCCAGGAATGAAAGGGTTACCGTTTGAGGAATATCTGGCAGCTCTTGGGCTGTATTCCCTGGAGTTCAGAAGAGTGAGGGGAGATCTCATAGAAACATTCCAAATGTTAAAATGCCTGAACAGATTAGATATGGCAAACACGAGGAAATCTGCAGATGCTGGAAATTCAAGCAACACACAAAAAATGCTGGTGAACGCAGCAGGCCAGGCAGCATCAGAGGTACAGTCGACATTTCAGCCGAGACACTTCATCAGGACTAACTGAAAGAAGAGATAGTAAGAGATTTGAACGTGGGAGGGGGAGGGGGAGATCTGAAATGATAGAAGACAGGAGGGGAGTGGTGGATCTAAGAGTTGGAGAAGGGAAAGGATCATGGGACAGGAAGCCTGGGGAGAAAGAGAAGGGGGAGGGGAACCTGGAGGGTGGAGAGCAGGCAAGGAGTTATAGTGAGAGGAACAGAGGGAGAAAAAAAAGAGAGGAAAAAAAGGGAGGGAAAAATATATTAAATAAATAAGGGATGGGGTGTGATGGGGAAGAGGGGCATTAACGGAAGTTAGCTCCTTCGGATCCATAAGTGCAATCGCCTTTTCTTGGACTTTGTCATGTCAGGCAAGGATCGCAAGATCTTACATCTGCAGACCCCAAAGCCTGCTGGCTCTGACGCTAGCAGGCATGAAATTGATCTCGGTGGCTCCAGCACCCCAGGGCATATTCAAAACCCAGACTCCAGCAACGACCATGGACACCTTCAAAGCAATTGCGCAACCATCAACTGAACTCCAGGTCGGGTCTTCATGTGCTGCTATTGTGACTCCCGTCTCCCCTTCCCTCACTACCACTCTGCAACCCCATCTCCCTCAGATCTCACTGTCAGCTCCTGGGCCCTCAGAAGCTCCACCTTCCTCTCACCCCAACCCTCCCCTCTCCATTGACACCACCATCCTCCCCTCTCCCCCCTCTGATCCCAGCTCTCATCTGCGCCGGGTTTTTACCACCCCCTCCAACCTTCCACTCTCTGAGGCAGAGCGCTCTGTCCTCAGTAAGGGCCTCACCTTTGTCCCTCTTCGCCCACACCTCAGCGAGTTCCGCGTTCGCCATGACGCTGAACTCTTCTTCTGCCAGCTCCGTCTTCGACCCCACTTCTTCGGCAAGGGCTCTCCCACCCCCACCGATGACCACTTCTCCTGTCTTTAGCCCTCCTCCTCTTCATGGACACCCCGCTCTGGTCTTCTGCCTGCTCCGGATCTCTTTATTGTTAACTGCCGACGGGACATCAACCGTCTCGACTTCACTGCACCTTGTCCCCATTCCAACCTCACTCCTTCGGAATGCTCTGTTCTCCACTCCCTCCGCACTAATCCTAATCTTATTATTAAACCCGCCGATAAGGGGGTGCTGTTGTAGTCTGGCGTACCGACCTCTACCTTGCAGAGGCACAGTGTCAACTCGCGGATACCTCCTCTTATTTACCCCTCGATCATGACACTACTAAGGAGCACCAGGCCATTGTCTCCCACACCATCAGCAACTTTGTCAGCTCAGGGGATCTCCCATCCACTGCTACCAACCTTAAAGTTCCCACACCCTGCACTTCCCGTTTCTACCTCCTACCCAAGATCCACAAACCTGCCTGTCCAGGTAGACCCATTGTCTCAGCTTGCTCCTGTCCCACTGAACTTATTTATGCATACCTCAACACTGTTTTATCCACCCTTGTTCAATCCCTTCCCACCTATGTTCGTGAAACTTCTCACGCTCTGAATCATTTCAATGATTTTAAGTTCCCTGGCCCCCACCACTTTATTTTCACCATGGATGTTCAGTCCCTATATACCTCCATCCCCCACCAGGAAGGTCTCAGAGCTCTCCACTTCTTTTTGGAATCCAGACCTAACCAGTTCCCCTCTACCACCACTCTGCTCTGTCTAGCAGAATTAGTCCTTACTCTTAACAATTTCTCCTTTGGCTCCTCCCACTTCCTCCAAACTAAAGGTGTAGCTATGGGCACCCGTATGGGTCCTAGCTATGCCTGCCTTTTTGTTGGCTTTGTGGAACAATCCATGTTCCAAGCCTGTACTGGTATCTGTCCCCCCTCTTTTCCTTCACTACAGTGACGACTGCATTTGGTGCTGCTTCCTGCACGCATGCTGAGCTCGTTGACTTCATTAACTTTGCCTCCAACTTTCACCCTGCCCTCAAGTTTACTTGGTCCATTTCCGACACCTCCCTCCCCTTTCTTGATCTTTCTGTCTCTATCTCTGGAGACAGCTTATGTACTGATGTCTACTATAAGCCTGCTGACTCTCACAGCTACCTGGACTATTCCTCTTCCCACCCTGTCTCTTGCAAAAATGCCATCCCCTTCTCGCAATTCCTCAGTCTCCACCACATCTGCTCTCAGGATGAGGCTTTTCATTCCAGGACGAAGGAGATGTCTTCCTTTTTTAAATAAATAGGCTTCCCTTCCTCCACCATCAACTCTGCTCTCAAACGCATCTCTCCCATTTCACGCGCATCTCCTCTCACCCCATCCTCCCACCACCCCACTAGGAATAGGGTTCCCCTTGTCCTCACCTACCACCCCACCAGCCTCCAGATCCAACATATAATTCGCGGTAACTTCTGCCACCTCCAACGGGATCCCACCATCAAGAACATCTCTCCCTCCCCCCTCCCACTTTACGCAGGGATCACTCCCTATGTGACTTGCTTGTCCATTCGTCTCCCCCCATCCCTTCCCACTGATCTCCCTCCCATCACTTATCCTTGTAAGCGGAACAAGTGCTACACATGCCTTTACACTTCCTCCCTCACCACTATTCAGGGCCCCAGACAGTCCTTCCAGGTGAGGCGACACTTCACCTGTGAGTCAGCTGGGGTGATATACTGCATCCGGTGCTCCCGATGCGGCCTTCTATATATTGGCGAGATCCGACGCAGAATGGGAGACCGATTTGCTGAACACCCATGCTCTGTCTGCCAGAGAAAGCAAGATCTCCCAGTGGCCACACATTTTAATTCCATGTCCCATTCCCATTCTGATATGTCTATCCACGGCCTCCCCCACTGTCAAGATGAAGCCACACTCAGGTTGGAAGAACAACATCTTATATTCCATCTGGGTAGCTGCCAACCTGATGGCATGAATATTGACTTCTCTAACTTCCGTTAACACCCCTCCTTTCCATCACACCCCATCCCTTATTTATATATTTTATATATTTTTTATTTCTCCCCCCCCCTTTTTTCTCTCTCTGTCCCTCTCACTATAACTCCTTGCCTGCTCTGTATCCTCCGGGCTCCCCTCCCCACTTCTCTTTCTCCCCAGGCTTCCCGTCCCATGATCCTCTCCCTTCTCCATCTCTTCGCTCCATCCCTCCCCCTCCTGTCTTCTATCACTTTGGATTCCCCCCCCCCCACTTTCAAATCTCTTACTATCTCTTCTTTCAGTTAGTCCTGACGAAGGGTCCCAGCCCGAAACGTCGACTGTACCTCTTCCTATAGATGCTGCCTGGCCTGCTGCGTTCCACCAGCATTTTTTGTGTGCGTTGCTTAGATATGGCAAAGTTATTTCCCATGGGAGGGGATTCCAGGACAAGAGGGCACAACTTCAGGATTGAAGGACATCCGTTTAGAACTGAGATGTGGAGAAATGACTTTAGTCAGAGGGTGGTAAATCTGTGGAATTTGTTGCCATAAGCGGCTGTGGAGGCCAAGTCATTGAGTGCATTTAAGGCAGAGATAGATAGGTTCTTGATTAGCCAGGGCACCAAAGGGTATGGGGAGAAGGCATTGGGAGTGGGGATGACTGGGAGAACTGGATCAGCCCACGACTGAATGGTGGAGCAGACTCAAATGGCCTACTTCTGCTCCTATATCTTAATGTCTTATTGTCTAATGTGGAGATCAGCCCCTGACCAGATCAAGCATGATCTTATTGAATGGCGGAGCAGGGTCAATGAGCTAGGTGGCCTTCCTCTGCTCCTATTTCTTATGTTCTTATGTTTGAGAGAGCATTGAGACCAAGAAATGTTAATTGAAGCCATTTGGCAGAAGGTGATGAAAACTTGATAACCGCATTAATCTGTCTACAGGGGATGTAAATAGAGGGAGATGAATGATAACAGACAGAGACAGAAATAAAACAATGCTTGAAATTTGAGTCTTAGAACACATTCCCTTCTTTCATCAGTTGCACGTTCAAGAAAAACTATTTTGATTGCTCAATTATGGATTTACATTTGGAAAAAAAATGGCTGATTATCCTTAAAATACTGGAACTCAAACGGTACTAAAGGAGTTGATTGCTTTTTCTGTAATCATTCAGCAATGAACACTGAAATTGAGCAGGCCTGTAATAGGTTGCATCCCACTGACCTGCCACAAGCCTGGAGATGAATTGACTGATCAGATCTCCGACAGGCTGGACCGAAAACTACATAAACTTTCATATCTTTGGTGAATTGGTACCGCAAAAACTATCTCAAATTAAACTTCCTTGAAAATGCTGCAGCTCTAGGTTGATGTTTTGTCTGAGAACCAATTTGTAAAAAATCATGCCTTGGTTACTGGATCCAGTTCAAATCATCTAGCACTCCTTTTGCTGTAGACATGCTCATATTTCACCCCTGATTCTCTTTCCTCACACGTAAATCATGTACAATGTGATTACAGAATCCATATTGGCTAATGATGTCATGGTTCAGTCCTCTTCAATAACAAGAGATAGGTGGTGAAATATACCATTTAACAAAGTGTTTTTGTCTTGATTAAGTCTTAACAAGATTAAGTGCTGCTTGCTAATAATGTTTTGGAAGGATGCAGGAGAAGGTGAAAGCAGGACTCCAGTTAATGCAGCCTGTGATTCTTCCTGCCAGTTAGAGTGCGTGTTTTTTAATTTTTCCCATCTCTCCAAACACAGTTCCACCACATACTGATGCTGTTTCATCTATTTCATTTTTCAATGTATGCTCACGCTATTAATTTCTATTTGATGATGATCCACTCTTTTTAATTAAAATGGATATTCATTGCAAATAGATAGCCTGTGGGAATGATAAAATATTGTTTATTCTGCTGAAGCCAGAATTAGTTAAATAACGAGGAAGCAGACGACATGAAGACCAACACGGTATTTTGATTTACATTATTAATAGGCATATATTTTGCACGCACACACACACCAATTTCTTGTCTCATAGGAAATATTTGTATTGAGTGTCACAGAAATTAAAAAAGTAACTTTGGTGTGGCCAACTTTATACCATGTTGAGTATCAGCAACTTTTGGTTCAGAATCTTTCCGCTATAAAATCAGACTCATTGCAGAACTCTTTTAGAATGTTACTAGGTCTGAATAATTTAATACAAAGAAATTGCTTCAGTTTCTTACTGCTTTGAGAACTGAAGTAATTTATTTGTCAACATTCTAAGAGTAAGCTTCTACAGCACTAGTAAGGCTGCAGTTATCATCCAGGCCTGGACAAAATCCGAAGGTTTACCAGGTTCCTCATTCCAATAAATTAATTGCCGGAGCTGATCTTTTTTAAAAAATTGCTGAGTGCCAAAAAACTTAATCATTCAGATGTTTCCTTGGGTCAAAGTTTTACCGATAATACAATTCTTTTATCATAATTAAATCCATCCTTATGTAATAGTTGTCTTTTTGGAGTAAGAATGGAAGTGCCATGGATTCAATCACATGAACTTGTTTCATTTGGGTCAATAGATAGAGTAGAGTCCAAGGGTGGAATTGAATCAGATTGTTGAAGAAACATTGATGAAGGCTGAAAATTCAAGGAAATCTCACTTGTGTCTCAACCCAACTAAGTAAATGGAAGAATACTACAAACATTTTGGAGACACACTTTGTGCCAGGTGTCTGTTCTTTTCAATTGTACAACCTCATCCAATGAATTAAAGATTTTAAACATTGCTCAGGAAGAAGGTGTTCCAAAACCAAGAGTTTAGACTCTGCAAAGGTTCATCTCAGACTATAGAGTTAAAAGGACAGTCTCTCATTTCACTGTTCCACAACATGATTGAAAGTTTGAGGTAAAATGCATCAATAGGTTTTGAATTATTCAGAAGATTTTCAGTGGAAAAGGAGACACTTTGAAAGTTTTCTGGTTAATGTACAAGTGTAATCGTAGCTGCTATTTTACATCAGTCTTTAAACTTGATTTTTACTTTGCTAGAAATGGCATCCAACTAAGCTACATGCTACAAAATGCATGAGACTTTTTCACAAATCCCAATGAATTTAAACCAGTCAGTATTCATACTATATCTTCATTAAGATATAAAATGCTTTAACTTTCTTCTTGAAAATAGCTGTACAAGTTATTAAGAAGATAAAGAAGTAATATGGCCAGCTTGCTGTTATTAGTTCAAGAATCAGTATGTTATGTTGCACGTTTATAAAACTCTGGTTAGGCTGCATCTGGAGTACTCAGCTCTGGTTACCCCACTCAGGAACGACAAAGAAACTTTGGAAAGGGTGCAGAAGTGGTTTACAAGAATGCTGCCTGGAATAGAGTGTGTAAGCTGTAACGATATTGAACAGACTAGGAGTGGCACAGACTGAGGGGAGACCTGGTAGAGCTTTATAAAGATATCAGAGGCATAGACAGAGTAGATAGCTGGTATCATTTTAGAGGGTCAAAGTGATTGACACTAGAGGGCATACATTTAAGGTGAGAGGGATAAGTTCAAAGGAAATGTGTGAGTAAGTTTTTTTTATATTCAGGTTAGTAAGTGTCTGGAATGCGCTACCAAGGGTGCTGATCGAGGCAGGTACGACGGAGGCACTTAGGAAGCTCTTGAGTAGGCGGATGAAAGCACCGAGGATGGAGGGATACGGACCACGTGCAGGCAGAAGGAAATAGTTAAATCAGGCATCATTAGCTTAATTAATTTGGCACAATTTTATGGGCTGAGGGGCCTATTCCTGTGCTGTACTATTCTATGTTCTATAATGGTCTGCAAGTGAACTTGTCAATTAATATGCAACTCACAAGAAACTTGATAGTAACTCAATAGCCTTAAATTTGATCTGATTTTTTTGCTCTCTAAGGATTATGGTAAAAAGACATGTAAGTGAAGTTAGGATATGTGACCTCACTGCTTGGGGAACTGACTCCTGAAGTTAATGCATTACTCCTATTCCAGTCTTCAGAAACACTTTGGAGCACAACAATGCTTAAAGTATGATTCCAAAGTCACAGTAACACATACAACACACAGTCCTGATTAAGGGTCTTGGCCTGAAACATCTTTTCCATAGTTGCTGCCTGGTCTGCTGAGTTCCTCCAGCTTTTTGAGTCTGCCACATATTCCACCAAAGTCAAAGCTGAATTTATGGTCATATGCACAGTTGCAGTGAAAAACTTGCAGCAGCATCTTGGGCAAATAGCATTAGATATGCAGCAGCCACAAGACAAATAAGATAAATTATGCACAGTTTTTAAAGGAAAACAAGATCAGAACAAAAAAAATCTAAAATTTTAGTGCAAGCTGATCAGTGGTCATAGTGTTGCTATACTGCAGTAATTAGATTGTGCCACTTTGTTCTAGACCAGACCTTCAGTTCACTCTGTGTAATTTGTATCTAGTAATCCAAGAAGTGAAGCCCAGATTGTGTAATGGTATTAAATGATAAAGGTTTTGACCTTTTAAAAAGAATGTACTTGGTTGGCTGGAGCTCTTTGTGAATGTTAGCTTGTGGTCAGCAAATTACAGTTTGCAGATCTTCATTAGTATTCTTCAGTCAATATAGGAAACTAGCAATGAGTTTCAAGTTGAGCAACTGAAACTAATCTTGCCTCTTCAGAAAGATTAGATTAGAATAAGTATATTAAACAGGCTCCTGTTTGAGACCAATTTTAGTGAGGAAAAATACACAAAATGTGTCAACTAAGAATACAAATTAGGGGAAAAGGATTAGGCCATAGAACTCTGCAAGACTGTTCTTCCCTCTAGTAAAATCATGCCTGACCATTTACCTCAGTTGAGTTTGATATAGTTTATGTAATGAGTAAAAGCTTCCTTTTGGTCACTGATTACAAGAGAACCAACTCTGCTTAGAAGTGGGAATGCTAATGTTTTCCTGAGATAAACCTAAAAAACTTGACTGAGTTGTAAGAACTTTTCACAAAATTTGTGTAGGCAAGCAGGTTCTTGGGAACATAAAATTGCCCATAGACAATTAATGTGAAATAATCTGTGTATGTACTCTCAGTTCTTTATGGTTATGGAATGTTTCAAATACATATCAGATTGTGGTTGGGAATATAGGATTCCCACAGCTTCTATTACTGAAAATATAAAGTGTTTATCTACATTCAATTACAAGTAAGTAAAACTATTTATAATTTTGTGTACATGATGCAGATTTCTGTTGGAATACAATCTTCTAACAATTAATTTTATTTTCCCTCTTCGCTATATTTGCATATGCCATTTATAGATTGTCCTTCCAAATCACAAGCTTCACTGTTGCTAACCTCTTCAGTCTGCGTTCTTCCCTTGGTATCCTTGGAGTAATGATCTTCCCTTTTGCAATTTTCTACTGCATAATGAATTTTCAATGCTAAATAGCTAGCTAATGTGAAATAGAAACAGCAGTGATGAGTCACTCTTTCAAATGAGGTGATTTGATAGAGTGTCCAAGATGATAAGAGGCATGGATCAAATGGATAGCCAGTTATTTTTTTTCCTAGGCTAGAACTGGCTCGTGCAAAGGAGTATAATTTTAAGGGCATCGAAGGAAAGATTGGTGGGTGGAGGAGTAAGGTCAGAGGTAGATTTTTACATAGAGATTGCATGGAATACCCTGCCAGGCGTAGTGGTAAAGCCAGATACATTAAGGGCATGTAAGAAACTTTTACGTAGGCACATGGATGACAGAAAAATGGTGGTTTGGATTGATCTTAGAGTAAGTTAAAAGGTCAGCTGAAGGATTTGTACTGTGCTGCAGTTTTCTCTGTTCTATGTGTCAGTTAAGTACAGGCAGGCACCTCCCAATCTCCACCCAGCTAACAGGAATCACCTGCCACTCATTTCCAAATTAGTACTGCAGCCTGCTTAAACCCATCTCTCAGCCACAGCCCTTGCTCGCACATCGAACCAGACAGCCTCAGCCAGTTTCTTGTAGCCTTCAGTTACCTTGTTCCCTGTTGTGTTTAGTATCTGTTCTCTCCTGCTTGTGGGCTTTTGTATTTTGTTATCTTGCACTTTATTTGTAAAGCATCATTTATAGCATATTTGCTCTTGGGCTGAGCCTCCTCTACAATTCCTCTCACTATGTTTTAATTCTGCACTCCCTTTCAGTTTCATAACAGTAATATTCAGTTATTCAGTTTCATAAACAGTAACATTCACCTGAAACTGGAAAAAAGTGCTTAAGAAGAGTGAAGAGTGTTTTTGATAAAAATAGCTTGACGTAAATCTGCAGAACATAGATGCTTAGAGTGTTGACTAAAAAATTATTTTTAAGGAGCATCTTCAAAACTGATAAATGTGGGGAGGCTTAACGAGAGAAATAATAACTTTGGAGCCAAGGCAATTAATACCTCTGCATTCTGTGGTACACTGATCTAAAGAAATATTGGTATACTCGAGGCCAGAAATGGAAGAGTGAAGACACCATTGGGACTGTGATTTACAAAGGTTCAGGATGGCAGGAAGACAGGACCTGGAATGGCTTTTAATTCTGTGATGCTGTCCTATCGAGGACTAATGTAGGGTAATACAGTGCCTGTAGATCCTTTTGATGTTGTTGTTCACTGGCCAATAAAAAGGATACAGCACATAAATGAACAGGCGCAGTCGACGTTTCAGGCCGAGACCCTTCGTCAGTAGTCCTGACGAAGAGTCTCGGCCTGAAACGTCGACTGCGCCTCTTCCTATAGATGCTGCTTGGCCTGCTGCGTTCACCAGCAACTTTGATGTATGTTGCTTGAATTTCCAGCATCTGCAGAATTCCTGTTGTTAGCACGTAAGTGAAAGTAGTTTAATGAGATGGTCTATATTCAACTAATAGCAGTGGCTGGTAAAATATGTTAGCAGGTCATTCAAAGATTCAAAGGTCCAATTTAATGTCAGAGAAATGTATACAATATCCATCCTGAAATGCTTTTTCTTTGCAAGCATCCACAAAAACAGAGAAGTGCCCGAAAGAATGAACAACTGTTAAACGTGAGAAGCCCAAAGCAGCAGCAAGACAATGACCCCCCTCCCCTCAGCTAAAAAAAAGTGCACCTGCTGCCAAGCACGAGTGTGAGCTAGGAAACAGCAAAACACAGACTTGCAGTTACCCCAAAGTCTATCACATTTCATCCGGCGTTTGACAAACCACAGGTTCTCTCGCTCCCTAATAAGGGAGAGGGAGGTGTCCCCCATTTTCATAGCGAGTGGGAGACATAACAACAACCCACTGGCTTACGATGTTAAAAAGTCGATTTCGTCACTTTTTACGAACTCTGTGCCTGAAGATCACAAAGATCTTGGGTCATCGGGCCCACAGCGAAAGATTTTCTGGCCTCCTCAACGACACGCGAGTCTCCAGCCATGACACTGACCCTCGATCCACCCGTCTCCAGAGCCCCGAGATCTTAGGCTTACAAATACAAGTCGGATTCTCAGGCTGAATCCTTGGTGTCCCAAACAACAACGGCTGGTTCTGAAACCCTGAGAACGGGTCCCATTCCTGCAAAGAACTGAAGTCTGCATGTAACTCCAGGTCAGGGTCTTCAAAAGAACCCTGAAAGGATAAAGATATTAAAGATGGAAATAGAGCTGTTTCCCAAGATGCAATAAAGGAGACACCCTTTAGCACCATCTTAACTCTGATGATTCTTCTCTCTCAAATATACATTCACATTCATCAATATAGTTACTCTACTAACCCACCAGCTATCTACTTTGCTAAATAATTATGAAGTTATAATTAGATAACTATTTACAGAGCCACACATATTATAGATATAATTAAACTAGTCTACTGGTTTCTTTAGTCCTCTTGATGACAAACCCTGCTCCATAAGCTAAACTTAGCATTTGTACAACATCCATTCCAGGTACAGATTACTCCCATAGATCAAATATGCTAAAATCTAATCTCACATATCACACTACAATTGTAATCCTAACTATATGCAGTACAATGATAAATGTAAATATAGCATTTTTAAAAACTCATCTCTAACTTGTGTTCAGTTCTGGTCCTCTCATTATAGGAAGGACGTAGTTACTATAGAGCGAGTGCGGAGGAGGTTTACAAGGATGTTGCCTGGATTTGGGAGCATGCCTTATGAGAACAGGTTGAGCAAACTTAGCTTTTCCTCCTTGGAGTGACAGAGGATGAGAGGTGACCTGACAGAGGTGTATAAGATGATGAGGGGCATTGACCGTGTGGATAGTCAGAGGCTTTTTCTCAGGGCTGAAATGGCTGAAACCAGGGAGCATAGTTTTAAGGTGCTTGGAAGTAGGTATAAGGGGGATGGCAGAGGTAAGTTTTTCACTCAGAGAGTGGTGGGTGCGTGGAATGCACTGCCAGTGAAGGTGGTGGATGCGGATATAATAGGGTCCTTTAAGAGATGCTTAGATAGGTACGTGGAGCTTAGAATAATAGAGGGTATGTGGGAAGGAAGTTCTAGGCAGTTTCTAGAGTAGGTTACTTGGGCATCACAGTATTGTGGGCCAAAGGGCCTGTAATATACTGTATGCTGTAATATGTTTCTAACATTAAACTGAACAAGGCTAAAAAGAATCGTTGACCAGCACAGCAGCTACAATTACATTTTAGTATAAATCCCTTGTTCCAACCACGTAGAATTCTAACTTGATTTGTTTTTAAGGCTTAACATCTTATGCCTCTGCTTTCACTTTCATCCTAATTTCATATATATAATGAACCTATTTTGTTTTCTTTTGACTGTGAATCCTTACAATGACACAGCTTTTAGCTTGATACTTCAATGTACTGGTTATCTTACTGTGTTCAAATGAAAGTGCTTAATCACCATCTAAATGACGCTCTGAAATTGTTCTGCTCAAAGTGTGTTGTCCTCAGTGAGTTCCGTGTTCACCACGATGTGGAACTCTTCTTCCGCCGTCTCCATCTCCGAGCCTACTTCTTCGGCAAGGACTCTTCCACCCCCACCGATGACCCCCTTCTCCCGTCTTCAACCCTCCTCTTCTTCATGGACACCCCGCTCTGGTCTTCTGCCTGCTCTGGGTCTCTTTATCGCTAACTGCCGACGGGACATCAACCGCCTCGACTTCACCGCACCTTGTTCCCATTCCAACCTCACTCCTTCCGAACGCTCTGCTCTCCATTCCCTCTGCACTAATCCTAATCTTACTATTAAACCCGCCAATAAGGGGGGTGCTGTTGTAGTCTGGCGTACTGACCTCTACCTTGCCGAGGCACAGCGACAACTCGCGGATACCTCCTCTTATTTACCCCTCGATCATGACCTCACTAAGGAGCACCAGGCCACTGTCTCCCACACCATCACCGACTTTATCCACTCAGGAGATCTCCCATCCACTGCTACCAACCTTATAGTTCCCACACCTCGCACTTCCCGTTTCTACCTCCTACCCAAGATCCACAAACCTGCCTGTCCTGGCAGACCTATTCTCTCAGCTTGCTCCTGCCCCACCGAACTCATTTCTGCATACCTCGACACGGTTTTATCCCCCTTTGTTCAATCCCTTCCTACCTATATTTGTGACACTTCTCACGCTCTTAAACTTTTCGATGATTTTAAGTTCCCTGGCCCCCACAGCTTTATTTTCACCATGGATGTCCAGTCCCTATATACTTCCATCCCCCATCAGGAAGGTCTCAAAGCTCACCGCTTCTTTTTGGATTCCAGACCTAATCAGTTCCCCTCTACCACCACTCTGCTCCGTCTAGCAGAATTAGTCCTTACTCTTAATAATTTCTCCTTTGGCTCCTCCCACTTCCTCCAAACTAAAGGTGTAGCTATGGGCACCCGTATGGGTCCTAGCTATGCCTGCCTTTTTGTTGGCTTTGTGGAACAATCTATGTTCCGTACCTATTCTGGTATCTGTCCCCCACTTTTCCTTCGCTACATCGATGACTGCATTGGCGCTGCTTCCTGCATGCATGCTGAGCTCGTTGACTTTATTAACTTTGCCTCCAACTTTCACCCTGCCCTCAAGTTTACCTGGTCCATTTCTGACACCTCCATCCCCTTTCTAGATCTTTCTGTATCTGTCTCTGGAGACAGCTTATCCACTGATGTCTACTATAAGCCTACTGACTCTCACAGCTATCTGGACTATTCCTCTTCTCACCCTGTCTCTTTCAAAAATGCCATCCCCTTCTCGCAATTCCTCCGTCTCCGCCGCATCTGCTCTCAGGATGAGGCTTTTCATTCCAGGACGAGGGAGATGTCCTCCTTTTATAAAGAACGGGGCTTCCCTTCCTCCACTGTCAACTCTGCTCTCAAACGTATCTCCCCCATTTCACGTACATCTGCTCTTATTCCATCCTCCCGCCACCCCACTAGGAATAGGGTCCCCCTGGTCCTCACCTACCACCCCACCAGCCTCCGGTTCCAACATATTATTCTCCGTAACTTCCGCCACCTCCAACGGGATCCCACCACTAAGCACATCTTTCCCTCCGCCCCCCCCCCCGCTTTCCACAGGGATCGCTCCCTATGCGACTCCCTTGTCCATTCATCTTCCCCATCCCTCCCCACTGATCTCCCTCCTGGCACTTATCCTTGTAAGCAGAACAAGTGCTACACATGCCCTTACTCTTCCTCCCTCACCACCATTCAGGGCCCCAGACAGTCCTTCCAGGTGAGGCGACACTTCACCTTTGAGTTGGCTGGGGTGATATACTACGTCTGGTGCTCCCGATGTGGCCTTCTATATATTGGCAAGACCCGACGCAGAATGGGAGACCGCTTTGCTGAACACCTACGCTCTGTCTGCCAGAGAAAGCAGGATCTCCCAGTGGCCACACATTTTAATTCCACATCCCATTCCCATTCTGACATGTCTATCCACGGCCTCCTCTACTGTAAAGATGAAACCACACTCAGGTTGGAGGAACAACACCTTATATTCCATCTGGGTAGCCTCCAACCTGATGGCATGAACATCCACTTCTCAAACTTCCGCTAATGCCCCACCTCCCCCTCGTACCCCATCCGTTATTTATTTTTATACACACGTTCTTTCTCTCACTCTTTTTCTTCTCCCTCTGTCCCTCTGACTATACCCCTTGCCCATCCTCTTTCCGCCGCCCCCCCCTTGTCTTTCTCCCCGGACCTCCTGTCCCATGATCCTCTCATATCCCCTTTGCCAATCACCTGTCCAGCTCTCAGCTCCATCCCTCCCCCTCCTGTCTTCTCCTATCATTTTGGATCTCCCCCTCCCCTTCCCACTTTCAAATCTCTTACTAACTCTTCCTTCAGTTGGTCCTTACAAAGGGTCTCGGCCTGAAATGTCGACTGTACCTCTTCCTAGAGATGCTGCCTGGCCTGCTGCGTTCACCAGCAACTTTGATGTATGTTGCTTCAATTTCCAGCATCTGCAGTATTCCTGTTGTTTGTGTCTTTCAAAAGATGCTGTTAAGATTTTCTTTGTGTTTTAAAAAGTGCATTATATGTTGATATCACTGGCTTGCACTGCAACCCAGTTCTAAGGAAATCATCTTCCTAGACATTACCATAGTATTTTCACCACCATCCCTGGCTTTCCTACGCAATTCATTTTTATAAAATCTTGTTGATGCAAACATTTCCAGGCATTGACCCATCTTTTGTCTCCCTTCCCCCCAGGATATGTCTGCCATTTAATGGCTGAGCTAGCCTTTGCAGCCTATGCCATATATTCCTTTCTAACCAGGATATCATCAAAGTCAACCCACAACGCAGCTATAGCATCTCGACACCTGCCTTTATGAAGATAACCGCCTACTTTCACTGTATTCTCATCCTGAATTATAATTTATTTCAGTTTCTCTTTTAATGAAATGATAGCTGTTAACTTTTAATTTGCTGTAACAACTCTGTTAGAGATGGAGGAGGTGTCCATGAATTTTCTAAGCTGAATGCCTTTCAAGCATACCAAACAAGTGGTCCATTTGTACAAGACCAATCTGTCTCAAAGCATGAAGAGCTCCTGAATCTCTTTGTAGCCTAAAGCTGTGATTTTTCTCAAATATACAGCTCTCTGTTCAAGTCACCCAATCCAATCTTCACCCTTAATCGCCGATACACACCTCTGTCCACAGTAGATAACTCAGCACATAAATCTCTACCCGCAGTTAAAAAGTTTATTTCCCTAATAATTTGACAAATCCTTCCTTGTTAGATGCCAAAGCATTTTATAGTTTGCCTCAATTGAAAGTATTTCTAATATTTCTAATACATTATGTACTCTAAGTGGAATAATATACAACACTACTATTAGCCATCCTTTTTACAGAACACTCAGTTATAAAGGTGGAATTGAATGTCCAGCTAACTGTCCCTTAAACTGTACAATATCACTTGATCACAATCCCGCAGCCATCATCTGATGTCAGCATGCAGGTGATAACCCAATACAGTTGTTTGCCACCTTTAGTATCCCAGACATCACACCCTGCAAAAACTCATTTCAGGGAGGTAGCACCACCCGCCCCCCGCAACCCCATATCTCCATATCCCTCCCTCCCCGGTCGACCTCCAAGGGTGTATGTAATATTTTGTTTAGCGATTTTGTCTAATCTGTAAACCAAGTTGGATATATGCAGAAAATGTGGCATTAAAATATGTACATATGTTATATTATATTATCAATGTTTATTCTATTACAACTTTAAGCAAGTCTGCAGGGAGTTTGGCTCCATCACATAGGACATCAATAGAGTAGCTCCTTAGCAGCTAGCCAGCTAGTTTAAATAACGTTAGCTATGCTAATGAACGAACGACACCTGTTAAGCTCACCTCAACATGTCTTTTACATTTTAACCCACCACGGGCAATAGAGAAGTCACCGTTGCAAACAGTGCAGCGAGCAACATCGTCATTATTTTTGAGGTCCATTGTGAAGCCCGCCCACAGAGAAAACTGATAGGACTACTGAGCACGAAGAGAGACCAATCAGGATGCTCACTCTCGCTCTCCCTCTCCCTCTACAAAAAATCGATTTGCGGGATATTGTATATAATCTCTGGGCATCAGGGAGCCGCTATCAATATGCAGGAGACTCCCGGAACTTCCAGGAGAGGTGGGATGTCTGGTAACCAAAGTAAATTGTGATTTCCTGTAAAGGCTGTTATAACACTAAGTGACTTGAACCTTCATTCCGAGAGCAGGTGCTTCCTATAACATTACTGCAAGGCCTCTCGCCTGCCTTTTGCAGCCTCCCTGCCTTTGGTAATCAATGTGACCTATGAATTTTCAGAACCTATTTGTAGTGTTCCTGTGATATGGTTGTGAAGAAGACCACTGTACTGATACCACTTCTGTAGGATTACTTCCTCTCCAGATCCCAGGGTGTAATTGCTTAGCATCCTTGCAATCCTCCAGCATGTCAAACATTTTTTGTTCGAATTCTCTCATTTGGCAGTTCACACACCAAATTGTCCCAGAGAGGCCAATTTAAAAAGGTCTGGGAGCTTCACCTTTCAATCAGTGCTTTCTTTCGGTCCCTAGTTGCATTTGTCCAACTTGCATTTCTCAAAAATCTATGAAGACACTGTTAATGGTTCATGGTATTGCTGAAACTCACCAATAAGTTATACGTCCTGGGGCCCCTTTCCAGTAACATCATCAAAGTTCAAAGTAAATTTATTATCAAAGTACATATCATTACTTTATAACCCTGAGATTCATTGTCTGTGGGCATATGCAAAAAGATCTATTATAGAATCAATGAAAGGCCACACCAACTTGGATATTCAACCACTGTGCAAAAGACAACAAACTGTGCAAATATAAAAAGAAGAAATAATAATAATAATAATAAATAAATAAGCAATAAGTATCGAGCACCTGAGATGAAGGTTCCTTGAAAGTGCGTCCATGGGCTGAGGGAACATTTCATTTATGGGGCAAATGAAGTTGAGTGTGTTATCCCCACTGGTTCAAGAGCCTGATGTTTGAGGGACAATAACTTTTCCTGAACCTCATGATGTGAGTCCTAAGGCTCCCAAACATTCTTCCTGATGGCAGCAGGGGGAAGAGAGCATATCCTCAGTGGAGGCAATGCTGCTTTCCTACAATAGTGCTTCGTGTGGAAGTGCTCAATGGTGATGTGGGCTTTACCCGTGATTGACTGGGCCATATCCATTACTTGTTGTAGAATTTTCCATTCAAGGGCATTTGTGTTTCCTTACCAGGCTGTGGTGCAGCCTGTCAATATAGTCTCCACTACACATTTATAGAGGTTTGTCAAAGTTTTAGATGTTATGCTGAATTTACGCAAACACTAAGGAAGTAGAGACGCTGCTGTGCTTTCTTCATTATCGCACCTACATGCTGGGCCCAGGACCCTCCTCTTTTCACATTGTGCTATACTTCCCCTGGGACTTGGGATGATATTGTCCACTATCAGGAGCATCCATGTACAAAGTATATGGCTGAGCCTTCTCATGTTACCTTAACTTATGGGTACACTCAGAGATGACTAATATCTAATCATCCAATTGTGGCAGCAGCTCAATGCATAAAAGCATGCAGGCATAGTCAAGTGGTTCAGTTGTTGTTAGACCAGGCAACAGAATGTTGAAGAAATGTGATCTAGGTGACTTTGACTGTTGGTGCCAGACAGAGTGGCTTGAGTATCTCAGAAACTGCTGATCTCCTGGGATTTTCATGCACAATAGTCTTTAGAGTTTACAGAGAATGGTGTGAAAAGTAAAAACAATTCAGTGAATAGCAGTTCAGTGCTAATGAGAGAGGTCAGAGGAGAATAGCCAGACTGGTTCAAGCTGATAGGAAGGCGACAGTAACTCAAATAACCACGTGTTACAACAGTGTTGTGCAGAAGAGCATCTCTGAATTCACAACACATCAAACCTTGAAGTGCATGGGCTACAGCAGCAGAAGACCGTGAAAATACACTCTATGGCCATTTTGTTAGAAACAGGAAGTACCCAATAAAGTGGCCACTGCATGTTTTTTTGTCATATCCACTGCCTGTCATCATCATTACCCTTTTAGCCCACATTTGATGGTTGCTTGCTATTCCCGCAGGCAGCAGTGTCACAAACTTGACAGCAATGTAGTGCTCAATGTCTCTTTTTTATGCTGGCTAGGTAACAAGTATAAACTTGCCAAGAAAATGTTCTTTATTGAGCCAACACACAACCATCAGCAGTGACTGGCATATCAATGTATTGAAAATCATATGGGATATACAAGTTCTCAAAGGTACATTCATTTTCACATGTATTACAGGTAGTAAATGTTGAAGTGATTGGTGAATGGATCTTACTGCACGGAAAGACATGGGGTACAGGAGAGCAAATTGACCTGTAGAGCTTATCTTTCTCATCTAAATCTTAGCTGAGCAATATTACTGAAATGGAAAGAAACAGTCACGGTGAATGGGCAGCAAAATAGTCTGAAGTTCATTTCTGTGTTCGATACAAAAGGTGGCAGTAGACCTGGCCCAGTTTCAGACGGCTGTTTCCAGTGTTCAGGAAACAGAGTTTATGACAAAGACCAGAACCAAAGGCCCTTGCCCTGTCTGGCAACACAGCACTGGGAAAGCAAGACTGTGAGTGTGACTCAGGAGATGGAAGAAATACAAGGCCCATCTGGTACTATGGGCTGCAGTGACTTGTGCCGACCAATTAGAAGCTTGGAGATTTATAGTAAAGTGCTCACTAGATTAGTTTTATTTATAATTAAATTAGTTAATTCTGCCATAACTTTGGCAGAATATCCACTGAAACCCTAAGAGAAATAAAGTATCAGTGAATGAAAAGGTTTCTATTTTTTTTAAATTCTTCCACATAGAATCTGTACAGATATTCTATCTCTAGACTTGTTGAGGTTTAAAGTGACATAATATTCCAATCTTGTACTTTCTGACAAATTGGTTTGTTGAAAGCTGACTAAAATTCTGATCTTAATGTGAAAATACGTAATAATTATTTCTCTAATCTTGAGTCATTTGCTGGTGAATACAGTGCTGGCAATTGTCCAAAAACACCTACCCTCCATCCCACTCCCACTTAGTCACTCAGCAGAGTGCACAAGCCATTTAATAGCCCAGTGTGCTCCGAAAGGAGCTTCTAAACAGAATTATACTCCTTAAGTCATTAAGAAAAATCTTACATTATATTTTATTTAAATCCATTGCTAAATAGAAACAAATCTGCATGCAATTTACATGTAATTAGTTTATCAAACTTAAATCAGTCAATTTTCCAGAGGTATCACTACTTGCTCACAGTTCAGCACAACACAATGAAAAGAGATTATCATTCTGTGTTAACAGTCAAATTCTGATATTCAGATGTCTGGAATCTGGAAATTAATCCCCAGAAACTAAAATGGCTCTATCCTTTTACCTGTGATCAAATGAAAATGAAGTTATAACCAAGGGGTCCCACCCTGGGGTCCTCTGACCACTTGCTTAATGGTATTGGTTCATGGCATAAAAAAAAGCTGGGATCCCCTTGTTTTAGCTAGATATTGATCATACAGCAATCTGATCTCTTGCTCTGATACTTCTCATTGGAACTTGGAGATTTATCTACCTTTATGCCTGCTAAAACATTTAATACATCCTCTGTTTTAATGCTAGAGTGCTGTAAGTATCCCCAGCCCTCTCCCTGAAATTTGCAGCTACTTCTCTTCAGTGAAGACGTTTGAGAAACAAATTCCCATCCGTGACTAGTTCTACATACAGTTTGCCCCCTTGTTTATTAATGAGCTCTACTCTTCCTTGTTACCCTCTTGGCCTCAATATATTTGTAAAATGTCTTGGGATTTTCCTTAATTTGGTCTGTCAGTGATAGCTCATGATCTTCTTTGTCTTCTTGATTTTTTTCATATATCCTTGGTACATTTTATACTTCTGAAGGGCTTTGCCAGCTTTCAGTTCTTCATGCTTGCCACGTGCTACCTTTTATCTCTATCAAACTTTCACTATATTCATGATACTGGACCTGGCTTCTCATCCCCCAATCCCAATCATTCAGAAGCTATGGTTGACCAGTCTTCAACTACTTTGCTCACTTCATTTCTTCAAATTAGATTTAATACTGTTCCACTAAGGACTAATTATGTACTAGCTCTGAAAAGCTCAGAGAATGGTGGATGTCTGGAATGATCTGCCTGGTATGGTGGTTGAGGCAAATATATTAGAGGTTTTTAGGAGATGTTTAGATAAATACATGAATATGAGGAAGATGAAGGGATATGGATATTGTGTAGGTAGGAGGGATCTTTCATCGGTGCAACATTGTGGGCAAAATGGCCTGTTCCTGTGCTGTATCGTTCTATGTTCCATGTTTTATGAGAATTAAACATTTTGCTTAATCTCAGAATATTTTGATATTGTCTTCAGTGTACCAAATCATGCCAGGTGTTGCCAGTGTAGGGCTGCAAGCACCACAGTAAAGGGGGAATGAAGCTTACTGCAAGATAAGATGTGCAGCTGTATTTGGATGTGCACAAAATTACATGAAATCCAAATGAGTTGGTTGATGAGAGTCTGAGTTGGGCAATTGAATGGAAGTGGGAATGAGCACCCATGATGGTCAGAAGCTCCTTTTTGTACTGCACTGAGGTGGCAAGAGGCCTGGCTCAACCTTATGCACCTATCATAGATGCAAAGAGTAAGTTGAATCATACTATAATACAGTTCATTGCTGTTGAGGGGGGAGAAAGATATTCAATGACTCTTGAGAGGATGTGAGCATGGAATGAAGATCATGAAGATGTGATAGAGACGCAGTGAAACGGGAATCTAATATGCTATGAGACATGATTGCAAGAGTTGACAAGATTTACATGAAGAGTGTTACCAATATGTTATTTCTTCAGCAATGGATGCCAACAATTTTGGTATGGAGAGACCAGGAAGATTTATGAACAGCTTTTATCAGAAGACATATTTTAGCAACCATCTGTAGACCAGAGAGTCTCAGTTAGCAGCACAGCCCAGCACATCTGTATTTGTGAATTTCCCACTATTCAGGACATTTACAAAGACAGGTGTGTAAAAAGGGCCTGAAGGATCATTGGAGACCCGAGTCACCCCAACCACAAACTGTTCCAGCTGCTACCATCTGGGAAATGGGGTACTGCAGCATAAAGCCAGGATCAACAGGCTCTGGGACAGCTTCTTCCACCAGGCCATCAGACTAATTAATTCATGCTGGCACAACTGTATTTCTATGTTATATTGACTGTCCTGTTGTACGTACTATTTACAATTTCTGAAATATATGTCCTTTGCCCATTTGAGCCTCTGGAATAGTTTATATATGGGTTTAAAGATGGAATCCGGCAGATTTGGGATTCGGCAATAAGAGTATAAGAGTTGGTGTGTCCTTACGGGTGTCAAGTCCAAAACACAAAAGATTGTGCAGATCCAGATTAACTCACATAAAATGCTGAAGGAACTCAGTAGGTCAGGCAGCATCTGGGGAAATGAACAGATGGTTTTCGAATGGAGACCTTTCATCAGAACTGGAAAGGAAGGGTGAAGAAGCAAGAAGAAGCAGAAGAATGTGTAAAGTCCCATTTATTTCACCAATTAAATGATTTGAGATGGTCTTACACTTTATACTGACAGAGTTCCATCCTTTTCTGATTTATTACCTTTCCTATTAAGTACCATAAAATAACTGGACAGAAATGATCAAGCCAAGTTCCGCTGAGCAGTCACTGTCAACTCTAAAATAAAATTATATTTTTTTGTGGCCTGGTAGTAAAAATAGGATATTTGTTTAGATGTTCCAATGTCTTAATGTCTTTGAATGTCAATGTCATTACATGTAAATCTGTCCAAGTTTGAATGAGTGTCCTAGAGCCGATCATGTGGATGTCATCTCGATGGAAACAGCTGCGCTACCAGCCTGTTCTTAGCATCTTTCTAAAGCCCACAATCTGCCAGTGGGATGATGAATGCCCTTTAGAAATATTGAAATCTAACCAAAATTAGGAATGGCTGGATCAGTTCCATCAATTAAGTGAAGCATTTTCTCATGAAAATGATGCTGGAGATGTTATTTATTTATATGTGCTTCCCAAAACAGTTGTTCTGAAACCCACAGCAACCTTAACCCATGCTCTACCCAGCAAATGTGAGACTGCATGTAGTGATAGAAAAAAAGTATTCTTTTAATATTGACGCAGATCTGGAAATCTAATTGCATTCACTTATTGTTTCCTTTTATAAAGTGCTTTATGCATGAAGTAGATTCCTCCTGTTAACACAACTACAAATAGAGCTATAGATGATAAATTCATTTGTGATTTTACTGAAAATAAGAATAGGAAGCTTCCTGATGTTGTCATGGTAATTTTTAAGTATTCTTGATGTTTTTCTTTTATTCACTAATCACCTGCCCTCACTATTGAGGACCTCTATCATTCTGGGTTGTCATATATTTCAAACCATACAGCATCAAAATAGGCCTTTCTGTGTCTGCACTGACTGTCAAGCGCCCCCTCACAGTAGTCCAACAGCTGTACTATTTATTGGTTTGCAATTGTTGCTAGAAACCTTGTACACCTTTTTGCACTGCCTTGATCCAGGGAAGAGCTCAGTTTTATGAATAGCGCAGTCATAACAGGGATAAAATCTTGGACCCTACAGTCTATGTGCAGAGCTGAGTCTGCAGATCTCTGCTTATCCACTGGTGATGATGAACCCCAACGTCTGCAAGTCTGAGTCCACTGGAGATTGAATGCCTGTCCTGGGGATAAAGGACTATGTATGTGTGTGGGTGAGAGGGAGCAATAGGATTTGTTTTATTGTTGTCAGTCCTGATGAAGGGTCTCGGCCCAAAATGTCAACTGCGTACTCTTTTCTATAGATGCTGCCTGGCCTGTTGAATTCCTCCAGCATTTTGCTTCGATTTCCAGCATCTGCAGATTTTCTCTTGTTTGTTCTATTGTTGTTGCTTTTGTTGCTGGTTGTGATTTGTGTTTTTCTGCCGAGCATTGTGGGTATGCTAAGTAGGTGCCAGAATATGTGGCGACACTTGTGGGCTACTCCCAGCACATTGTGTTGGTTGTTAATGCAAATTCTGCATTTCACTGTACATGTCAATGTACTTGTGATAAATAAACTTGAATCTTGAGAATGCTTCACTTTTGTGTTCATTCCAGTTATTTAAGAAATTTCAGCATCTATAGCTTCCTCCACATTGCAATGTAGTAAGGGACTTATCATAATTGATGCAAAACCTGCAGATGCTAGAAATTCAGAGTAGTAGCAGGAATTTCTTTAAGCCCTGACAGGTCAGGCAGCATTTGACATGCTTAACATTGTCAGTTCAGCTTTAGGAGATTAAAACAAACACAGACGGAATCATCAGTTTTGCAGGGAACCTGCATTGAAAGTGATCATCAAAGTTCAGTTGCCTGTCATTTTAACTCCATACCAAGCCCAGTCTGAACTCTGTCTTTGGCCTCCTACATGGTTAAAATAATGCCCAATATAGTCATGGAGGAATGGTACATCACCTTCAATCTGGCTAGATTTCTGAGTTCATTGTTACATTTTTCTATATTCTGAGTGGTTAAAAAATAAACAATATAGCACTACTGGCACCTTGTATGTAATCAGACCTGGATGGTTACAGGGAGTTCAGTAGCCTTACATCCTGGGGGGAAAAAAGCTGTTTCCTTTCTTTCTCTCTCTCTCCTTTTTCTCCCTCTGTCCCTCTGACTATACCCCTTGCCCATCCTCTAGGCTTTCCCCCCCCTCCCCTTTTTCTTTCTCCCTGGGCCTCCTGTCCTATGATCCTCTCATATCCCTTTTGCCAATCACCTGTCCAGTTCTCGGCTCCATCCGTCCCCCTCCTATCTTCTCCTATCATTTTGGATCTCCCCCTCCGCCTCCCACTTTCAAATCTCTTACTAGCTCTTCCTTCAGATAGTCCTGACGAAGGGTCTCGGCCCAAAATGTCGACTGTACCTCTTCCTAGAGATGCTGCCTGGCCTGCTGCGTTCACCAGCAACTTTGATGTGTGTTGCTTGAATTTCCAACATCTGAAGAATTCCTCATGTTTGTGTTTCCTTTCTTAACAGTTTTTGTCCTAATGCTAAGGTACCTTCTGCCTGATGGTAGAGGGTCAAATAGATTATTTGACAGATAGGAGGGATCATTGACAATGCTAAGTGCTCTGCATACACAGTGCTCCTGATAAAGATCTTTAAAGGCAGGATGAGAGACCCTGATGATCCTCTCAGCTGGTCTACACAATACTTCGTAGCGGCTTGCGGTCAGATGCCTTGGAAGTCCCTTACCAGACAGTGATGCAGCTGGTCAGGGCACTCTCAATGGTGCTCCTGTAAAAAGGATATGGATGTGGGGGGAGCCTCATTCATCTCAATCTCCTCAGAAAGTAGAGATGCTGCAGTGCTTTCTTGATCAAAAAGGTGATGTTGAGGGACCATTTGAGAAGCATAGCATAATTAGGGATATTCAGCACAGCTTTGTGAGGAGTAGGTCATACCTCACCAGCCTGATTGAGTTTTCTGAGGATGTGACAAAGCATATTGATGAAGATAGAGCAGTGGATATGGATTTTAGTAAGGTGTTTGATAAGATTCCCCATGGTAGGATCATTTGGAAAGTCAGGAGGTATGGAATCCAGGGAAACTTGGCTGTGTGGATGCTGAACTGGCTTTCCCATAGAAGGCAGAGGGTTGTCATAGATGGAGCTTTTCTGGAACCCTCTACTGGTTGTGATTTTTTTTAAATGACTTGGATGAGGAAATGGAAGGGTGGGTTAATAAATTTGCAGATGACACGAAGGTTGGTGGAGTTGTGGATAGTGTGGAGAGTTGTTGTAGGTTGCAACAGAATATTGATAGGCTGCAAAGTTGGGTTGAGAAGAGGCAGATAGAGTTCAAGCCAGAAAAGTGTGAGGTCATTCACTTTGAAAGGTCAAATTTGAAGGCAAAATATGGGGTTAATAGCAGGATTCTTCTCAGTGTGGAGGAACAAAGGGCTCTTGGGCATTTGTGGATTGATCAAAATTTCTGCACAGGTTGACAGGGTTGTTAAAAATGCATATGGTGTGTTAGCTTTCATTAAAAGGGGGTTGAGCTGAAGAGCCATGAGGTAATGTTGCTACTCTATAAAATTTTTGTTAGCACACACTTGGAATATTGCTTTCAGTTCTGTTTGCCTCATTATAGGAAGGACATGGAAGCTTTAGAGAGGGTGAGGAAGAGATTTACCAGCACGCTGTTTGGAACAGAGAGCATATTTATGAGGATAGGGTGATTGTGCTAAGGCTTTTCTCTTTGGAGTGATAGAGGATGAGAGGTAACTCGATAGAGGTGCACAAGATGACAAAAGGATTGAGTGGATAGCCAGAGACTTTTCCTAGGATAGAAATGGCTAATATGAGGGGGCATAATTTTGATTGGAGGAAAGTATAGGAGGGGATGTTAGAGGTAGATTTTTTTTATACAGAGACTGGTGCATGTATGGAACACACTACCAGAGGTGATGGTAGAGGCAAATACTTCAGGGACATATAAGAAACTCTTAGACACATAGATGATAGGAGAACAGAGAGCTCTGTAGAAGTGAAGGGTTAGATTGATCTTAGAGTAAGTAGATTAAAAGGTCGTTATAACACTATGCTGAACACTTGAACTGTACTGTAATGTTCTATGTTGTAATCCAATGTTGCCCTTGGTTTCTGCTGGATCTCTGCCCATTCTGGTCAACCATGAAGCACAGATAAACTGCAGATTGCATAATGATGTGCATTTGTTCTGTTTCTGTTATACATTGCAGTCTTACAATCTGCCAAGTCTGTCTCACCAACCCTTTAAGTGTTACTAAGTGCTGCTGTTTAGTCTCCATGACATGTGAGTATCAGCCAGACTGTATCAATTGTTACGTACCCCGTAACTGGGTTGCCAAACCAGCAAAAATGGATCACTCAGTTGGAGTCTGGATTACTAGATCCAAGAAAGTTTTATTAAAGAAACAAGCAACACAGTAATCAAAAGGATAATAAATGCAACAGTTCAGCAATGATAAACACACGTGCACAGAATTAAGATAACAGGATCAATCAAGCTCTATCGTTGTCTAGGGGTAAATGACCAATTTCAAAGTGACACAAAGTCCAGTTCAATTTAGTTCAGTTCGCAGTAATCGTTGCCATGACGATGGACAATGTTGGGGGAAGGAGAGAGAGAACAAGAACGAATAGTCATTCAAAACGGCTTCCACTTACAGACCTGCAATATTGCTCACAAGCAGCTTTTGGGTGAGTCCTTTGTGATGTCACCTGAGGTCACTGACTGTGACCCCTCCTCCAGATGCAGTCGATCCTCTGCGGTGAACCTGGCACCCAAGCAAGGGCGGACACACACCGGGTTCCCGCTGATCGTACCTTTCCACCCTGTGCGTCTAAGGCTTGGTTCCGCTACCAGCCTTCCAAACGACTCCCGCCAACTTGCGGGGGGCACCGCTTCCAGGGTCTCGTTACCTCGTGGTGTCGTGTGTGTCCTGCCTCAGCGAACCTGTCCCTTTTTATCCCCCTGCTGGGGTATCGCCTGTCCATCACTTCAAACAGTTCAGGGTTCAAAGGGGGAGCCGCTCTAGACAGCTCTCTCTCCCGTCCCTTCATTACACATCTCCAAATCGCCTGTCCATCACTTCAAACAGTTCAGGGTTCAAAAGGGGAGCCGATCTTGACAATACCCAGACTGATGGCTCCTTCATTAACATCTCCAAATGCTGCTTCATTGTGTTTCTCATCTCTCCCTCCCCTGAGGACAGGTGGCAGACCAACTGCTGATCACACAGGACAGCTGACATCTATGTGTATTCTTGTCACACTTCCCCCCTTTAAGGATTTTTACCAGGAGGTAAAAATTACAAACATGAATACATTATTTGATACACACACAAATATACATCTTTATCAGCTATTTGGCTAACAGAACGAGTTTGAAGTTGTCAACACCTTGACAGACAGTCAGCCATCACATTTTCTGTTCCTTTTATATGTGTTATTAATAATCCCTTGGACCAGGCTCCAACTTAGCAAACTTCATAGTGACCAAAAACACTGATGAATTGCGATCAATGTAACCTCTCATTTGGTTTTGTCCCGGACCACAATAACAAGGGTCGTCCCATTCCGACTTAGTTTTCTCTCGCAAGGGCTTAGTAGGAGGGGGAGGGGTATTGACCGCAGAGTTATTGCAAAACTTCCTACAGTACCCCACCATCTCCAAGAGCCTTCTGAGGGCCCTCTTGTCTGTCGGGGTTGGGAGGTCAGCGATCGCCTGCACTGTAGCTTGCATCGCTGCCAACTGCCCCTGTGTCACCACAATTCCCAGGTAAGTGACCTTCATGTGGCCGAACTCATTTTTTTCAAGGTTCACTATCAAGCGGGCTTCAGACAGCCGTATTAAATTGCCAATACACACCTCTGTGTTCGTCAGCCCTTTAGTCACTGAATTACTCATTCTATATGGATGTTGTTTACTAGGCTACCCTATTATAACAGACACCACCCAATGTCCCAGTTCTTTGCATCGCCTCGGGACAATCAAACACACGGGTGCGAGTTGTTTAATTACTTCTCCTAAAGAGTCGCATTGTTCAGGGATTAAGGGAGAGACTTTATCAGCAGACCTGGCCAAAACAATAGCCTTCTCCCATCTGAAATATACCATACTAATCTTTTCAAAATGGTTTTTCTCTCTTATTGGGGGGACCCTAGCTTCATTGATTTCCACGCTAAACCTGACTAGGTTTGTTAGCATATCAAAAGCCTGTGACCGTCTCAGTTCGCGTCGGCCATAATCAATAACATCCTCCCCCCGGGCAGCCGGTAAACCTCTTTCATGATTCCACCAACTGTTTCCTCCAGCACCGCAAAATGTCCACCGGGGGGTACCTTGTGGGCCAGGTTAAAAATCTCATCCTCATAACTCTTTTGCACCACCCCCCATTCCTCATCTGCGGGTACTGTACTTGATTTCCCTTTCTTCCTTAGCACTTCCTCCTCCGCACAATAGCCTGCTAGTTCCCTTGTTAAGTCTACGTCAGAGAGAGCTGTCTCTGCCAAAACCATCAGCCCCTCGTCTCGCTCCTGCGTCTGCACAAATTCTTTCCTGGCTACTGCTATGTCTGTCCCAGCTCCCTCACTACCTCTTGTCTCACTACACTCCTTCTTTTCATTTTCTACCCCGTCTCATACAAGACTGGCAGAAACGTCTCAGCTAAATTCACTACCGCGGTCTCGTGATGAACCTGTGAGTCCATGGGCGGGGCCTCAATGCTGGCAGGCTGACCTGTCAATCTCACTGCTGGGAACACGATTCCCCCGGCGATGTCATTACCGAGCAAGACTTCCACGCCTTTCATCGGTAATTCGGACCTCACCCCGATTGTGACTAGTCCAGAGACCAGGTTGCTTTGTAAGTGTATCTGGTGCAAAGGGACTGACTCTGTCCCTTCCCCAACACCTTTGACCTCTACCTCCCCAGTCTGGGTCTCTGAGCTAAACTCTAATACACTCTTCAGTATTAGTGACTGACACGCTCCCGTGTCTCTCCAGATCCGCACTGGAACTGGTTTTAACCCCTCCTTCACTGACACCAATCCAGCCGAGATAAACCTCTCGCGCCCTTCCTGAACTTTGGCAGACCTGTCCTTCCCTAGCGGTTCGTGTACCAGCCCAATATAGCCATTCAAAATTGCCGTTTTTCCTTTTCCCGTCTCCTTCTTTGGGGCAAAGCACCTGGACGCAAAGTGTCCGACTTTCCCGTAATTATAGCAGATGACCCCAGGAGACTTCCTACCAGACTGCTCCCGGTCTACCTTATCCTTCTCACTAGTCCCCGGCTTGCTTTCTGACTTTTCCGGCGGACTCTCCCAGCCGTCCTGACTACCCTTCTGGTAGCCTTTATTCGGGGCAAACTTCATTTTCTGCGTCAACGCATAGTCATCCGCTAACTTAGCAGTTGAGGCTAACATGGCTGCCTCTTTCTCATCTAGGTAGGGTCTCATACCCTCAGGGACACAACCTTTAAACTGCTCAATCAGGATCAGCTGCAGCAGTCTGTCATAATCCCCCTCTAACCCCTTCGAGGCCCACCAACGCTCACAATATGTCTGCATCTCACGGGCAAACTCCAAATACGTGTGGTCCCACTGCTTCCTCACATTCCGGAACCTCTGCTGGTATGCCTCCAGGACCAACTCATAAATCCTGAGGATGGCGTCTTTCACCACCTCATACCTCTGGGCATCTTCCGCGGACAAAGCTGAGTAAGCTTCTTGGGCTTTCCCTTTCAGTACACTCTGAAGCAAAACAACCCACTTATCCCTCGGCCAGTCCTGACTTATAGCCACTTTCTCGAAATGGAGAAAGTACTGATCCACGTCGGTATCGTCAAATGGGGGAACCAGCCTAACCTCCTGGGTCGCCCGGAGCCCTCCACCTTGGTTCGGCACGAGCCCCTGCTCGGCCCTTATCTTTAACTTCTCCAGCTCAAATTCCCTTTCCCTCTGTTTCTCCTCTCGCTCCAGCTGTCTCTCTCTCTCTCTCTCTCTCCTGCCTTTCTAACTGTTTCTCTTTCTCCCGCCTTTCTAACTCTCTCTCCTGCTCTTCTCGCTGTAACTGTCTGTCCCTCTCTTTCTCTTCTCGCTCCAACTGCCGTACCCGGAACTCAGTTTTTCAAGCTGCACCTGTACCGCGTCTCCAGCAGGTTTTTCAATAGACACCACCCCCAGCTCGCCTTGGGGAAACACACCTTTTGATACATAGTGCTCTACGATAGCTCTGTGTATCTCCTTTCTCCTCATTGTCGACTTCCCCTTAGCAAAATTCAACCGTTTGGCCACAGCTACCAATTCTGATTTCCTGGCATCCTCTAATGCCTCCAAGGTCGGCGCCTTTATAAATTCCTCAGCCTCCATTTCTGCTGTTTGTCTTTTCTTTCTTTCGGGAATTTTGACCCAATCAATTTACTCCGTCCCAAATTTAGCATTCAAAATCGCGGACGAGGACCCCACTTATGTTACGTACCCCGTAACTGGGTTGCCAAACCAGCAGAAATGGATCACTCAGTTGGAGTCTGGATTACTAGATCTAAGAAAGTTTTATTAAAGAAACAAGCAACACAATAATCGAAAGGATAATAAATGCAACAGTTCAGCAATGATAAACACACATGTGCACAGAATTAAGATAACAGGATCAATCAAGCTCTATCGCTGTCTAGGAGTAAATGACCAATTTCAAAGTGACACAAAGTCCAGTTCAATTTAGTTCAGTTCGCAGTAATCGTTGCCATGGCGATGGACAATATGGGGGGAAGGAGAGAGAGAACAAGAACGAATAATCATTCAAAACGGCTTCCACTCACAGACCTGCGATATTGCTCACAAGCAGCTTTCGGGCGAGTCCTTTGTGATGTCACCTGAGGTCACTGACTGTGACCCCTCCTCTGGATGCGGTCGATCCTCTGCGGTGAACCTGGCACCCAAGCAAGGGCGGACACACACCGGGTTCCCGCTGATCGTACCTTTCCACCCTGTGCGTCTAAGGCTTGGTTCCGCTACCAGCCTTCCAAACGACTCCCGCCAACTTGCGGGGGGCACCGCTTCCAGGGTCTCGTTACCTCGTGGTGTCGTGTGTGTCCTGCCTCAGCGAACCTGTCCCTTTTTATCCCCCTGCTGGGGTATCGCCTGTCCATCACTTCAAACAGTTCAGGGTTCAAAGGGGGAGCCGCTCTAGACAGCTCTCTCTCCCGTCCCTTCATTACACATCTCCAGATCGCCTGTCCATCACTTCAAACAGTTCAGGGTTCAAAAGGGGAGCTGACCTTGACAATACCCAGACTGATGGCTCCTTCATTAACATCTCCAAATGCTGCTTCATTGTGTTCCTTATCTCTCCCTCCCCTGAGGACAGGTGGCAGACCAACTGCTGATCACACAGGACAGCTGACATCTATGTGTATTCTTGTCACACAATGCATCACTGGGATCCCCGGCAACATTTTGTCCATTACACACAGAAAAAACATTCAGGGCCATATGGCAGATTGGTACACATTTTCAGCTCCTCTTGTGCATAAGAGAGTAGATAATTTGACTATCTGAATCCACATATAGCTGTGTGGAGGCACAAAATGATGACTAGATACTTCATCAACAGTCCAGTTCAGAGTGATCATTCTCATATCATTCTATAATGTCTGCACAGAGGACCATCACTCATGGAACAAATTCACCATCCCTTTTCCACACTGGCCTCTCACACTGTTTTCATGAAGTCCAAAGAAAGTCTGCAGAGTAACATATAATTTTCTGACTAGATGTGTTACAGCTCCCAGAAACTTGAAATCAACATTCTAGTTTCTTCCCTTTACTTGTTCAGAGAAAATTATTGTGATTTCAATAACTTCCAGATCACCCATATACCTGCTACTTCCTACCAGCATTTCTGCCCTATCCAGGGATTCTGACTCTTTTATCCCTCTGCATTTAGTTATTGTCTTTCCACTTCCTCTTTGCTAGTAGAGTAATTACTTTGATTTTTTTTCTCGTATGTTGGCAAGTAATCAATGTGGGAGCAAATGAAACATAACTGGAGGAGAACAACCATCAATTAAATGCAATGGTTGATACAGCCATGTATCAAAAGTCTTACCATGTGGTGCATACAGTTTCTAAAGGTACTTGCACATTATCTATTACAGAAACAGAAGGCATGTTGTTGAGATATAATATCAATAAAATTGCATATGGCAAGTGTAGCTTGAACCTTTCTTGTGAGGAGATACCAATTCATATTTCTAGGCAATTTCAGTTAAGCACCTCGATGCTAAACTCGGCAATTACTGGTCCCAAGCCTAGCTGTTAAAGGGGGAGGGTTGGGCATAGGGCAAACAACCCCAACCTGTGAAAAGCCAGTGTTACAGAAACACCAACAGAAGCCACTGAGTTCTCATCCCTGGCAGAGGAAGGAGAAGATGGGCTACACCTGGGACAATATGGAAGTGTAGCCCAGGGCTGAGGACTTAAGCGAGCTGCTGTCAGTGGCCTGCAGCCTAATAGGGGTGACAGGCTTTGCCTAATCTATTTAGATGCTAAGTGATTATAATCACTTTAAAATTAAAATTCAAATCTGTCCTATGATTTCTAGTAGAAGTCACCGACATATTAATATGATGGTATTCAAGATTTATCTTTTTAGCACATCTTGTGATGGTACTTAGCAATGGAGAACTGATAAATGGTACTATTGATAACAGATTTTAAAGATTTAACATCAGCTCTATTTGTCACATGAACATTGAAACATACAGTGAAACGTGTCATTTATATCAACAGCCAACACAGTCTGAGAATGTGCTGGGGGCAACCTGCAATTTTCGTCATGCTTCCACCACTAACAGAACATGCCAAGAACATACAAAGCTGTACGGTCTTTGGAATGCAGGAGGAAATCGAAGCAGCTGGAGGAAACCCACATGGTAATGTGAAGAAGCACACAAACTCTTTACTAGCAGCAGTGGAAATGGAACCCGAGTCACAGGTGCTGTCATTGTGTTATACTAACTGCTATGTCACTACAGATCACAATCAATAAATTCACAGTACTGGTAGGCAGGGAGGGAAGGGGAGGAAACATCAACTCAGACCATGAGAGGCCTGCGTCGGGCATTTTCATGCCTTACAAGGCGCAGATTGGAAGTCTGTGTGGGGCGCCACTCCTCGCAAAGACATTAGAGCAATGTGTGATTAAGTGCCTTGCTCAAGGACACAAACACATTGCCATAGCTGAGGCTCGAACCAGTGACCTTGAGATCACTAGACGAATGCCTTAACCACTTGGCCACATGCCCAACACAGTACTGGTACAATGGAGAGAACTTTTTCTTTTCGGGTTTGAGGACAGATTTGGAAAAGTTCGTATAAATCCTGCAATGTTTCTTGCATTTCAGTCCAAAGTTTTGCAACGAGTTAACTTATTGAATGTGTAATATCAGATAGGGAGAAAATGAGCACATCTCTGATGTTTCAATTGTTTCTTCTCATTGTTGACCACTCTTTACCCAAATTGTAACCTCTCAAGAAATGGTCTTAAAGTTAATAATTGAAACCTTAAATTTTCCTCTTGGTATAAAAGTCAAGTAATATATATGCTGTGCCTAAAATTTCCACGGTGTTTCTATCACGGGAGATTAAAGGATTCATGGGGAAAAGTAGCATTACTGTAAGTATAAAGAGACACTTTGTTGATGATAGCTTTTGTATCTTTCAATGTCTTTCCCTTAAACTCCCTGAATTCAATAGTCTTTCAAAGTTCAAAAGTTCAAAATTCAAAGTACCTTTATTATCAAAGTATGTATATATTATACAACCTTGAGATTTGTCCCCTTCCAGGCAGCCACAAAACAAAGAAACCCAAAAAAACATTAAAAAAGAGCATCAAACGCCCAACGAGCAGAGAGAAAAAAAAGCAAATTGTACAAACTAAATATAAGTAAGAAAATAGCATTCAGAACAAAAGTGAGTCCATGGACATTGTAATGTATGGATCTATTTCTTTTAGGGCAATGACTATCCCCCCCCCCACCTTAGCTCCACGTATCGATCTGTTGTCTGCGCATGCACTGTTGTCCACACGTGCACATTGTTCTCTCTCGCCGCAATGTGAATACACCAGTTAAAGCCATTTCCCGCATGTGTGCTTTTATGTAGATATGCACAGATGCAAAAAAAATGGTGATGAGATTGAACCTCAATGTCAGAAAATATCACGAACTGTAGAGACAGTTATGCAATGAAACAGTAAGAATTAAACACCTTGGGAACACCGAAGGACCTGTGAATAACAGGGAAAGAATGTGGCAATGGCTTCAGTCAGGAAAGATGATGAATTTGATAGCGCTAATGAAGGTTGGGAGTTGTATATTGAGCGGGTTGAACTGTACTGTGACACAAACAATATGGATCAGTAAAAGGAAGCCCCTGCACTTCTTAGCTTAATGGGTTCAAGAATGTATAGTCTCTCACGGAATCTAGTAATCCCTGAAAAGCCAGCAAGTAAGACGTTTGATGAAATTGTTACACTTTTACAAAATCACTTGAGCCCTAAACCACTGGCAATGGCTGAGAGATTTAGATTTTACAAAAGGAACCAGTCAAAGGATGAAAGCCTTTCTGAATATATTGCAGAACTGCACAAACTTTTCCAGTACTGTGTCTTTAAGATGGATTTTCTGGTACATTAAGGGACAGGCTTGATTCTGGCATCATAGGCAAAGCACTCAAATGAGGCTACTGTTTCATAGAGACCGAAACTTAGAACAGGCATTGACCTTTGCAATATCATTAAAGACTGCAACAAAGGATGTAGCAGAACTACAGAAAAGGAGATTTGAATGTGAAAGGCACCAAATGTCCCTGAATGGTGCAAAAAGCCAAAAATGTTATCGATGTGGCAAATTCTCACATGATGCAAATGACTGTTGGTTCAAAGAAAAAGTCTACAGAAAGTGTCACAGACAAGGTCACGTAGAGAGACTGTGCAAGGCAGACAAAAAGCACAACTGAGTGAAAAATGTCAAACACAAAACTAAACAAAAGCATAAAGTTACTGAATGTAAAACAGTAACAGACAACATGGAGTCTGACAAAGGTGAACTGTCATGCCCAGAACTGCATAGTATTACTGAAGCAGATCACAAAACCATTTGGATCACAATAGACACACACAAAATGCTGGTGGAATGCAGCAGGCCTGGCAGCATCTATAGGAAGAGGTATAGGCGATGTTTCGGGCCGAGACCCTTCTTCAGGACTAACTGAAAGAAGAAACAGCAAGAGATTTGACAGTGGGAGGGGGAGAGGGATATTGGAAATGATAGGAGAAGACAGGAGGGGGAGGGATGGAGCTAAGAGTTGGAAAGTTGATTGGCAAAAGGGATACAAGGCTGAAGAAGGGAGAGGATCATGGGATGGGAGGCCTAGGGAGAAAGAAAGGGGGAGGGGAGCCCAGAGGAAGATGGAGAGCAGGCAAGGAGTTATAGTGAGAGGGACAGAGGGAGAGAAAAAAAGAGCAAGAGAGAAAAAGGGAAAAAAATAAAAAAATAAAAAATAAATTGATAAGGGATGGGGTAAGAAGGGAAAGAGTGGCATTAACGGAAGTTAGAGAAATCAATGTTCATGCCATCAGGTTGGAGGTTACCCAGACGGAATATAAGGTGTTGTTCCTCCGAGGAAGATAAGTGGTCACCAGGAAGGACAGCTACAAGAACTGGACCACCAGATGGATGTGGAAGAACAGATATGGAGACATCAGAAGGACCTCATACTGGATGCTCAAATAAAGAACACACCTGATTTGATTGCATCCAACAATAGAAACAGGCCATTCAGCCTCTCTATACTAGTCCCATTTTCCTGTGTTTGGCCCACATCCCTCTGAACCTCGGGTTCCGAACCTGGAGTGCGTGCTCCCCTCAGTTAATGGTTGGGAACTCCTGCTCTAAACCTCTCCTATCCATATAGCTGATTGATCACATGTCTTTGTTAAAGATCGTAATTGTATGCAACTCGAACACCTCCTCTGTCAGCTCGTTCCACAAACCCACCACCCTCTGCATAGAGAAATTGTCAAATTTAAATCTCTCCCCTCTCACTTTAAACCTGTGCCCTCTCTGGTTCTCAAACTCACAACCCCAGGGAAAAATTGTGTATTCACCCTGTCTGTGCCCCTCATGATTTTATACACCTCTGTAAGATCACCCCTCAGTCTCTTGTGCTCTGAGAATCTTATCTGCACTCTTTCTGGCTGAATGAGCTCTTTTCTTTAACTGCGCAACCACAACTGTACACGATAATCCAGGCGTGGCCTCAGCAATATCTTCTACAGCTACCTATAAAGCTTTCAAGATTAGATTTATTTGCTGTATGTATATTGAAGCATACAGTGGAGAGCGCTGTTTGTGTGTCACGAATGTGCGGGGGACAGCTAGCATAGCATCCCCACATCTGACTAATCCTAACCTTTGGAACGTGAGTGGAAATTGGAGCACTCGAAGGAAACCCACGTGGTCACAGGGAGAACATACAAACTCCTTACAGACAGTGGTGGGAATTGAACCCCAATAGGTATAAGGTGTTGCACTAGCTATGATGCTATCATTCCACCCCACAACATAACATCCCAGCTTCTATACTCAATGCCCCGATGAAGACCATGTAAAAGTCCTGTGCAAAAGTTATATATATATATTCTGGGGTGCTTAAAATCTTTGCACAGTACTGCAGTAATTTTATGTATTGCACTGTACTGTTGCCACAAAAGAAAACAAATTTCACGACATATGTGAGTGATGATAAACCTGATTCTGATAAGGGCCTCTATTGTGGATTGAGACTAGGAAGAGGTCAGGGAGAGGGCAATCATGGCTGGGAAAAGGGGAAGGGAGAGAGGAAGAAGCAGGAAGCACTGGAGAGACATTCTGTAATGATCAATAAACCAATTGTTTGGAATCAAATGACATTGCTTGGCATCCCAGGGATGGATATGTCCACCCCCGGACTCTGGCACTCCTTTGTCACCTGTCCCACACCCCTCCTGTGGTGGTCCACTCTTGCAATTCCCAACATCCTTTGTTCCCACCAGATTTACAAACTCACTCTCCTCTCCACATTGACAAATGCAGGACTGTGCAAGAGGCACCCTAGCTACATACATGTTCCTGAGACCTTTGCATAGTACTGTACTTGTTCTATCAGGCCTGCACAGAGAGGTTCTTCCCGGTTTCCACCCAGCTGATAGAAGTCACCTGCAGCCTATTTAAACCGAGCTCTCATTCACAGCTCTTGCTCATTCATACGAACCAGCCACCTACTCCTAGCCTTCAGTTACCTTGTTGCCTTGTCATGTTAAGTATCTGTTCTCTCTGTTTTTGTGATCCCTCATGGCTTGTTATTTTGCAGTTTATTATTAAAGTAATTGCTCAATGCTAAATTGCTGGCACTAATCTGTGTTTGGGTCAAGCCTCCTTTACGTTTCCTGACATGTATTTCTTGGTCCAAGATGGACACATTATAGTAACTCTCAATGATGATGTCACTGACAGAAAATTGACACTGCAAACCATGAATGTTGTTGTCTAAGACACCTACCAAATCTGACACCGCTCCACAGGTCCAGAGGCACAACAAGAACGTTACTGTTGATAAGACACCTACTAAATCTGATGCCATTCCACAGGTCTAGAGGCACAACAAGAACATTATTGTTGTCAAGACACCTGCCAAACCTGACGCCACTCCACAGGTCCAGAGGCACTATCCTGAAAGAAACAGAGCACTACCCAAAAGACTGAACCTTTAGAACTATGAAGTTAGTCATGAACTGTTATTGTGAAAGCATGATTATTTGGAATATGGGTTTATAAAAGGGAAATTTACTGCTTTGTACATATGAAACTCCTTCTTTCTGGGCATCTCTAGAAACACAAGCAGTTAGTCCCTTGCTAACAAGCCAATGGACTCAGCAGTTGGAAAACCACCTTTCTTGAACTCCGTACATCTAGGATCAATGTGACTTGGGTCCCACCAGACCAGGAGAGCCAGGATGTTTCAACCACCCACACGCCAATCTGAGTGAATGCTGGGTAAATGCTGCCCACTTGCAATTACCCACCAGTAAATTGGAGCTCAGATCTTCCAAATTCTCGAGATGTCCATGTACTCATGGCACCAGATTCTATTCACTGAGCACCAATAGAAATTTTTATCTTGGACTCCATCTAATCGCGCATTCCAGTTAGATCGAATCCTACTGTCACCTTTTGATTTTCTCTCTCCATTTCCCGCCGAAAAAGACCTTGACCCCTTTAGTGTCCATCAAAAAACCTCTTCGCCAAGCTTTCTCTGGAACCTTTTCCCAATTCCACCATCCTGATTGGCGGGTTGACATTCCTAAGCTGGACATCACAACCCCTTACCTTTAACCACAATCCAAACACCACCAGCACAACACACTGGCTTCTACAGGAAACTATTAAAAGAAATACCCTACACTATTAACAGTAAAAGCTTAACCAAAGCATTGACCATTTTATTTTGCATTAATTTAAAAAGGGGAGGATGTGTAACGTATGGATCTATTTCTTTTAAAGTAATGACCCCCCCCCCTTAGCACTATGTATTTATCTGTTATCTGCGCACGCACTGTTGTCTACACATGCTCATTTTCTTTCTCACTCTCGCTGCAGTATGAATACACTAGTTAAAGCCATCTCCCACATGTGGGCTTTTATTTAAATGATATGCAGTTGTGCACAGATACAGAAGGCACAAAGCTCAGAGCAAACCACAACCTCAGCCTCAGTTTGGCGCAGAGTTGAGTAAATGTTGCAGAACAGCAAGCAGAACCAACCAGATGCTTGCCTCTTTCATTTTCAACCTCTCACTGCTATGGGCAGAAGTTCCCACTTGCTTTAAAAAGGCAACACTTATACAAGTGGCAAAGAAGAATAATGTGGTCTGCTTTAACGACTATCGCCCGGTAGCACTCACATCGACAGTGATGAAATGCTTTGAGAGGTTGGTTATGACTAGACTGAACTCCTGCCTCAGCAAGATCTGGACTCATTGCAATTTGCCTATCGCCACAATAGGTCAATGGCAGACACAATCTCCATGGCTCTTCACACAGCTTTAGACCACCTAGGCAATGCAAACACCTATGTCAGGATGCTGTTCATCGACTATAGCTCAGCGTTTAATACCATCATTCCCACAATCCTGATTGAGAAGTTGCAGAACCTGGGCCTCTGTACCTCCCTCTGTAATTGGATTCTCGACTTCCTAACTGGAAGACCACAGTCTGTGCGGATTGGTGATAACATATTCTCTTCGCTGATGATCAACAACAGCCCACCTCAGGGATGTGTGCTTCGCCCACTGCTCTACTCTCTGTATACATATGACTGTGTGGCTAGGCATAGCTTAAATACCATCTACAAATTTGCTGATGATACAACCATTCTTGGTAGAATCTCAGGTGGTGACGAGAGGGCGTACAGGAGTGAGATATGCCAACTAGAGGAATGGTGCCACAGCAACAACCTGGCACTCAATGTCAGTAAGACCAAGGAGCTGATTGTAGATTTCAGGAAGGGTAAGATGAAGGAACACATACCAATCCTCATAGAGGGATCAGAAGTGGAGAGAGTGAGCAGCTTCAAGTTCCTGGGTGTCAAGATCTTTGATGATTTAACCTGGTCCCAAGATATTGATGTGGTCATAAAGAAGACAAGACAGCAGCTTTACTTTATTAGGAGTTTGAAGCAAATTGGCATGTCAACATATACACTCAAAAACTTCTATAGTTGTACTGTGGAGAGCATTCTGACAGGCTGCATCACTGTCTGGTATGGAGGGGCTACTGCACAGGACTGAAAGAAGCTGCAGAAGGTTGTAAATCTAGTCAACTCCATCTTGGGCACTAGCCTACAAAGTACCCAGGACATCTTTAGGGAGTGGTGTCTCAGAAAGGCGGTGTCCATTATTAAAGACCTCCAGCACCCAGAGCAGACACTTTTTTCATTGTTACCATCAGGTGGGAGATACAGAAGCCTGAAGGCACATACTCAGCGATTCAGGAATAGATTCTTCCCCTAAATAGACTTTGAAGCTTTGGACACTACCTCACTTTTTTAATATACAGTATTTCTTTTTTTGCACATTTTTAATAATCTATTCAATATACGTAATTGATTTACTTGTTTATTTGTTGTTACGTTTTATTTTATTTTTTCTCTCTCTGCTAGATTATGTATTTCATTGAACTACTGCTGCTAAGTTAACAAATTTCATGTCACATGCCGGTGATAATAAACCTGATTCTGATTTTTGTCCCAATATCCTGCCTTTTCAATCCATCCAGCTCGGCGTTTAAATTGTCCAAATACCAGGTTGTTCCTTGCACCAGGACCCACATCCTGTCGCGTTGATATGTTCTGTGTCTGGAGCCTGCCACCACATTTCAGCCCATACCCGATTTTTCCAAATTGGCCTGACACTTAGTTCGATCAAACCTCGGTCTCGGTTTAGGTGGACGGTCCTCAAAGCTGCCTCTCCTCTGCTCTAACTTTGCTCTGTTACGCTCATTGCAACTTTGCCTTTAATATGCCTTGACCTCACCCTGACTTTCCCTCGAACATGCTTGACCTCGCCTCACACCCACAAGCTTCAGCCCTCAACTCAGCCTCGCCTTATGCTCGCCTCTCTATTGTTTGCAGTGATCAATTACCATAAATTTTACAAGAAAAAGTGTTATGAATAATGTTTAGTGGTATTCTTTGTTTTGTTTGCCACCAGTAAGTAGTCACTGGGCTTCTCCAGCACCTACTTAAATTGGAAGATCTATGTTCTGATGTAGAGGGTTAATCCCGACTTCATAACTTGCTACTGAAAAACATTATTTTGATTTTTCAGTGATTATGAGTTATGTTATATGAAAAGTTAACCTGAGGGAAAAAAAAGTTTTCCTGAGTTTTTTTGTCTTGTCAAAAATTAAAACAGCCTCTGGTGTAGATGAGGAGTTGAACATACTGGAGAAAGAAAGAGATTTATTATTATTTATTCATGGGTCATGAATATTGCTGGTAATGCTGCCATTTATCATTCCTGAAGTGTGGAAGCAGTTTACAGTCAACAATATTGGTGAGTCTGGAATCACATACAAACTACAAATAGCAAAACTTCCTTCCCCAAAGGATACTAAAAAATCAGATCATTTTAGCAACAGCCTGGTAGTTGCATCCATTGATTTCTAATGTATTCAACTATCTTAATTTAAATTCCCTGCCTGCCATCTCACGTTTGGATCAATGATCTAGAAGTCTGTCTGCTAGTCTGGTCAGTCAACCATAATGCTAATGATATTAAACAAGGAAGAAATGCATTGACATTATATACAGCTTACAATATTACCTTTCTGCGTTTGGGAATGAACACAGAATTAAAGTTTTTGTTGATTTTATGGTCAGATATTTCTTAAGTCTTCAGCTGATTATAATGTGCCTGGAATGCAATAAAATCACTTGTGTCTGTTGAATAAAGAGTAACGATGCCCCTGGCACTCAAAATAGATTTGCTGCTCAACTTGGTTCTGTCAGCCTTCTTAACTAAATGGAAATAAAGAAAAGTAATTAAAATAAACCGGATACAATGCATCAAATAAAAGCCTGTTTCCAGAGACATAAGATTCAATAAGACTTAATTTTGATATAGATTGGATCTATAAATTGGGATGAGGTCCATATGGAGCAGATATGCCCTTGATGAACTTTTATACAACAATACAGTCTTCATTTGTGATGGTGCATTGATCCATGCTACACCGAAGCCTTTCGATAATTCTTTGAACCAAGTGTACTTTCATGACAAGAATATCAATTTCCAAAGATGATTTGTTCATTTCATTTTCCCTCACACTAAAACCCCACCTGCATTTTCATCATCAGTGACAGTTCAATTGCTATTTGGCTGGCAATAAAAAAAGGTTTAAAATAATAAAAGTAAACAAGCTGAATTGAAAGATAATTTAATATGGTTACATGAGTCCCATTATGTATTGATTCCAGTCAAATATAAAATCCTTGGAACTGAAACCTTCATTCATTTTTACCCTTGTTCCTGCCTAATAATAAAGTCTACTCTATTACCAATGCCATTGCACAAGCATTGTTGCAGATGCAAGTGTATCCTTGGATATTCCCTTGAGTGACATGATAATCGTCACTTTTCAAATGCACGGAGGTGATTTAACTCTTTTACATTTGATGACTATAACGAATAATACCTAATAATATTAGTGAATGGCAATAGAACTCCTTTGTGATCTGTATCAGAAATTAGGTAGACTTTAGCTGAGGTCTGAAAGCCACTTCCATCTGTAATGTTCCCTTTCTCATTGATTTACTGTATGAAACCGTGTGTATCACACACACACGCACACACAAACACACACACTGCCTTGTCACTCTGCTGTCATTGCGTTGAGTGTATGCACTTCTATGTTTTCCCCGGTATATTCTCATAATGTGTCCTAAACCGAGCTGATGAGCTCAGGTTGGCTTTATGGTGCCTTTCCTGCCATATGCGGTATAATATTCCATTTCTTTAGTAATCGGGATGTGTCATTATGATTACGTTGTTTGTATGCTGTTTCTTTTGCCAGAATTGAAAATACACATGGACTAAGATGTTAACTGTCCTGTGCTATCACCAGTGGGATCATCAGTTGATCTGCCACCTGTCTTTAGGAGTTTCGGCCCGCTTATGATCAAGACTCCCTCGAGGTGGTGGGCCAGCAGTGCTAAAGCACCACCTCCCACTGGTGAGCTTAAAAACTTGGCATTTGCCTCTATCAGAGTTGTTGGTCACGTCCATCCATCAGATAGTCTACTCTTCAGGTGTCTATGCAACTACTGAAGTGTTTACAAAAGATGTATACACTGTCTGACTATCTGCCCCTCTGGACATACTTGGTCCACACCCATGCTGATCCTGTCTTTGCTGCCTCAGCTACAGCCCTGCAGGTTGAATTGATCTCTCTTCTAGTGAAGCCAAGGTCACGCAGCACTTCTGGAAAGTGAACTCAATAAACCCACGGCAGCCTACTTCGAATGGATAGCATGAGACCTTCCACCCTCTGTCTCTGCACTCTGATCATAATTCTGCATACTGTACTTGGTTAACTTGTGCTCATGGGCTTCATCAATGTTGTCTTCCCGGGGGACTGTGAGTTCACCAATAACCACTTCTCTACTGGTGTCAAACCATACGATTATATCTGGGCGCAATGTAGTGAAAGCTATTTGCTCCGGGAAACTGCCTTTCCCGTCCAGGTTGGCCTTGACACACCAATCATTGGCTGAAGAAAGTATGCTTGATCGTGAGCCTGTGCTGAACACCCTTGACTTGGAGCCTTCTTTCACAAATGATATGCGATGTTCTATGCAGCATGGGGCATGAGATAAGTTGTGCTGCAGTACTCTCTGCTCAACCGCTTCTGTTACAACTTCGAGAACGTTGTTATGTCTCCAAGTGTACAGTATGATTGTAACTACATTGTAGGGTGCATCAATTCTAATTCATCTGTAATCGTGTTAAACTTGTGGGTAATTAAAGTTGGAAACCATAGTTAGGACCCATATTATTTATTGACTAAGTTGCAATTTTTTAGTAGAAAGGAATTAATTTCCGTTATTGTACAGATTATACAATACTTTGCAATTACTTCCTGTGATTCATAGTGTGAATGCAAATTTTTCAAGCACTGTAAAGAAAATAATCAAAAAAATGACCAATATATCTTCTAGTCTCATGTAAAACAGTTGTATTCTTATTGTCATTTTTCTCCCCAGCATCTCATAGCTAGCTAGGAAGCATTGTCACAGCAGTCATCGTCTGGGTGGACATAGTTAGAGTTGTGATCTTATAACTTTTCAAGGTTTCAGCTAGGAGAGGTTTCATTCAGAGTAAGCAAAGAAAAGAAAAGCTCAAGTTTTTTTCTTTCTCTTTTTTATATCTGCTCAGCTAAATAGAGATGGCAGGCAGGATATGCAAAGCTCCTCCTGCAGGATGTAGGAAGGCAGAGAGACCTCCAGTATCCCTGACAACTACACCTGTGAGATGTGCTTTCAGCTGCAGTTTCTATCAAACCACAATAAGGAGTTTTTGCTGGAACTGGATGAACTCTGGATCATTTGGGCAGCTGAAAGAATGATAGATAGGACATTTAGAGATGTAGCTACACCCAAGGTGCAGGACACAGGAAATCAGGAAGGGGAAAGGGATTAAGGAGCCAGTGTAGAGTACTCCTGTGGTCATCCCCCTCAACAACAGGTATACCACTTTAGATACTGTCGGGGGTGGTAGGGGGTGACCTAACAGAGGAACGTCACAGTGGTCAGGTTCCTGACACCGTGAGCCTCTCTGATTCAGAAGGGAGGGGGAAGAAGAGGCATGCTGTGGTGATAGGGGCTTTGTTATTTAGGAGAACAGAGGTTTTTGTGGGCAAGAATGAGATTCTGTAATGGTATGTTGCCTCCCAGGTGCCGGGATCTGGGATATCGAGGATCGAGTCCTCAGCATGCTTAAGTGGCAGGGGGAACAGTCATGGTCCATGTAGGTACCAGTGACATGGGTAGGACGAGTGATGAGGTTCTGCATAGGGAGCTCAGGGAGTTGGGTGTTAAGTTAAAAGGCGGGACCTCCAGGGTTGTGATCTCAGGATTTCTACCTGTGCCATGTGCTAGTGAGGACAGAGCTAAGAAGATTATATAGTTTAATATGTGGCTAAGGAGTTGTAGGAGGGAAGGCATAAGATTTTTGGATCATTGGGCTCTCTTCCAGGGAAGGTGGGACCTGTACAGAAGGGATGGTTTGCATCTCAACTAGAGGGGGACTAATATCCTAGTGGGAAGGTTTGTTAATGCTGCACAGTGGGGTTTAAACTAGAGTTGATGGGAATGGGAACCAGAGCGCCAGAACAGCTAGTGGAGAGGTTGTGGAGGCAGATGCTGGTAAGACCTCAGACCTTAGGAATCAGAAGGTTGAGCATGGTGTGACAAAATCGAAAAAGGTGAATACAGGACTGAAGGTTTTGTAGCTGAATGCAGACAGAATACGGAAGAAGGTAGATGAACTTGCAGCACAGTTGTAGATTGACAGGTATGATGCTGTAGGCATCACTGAATTATGTCTGAAAGAAGATTATAGTTGGAAGCTTAATGTTCAAGGATCCACATTGTCTCAAAAGAATAGGCAGAAAGGCTCTGCTCTGTTGGTAAAAAATGAAGTCATATCATTAGAGAGAGGTGACATGGGTCAGAAAGTGTTGAATCATTGTGGATAGAACTAAGGAACTATTAGGGTAAAAAGACCCTGATGGGAACTGTATACAGACCCCCAAACAGTAATAAGGATGTGGCCTACAAATTACTACAGGTGATAGAAAATGCATGTCAAGAGGCAATGTTACAATAGTCATGGGGGGTTTTAATATGCAGGTGGATTGGGAAAATCAAGGTAGTACTGGACTACAGGAGGGGGGATTTCTGGAGTGCCTACAAGATGGCTTTTTAGAGTTGTTCATGGTTGAGGCCACTAGAGGATCTGCTACTTTGGATTGGGTGTTGTGCAATGAATCAGAATTGATTAGAAGGCTTAAGGTAAAAGAACCCTTAGGGGAAAGTGATCATTATATGATCAAATTCATCCTGAATTTTGAGAAGAAGCTAAAGTCAAATGTATTAGAATTACAGTGGAGTAAAGGGAATTACAGAGGCATGGAAGAGGAGCTGGCCAGAATTGATTGGAAAAGAACACCAGCATGGATGATGGCAGGACAGCAATGGCTGGAATTTCTGGAAGCAATTCGGAAGGCACAGGATATATACATCCTAAAGAGGAAGAAGTATTCTAAAGGGAAGAGGATACAACCATGGCTAACAAGAGAAGTCAGAACAAATATAAAAGCTAAAGGGAGGGCATATAATAGAGTAAAGATCAATGGGAAGATAGAGGATTGGGAAGCCAACAGAAAGCAACTAAAAAAAAGCATTAAGAAGATTAAGATGGAATATGAAATGAATACGAAAATGCAAAACCTGAGACGCAAAAGGATTTAGGAGTCCTTGTGGACAATTCCCTAAAGGTTAGTTTGCAGGTTGAAAAAATAACAAGCAGGATAGACAAAGGAGAATTTTGATGTTGTGTACTTAGATTTTTAGAAGGCCTTTGACAAGGTGCCACACATGAGGTTGCCTAACAAGCTACAAGCCTCTGATATTACAGGGAAGATTCTAGCATTGATAAAGCAGTGGCTGATTGGCAGAAAGTAAAGAGTGGGAATAGAGGAAGCCTTTTCTGGTTGGCTGCCGGTGACTAGTGGTGTTCTACAGGGGTCTACGTTGGGGCTACTTCTTCTTATGTTATATATCAATAACTTGGTTGGTGGAATTGGTGGTTTTGTTGAAAAGTTTGCAGATGATATGAAGATAAGTGGAGGAGCAGCTAGTTTTGAGGAAGTAGAAAGGCTGCAAAAGGAGATCGACAGGTTAGGAGAATGGGCAAAGAGATCGCAGATAGACTACAATGTCGGGAAGTGTGTGGTCATGAACTTTGGTAGAAGAAATGGAAGTGTTAACTATTTTCTAAATGGAGAGAAAATAAAGAGAGGAATTTCTTTAGCTAGTGAGTAGTGAATCTGTGGAATTCCTTGCCACAGGCAGATGTGGAGGTCAAGTCTTTATGTATACTTAAGGCAGAGGTTGATAGATTCTTGATTGGTCAGGACATGAAGGGATATAGGGAGAAGGCAGGAGAATGGGGCTGAGATGAAAATTGGATAAGACATGATTAAATGGCAGAGCAGACTTAGTTGGCCAAATGGCCTAATTCTGCTCCTACATCTTATGGTCTATGGTCTTATATTTTGAACTTCTGCAACTAGAATTGGGATTTACTCTTCACCATAAGACCCATCCACCCATTCAGTGAATGTGAAAGATTCCATTTAAGAAAAGACACAAACTCTTCCTGTGGTCCACTTTAGGTAGGAAACCAATGCAATGATCAAACTGAAGAAGAAGTATAGTGATATCAGGAAATCATGAAGAGGGTGCTCTGGCATTGCTACTGTCTTAGGCGTTTAAGGAGATTCAGCACATTATCAAAGACTCCAACCATCTTTCTCAGATGTTCTGTGAGGGCATTCTGACTGCTGAAACAAGGCCACATATGGGAACTGAAATGCACAGGAATGTAAGAGGCTGCAGAGAATGCATAGGTATAGTACTCCCTACCATTGAGGTTCTCTCTAAGAGGTAATGGCTTCAGAAGGCAACAGTAAGTTCCTTCACTATAGAAGTCATGCCCCCTCATCATTGCAGGAGGAATAGGAGCCCTAACACCCATAATTCAGCTTCTGCATCAGCTTCTTCCTTATTGGTATCAAGTCTTTGAAATTACATGAGAGACCCTAATTCTACTTCAGACTGTAGTTCCCTCAACTTGCACAAATGTTGTTATGTCATTTAGTTTATTGCATTGAGTAAGTTATGTAAAATATGTGTTAATGTACATTTATATAATTCATTTGTCATGTTTGTATCGTGTTGTGTTGCTGCGACAAGAAGTTTATTTTCATGGCACTTATACCCTGGGTAGTATCCTCATGACAATAAACTTGGGCTTGAACCTAGAGGGCTAGATCACATCACAGCTGAAAATCCCAATACATCTTCGAAGTTGAATAGAGTTTGAGTGAGACCAGAGGTATTTGGTTTGACTGAATGGCCTCTACCTGCTTTAGCTGAGGCAGCTCATTTCGTGATCTCACCGAATGATCCCGATATCAATAGAAAAGTGCATTGAGGCCCATGTGACCATTATATTGGGCAATAATGGGTTGTGGTACAAAGTGAAGGGGAATGGAATCAGGGAGAGAGGAGGTTATCCTGCAGAAAGGTTGATTAAAATAGTCAAAAGGGAAGGTTGACTGATATGTGATGTGTTCGGTGCAGACACCTGATTATGAGCACCATGAAGCTTGCTTGATCTTCCTTAGCTTACAGTTATATTGCTCCCAGAACCAGCTCTTTTACTTAATTTAGCATTACATGCGTTTGGTGTTAGAGGTCTCCAATGTTCCAAATAAGTAAGTAGACATGAATTTTGAGTAGATTCAGCCCCAGAGATTGGTACAAATATTAGGTAACTTGGTGACATCTGATCTGTAAAGAAAGCATGAATAATCTTTAATTCAAATGTTATTGTTTGGTGGGAGAAACACAGTTGTCTTGAAAAAAATCCATCTTCAAAATAAGCACTGCCAAGACCTTTTTCTTAACTATTTCAACTTGCTGTCTGGATAGGTCACCAATTACTATCATTACAGGGAATTGCCAATCTAAATTATGATGAAGTCCTGGAATCGGGTATGGAAGTTCCAACCTTCTAATTCATTGGGAAGAATAATACCATTGTGTCAATTGGCACTATTACATATACATATCATACAACGAGTTAATTTACAAAACTTGTTCAAAGTAAATCTTAGTTACTGTAATTTAATACAAGGCAACTAAAGGGATTGTGATGTATTGTTTATGCTTTGCACTGTTTACCACTGGATGAAACATTCTTCATGCACATTGAACCTACATTGCAACCTCTTCATGATTTTGGGTTGTGTAAATTTTTATTCTAAGACTCACTTGCGGCAGGGCTTTCTGTTAAGGTTTTGTTAAAGTTCTTGTATGTTAGAGGAATTAGCAGTACAGCTTTCATGTACTGAAAATTTCACAGAAAAACAATGTTTCCTATCTTGATGTGCATTTCCAACATTTTATTTCTGATTTTCATCACATTCAGTATTTTGTTCATGAAAGCTAAGGCAGTGAACAGTGAGCTAATACACCCTGGTTTCATTATCGCCCACACTTTTGATGGAATGACATGCATGTTGTATCTTTAGATACCAGTTTTAATCATTTGGGATATCTGACATTTTTATACAACGTTGCACCAGTAAGGCAAATTAGTTCTGCAATATTACATGGAGTGCAAACAACAGCATTCAACTTCAGAAATACTAGAACTGATGTAATTTGAACAAACATCTTTCAGCTGTACAGCCGTGTGATGGGAGCATTCTGTGTACAGCATCTTTTAAGAACAACTGACATCTATATTGGGTGTATGTGTATGTGCTGACTGACTTGAACCTTTCTGGCAAAGCAGCAGCATAAGTACATTGTAATGTGAGGGACTATGAAATGTTTGAGATGAAATGCTAATACCCATTTTCATGCTGTGCCTGACTTTCAATCTCCCGTACTGATTCTGCAAATCATCTGTTAAATTCATTTGCTGCTCATTAATTTCACCCTGTCCCAATGGAAAAATGAGATAAGAATTCTGAATGGGCTGCATATTTTCATTAAGTACTCAATATCATAGAATTCACAGTCCTACTTACGTGATGTTATGTTGACCATGTTCTTAGAGCAGTACAGCAGAGTTTCAGGACCTTCGGCAATGTTGTGCTGAACCAGTTATATTAGTAATCAAATGGCTAAACAAACCTACACAATGTCCATATCCCTCAATTTTCCTCATATGCATGTACTTACCGAAACATCTCTTAGAAGTCACTAATATTTCTGCTTCTACCATCACTGCAGGCAGTGCATTCCAGGCATCAATCACTCTCTCTATGTAAAAAACCTGTCTCTCACATCTCCTTTGAAATTACCCCCTCTCTACTGCAATGTAGCCCTCTGGTATTAGGCATTTCAATCCTGGGGGAGAAAAAGATACTGTCTGTCTACTCTATCCATACCTCTCATAATATTATGAATCTCTGTCAGATCTTTCCTTGTCCGCTGCCACTCCAGAGAAAACAACCCAAGTTTGTCCAACATCTCGTTAGAGCACATGCCAGGCAAAATCCTGATAAAACTCTTCGACATCCTCTCCAAAGCCTCAACATCCTTCCTATGATGGGGTGAGCAGAACTGTACACAATACTCCAGATGTGGCCTAACTGGAGTTTTATAATGTTACAACATAACTTCCTGAATTTTGAACTCAATACTTGACTAATAAAGGCAAGCATGCCATATGCCTTCTTGACCACCGTATCAACCTGCACACCACTCCAGGGAGCTATGAACTTGGACCCCAGGATCCCTCTGCTCATCAACACTGCTAAGGACCTTGCCCTTAATATAGAAACATAGAAAACCTACAGCACAATACAGGCCCTTCGGCCCACAAAGCTGTGCCGAACATGTCCTTACCTTAGAACTACCTCGGCTTACCCACAGCCCCCTATTTTTCTAAGCTCCATATACCCATCCAGGAGTCTCTTAAAAGACCCTATCATTTCCACCTCCACCACTGCCGCTGGCAGCCCATTCCACACGCTCACCACTCTCTGCGTAAAAAACTTACCCCTGACATTCTTCCAAGCACCTTAAAACTATGCCCTCTCATGCTAGCCAGTTCAGCCCTGGGAAAAAGCCTCTGATTATCTACATGATCAATGCCTCAACAGCGCACTGTCTCTTTGCATTTGACCTACCAAGCTGAAGCACTTGACATTCAACTCCGTCTGCCATTTCTCTGCCCATATCTGCAACTGATCTATGTCATGTTGTATTCTTTGCCAGTCTTCCATGCTATTCACACACACCACCAATCTTTGTATCATCTCCAAGGTTTCTAACTCAGCAATCTATATTTTAATCCAGGTCATTTATATACATCACAAACAGCAGGGGTCCCAGTATCGATTCCTGTGGGACACCACTGATGACAGACCTCCAGCCACAATAAGTCCATTTGACCATCACCCTCTATCTTCTATGGGCAAGCCAGTTCTGAATCCAAACTGCCAATTCACCATGGATTCCATGCAACTTAATCTTTCGGATGAGCTTCATATACCTTGCTAAAATCCATGTAGACAACATCTGCAGCTGTACCTTCATCAATCACCCTCATCACCTCATCAATGAGCTGGCGGGAGGAGAGAAAACAGCGCGCCTGCGCGTGCGCAGCCCTCCGGTGAAAAATGATATCATATCAGTTAAATAGGGGATGTGGACAATTCTGATTTGATGGAGAATGGATGTGAAAGCACAGATGAACATCTGGAGAAATTTCTGAAACGCTCGTTTGCTGCTGTCGTTACTGCGTGGTTGGGAATCTTTCGGAGGGGAGACCTCAAAGTCCCCAGTTTTGCCTGCTGTTTGCCCGTTGCTGATTTGCTCGGACAGAGATGGTGCTCAGTACTCGGTGTCGGAGAGCTGATCAGAGCTCGAAGTTTTCGGATGTCTCAGAGTCAGACTGTGGTCGGCATGGCAGGGAGAGTTTTTCTTCCTTCTCCCGTATGCGTGAGATGTGGAACATTTGAGAGACTTTGAACTTTTACTGTGCTCATGGACTTCTTCATCAAGTTACGGTATTGTTGCACTGTTGTAACTATATGTTATAATTATGTGGTTTTGTCCATTTTTTCAGTCTTGGTCTGCCCTGTGTTTTGTGATATCACACCGGAGAATTAATGCATGCATTACTGAATGACAATAAAAGAGGACTACGTGTCTTCATAATCTAAAAAATACTCATTCAAGTTAGTAAGTCGTGACTTTCCCCACATGAATCCATGCCGACTGTTCCTAATTAGGCCATGGTTTTCCAAATGCTCATAAATCCTATCTCAAACAATTCTATCCAGTAACTTCCCTAACAATGACGTGAGATTCACTGGTCTGTAATTTCCACAATTATCCCTTATTCCCTTCCTGAATAATGAAGCAACATTAGCTACTCACCAGTCCTCCAGAACCTCACCAGTGGCTAGAGAAAAGATATTGGTCAAGTCGCTGGCAATCTCTTCTCTTGACTCTCTCAATAACCTGGAGTACATCCCATCAGGTCCTTATCTACCTTAATGTACTTTAAAAGACCCAACAATACCTCCTCTGTTACCTCGAAATGCCCGACCATATCAACGTGCTCAGCACTGATCTCTCCATCCTCCATGTCCATTTCCTTTGTGAATATATCAGTAATGTACTCATAAAGGACCTCCTACACATCCTCCATGTCCAAGTAAATATTCTCTCTTTTATCCTTGAGTGATTCTGTCTTCTCGGTAGTTATCCTTTTGCTCTTGATGTGCAGAATGTATAGAATGCCTTGGGATTCTCTTTAATCCTACTCCCAAGGACTTCTCATGCCCCCTCCTGGCTTTCCTAATTCCTTTCTTGAGCTCTTTTCTGGCTTCTTTATAAACCTCAAGGGCGCTGTTTGATCCTTCCTTCTTAAGCTTTACATACTTGTCCTTTCTCTTCTTGACTAAATTCATCACCTCTCTTGACATCCAAGGTTCTTTTATCTGCCATCCTTGTCTTTTGTTCTTACTGGAACATACCTGCCCTGTAACCTCTGCATTTGGCTTTTAAACACCCTCCACATGTCAGATATGGACTTGTCCAAAAACAGCTGTTCTCTATTAACTCACACTAGTTCCTGCCCAATGGTCTCATAACTTCCCCTGCTCTAGTTCCATATTTCCCTGCAGGGTCCATATTTATGCCTATCAATAACTATCTTAAAACTTAAGGATTTGTGATTACTGCTCCCTAATTTTTCACCTATTGGAAGGTCAGTCACCTGGCCAGGAACATTACCAAACACCAGGTCCAGTACAGCCACAATTCTGCTCTTGTTGGACTATCCACTTTTGATTTAAGAAACCCTCCAGAATGCACCAAAATCTGCTCTATCTAAACCTCTTGCACTCAGAAGGTCGCAGTTTATATTAGGGAATATTCTTCTATGTGTTCTTTAAATGCACAGAAGCAATGGTAAAAAATATTTTATTCAGTATCACCATGACTTAAGAAGGTCACACTATTGAATGTTGCAAATGCTTGAGCATCCAGAATGTACTTTTTGTACGGCTGAATATACAGTATATACTACAGAAACAACTGCTCCTCTGATCAGTGACTTCTGTAAAAGCAAAATGGAAAATGTCCAGATACTTGTTCTCACCAAGATTAATACAAAACTAATCCATCCAATCACGGGCCTGTCCATCTACTCAGGAAACAGCAAAGAATTGAAAGGGGTCACTGACACTACAAGCATGACTGGCTGAAGGTTTGCTCAATATAGTTCAATCTTGTTTGGTTCAAGACTATTCATTCAATTAATAAGAAAAGTATGGATAAAACAGCTGAGTTCCCATGTAAAGTGGAAGCAACAGCCTTATTGTCAAAATTTGACTCGGAAAATGTAGAAAGTGCAAATTATTCCAGATGAGATGGATGCGTGATTTGCAGGACCTTAGAAGGTGTTCTTGTCAACATAGGATGAGGGATTAGATTTGGGTTGAAAACATCCCTATGCAAAGTAAAATAGCCTTAATATTCACAAACAATCAGCCTGGCTCCAGGATATTACTAAAAGTTTCCTTAGAGCAATACCCAAGGTGTAAGCATCAACTGTCTTCCTGTCTCATCAATTGTCTTCATGTCAGAAATGCTGATATTCACTGGTAGCACAATATTAGTTATAATTATAATTCCACAGATAGTGAAACTGTGCATCTGCAGTCAGTAAGACTGGGATGAAATTTAAGCTTGGGCTGTTAAGCACCAAGTAACATTCATGCTATACAGAGGCATCAAACACTATAGTACAGAAACAGGCCCTTTGGCCCATCTAGTCTGAACTATTAATCTGCCTAGTTCCATCAATCTGCAGTTGAACCTTAGCTTTCCATAGTCCTCCCATCCATGTACCTATCTGAATTTGCCTTAAGTGCTGAAATTTAACCTGATTCCACCACTTCTATTGGCAAATTGTTCCACACTCTCTCCACCTTCTGAGTGAAGATGTTCCACCTCATTTTCCCCGTAAACAGCTCACTTTTCACCCTTAACCCATGACCTCTAGTTCTAGTCTCATCCAACCTCAGTGGAAAAAGACTGCTTGCATTTACCTTATCTATACTCCTTATAATTTGTATACCACTATTAAATCTCCCCTCATTCTCCTATGCTCTAGGGAATAATGTCCTACCTATTCAAACTTTCCATATATCTGAGGTCTTCAAGTCTTGGCAACATCTTTGTAAAATTTCTCTGTACTCTTTCAATCTTATTGATGTTTTTCCTGTAGGTAGGTGCCTAGAACTGCACACAATACTCCAGATTAAGCTTCACCAACGTCTTATAAAACTTCATCACAACATCACAACTCCTGTACTCAGTACTTTGATTTATGAAGGCAAACATGCCAAAAATCTCTTTACATCCCTACCAATCTGTGACAAACCATTCAAGGAATTATGGATCTGTATTCCCAGATCCCCCTGTTCAACCACACTCCTCGGTACCCTATCGCTCACCATGCAAGCTTTACCCTGGTTTGGCCTCCCAAAGTGCAAACGCTTGTCTGCATTAAATTCTATTTACCGTTTCTCAGCCCATTTTTCACTACAAAACACTCAATCCAGAATTACCTTTCCCCTAGTGGGCTCAACCACAAACAGCTTTAAAAAGCCTTCTCAAAGTCATTTGACCAATTCCCTCTTTTGAGCAACACACACAAAATGCTGGAAGAACTCAGTAAGCCAGATAGAATCTATGGAAAAGAGTACAGTCAATGTTTAGGGCCAAGACCCTTCAGCAGGATTGGAGAAAAAAAGGATGAGGAGTCAGATTTAGAAGATTTCCAGCATCTGCAAATTTTCTCTTGTTTGTCAGGGCTAGAAGTTGGGGGAGGGGAGGAGAAACACAAGGTGATAGGTGAAACCAGGAGTGGGGGAGGAGTGAAGTAAAGAGCTGGGAAGTTGATTGGTGAAAGAAATACAGGATGGAGAAGGGGGAATCTAATAGGAGAGGACAGAGGCCATGGAAGAGAGAAGAGTGAGAGGAGCACCAGAGGGAGGCAAAGAGACAAGGTAAGAGAGGGAAACAGGAATGAGGAATGCTGAAGGAAGGTGAGGGCGTTACTGGAAATTTGAGAAATCGATACCATCAGGTTGGAGGCTACCTAGACGGAATATAAGGCGTTGCTCCTCCAATTTGAGTGTGGCCTCATCGTGACAGTGGAGGAGGCCATGGATTTTCTGTATTCAACTGTATATTAAAATACCCGATGATTATCGCAATATTGCCCCTTTTACATGCTTTTACTATCCCTCATTGTACAAGGGGTGATTGATAAGTTCGTGGCCTAAGGTAGAAGGAGTGAATTTTAGAAAACCTAGCACATTTATTTTTCCTACATTTACACACAGTCCAGCAGTCGTGGAGCATACGGATCCTTTCTTTGTAGAAGTCGGCATCTTGGACCTCCAACAGTGGTCCACAGCAGGAGTGATTGATAAGTTCGTGGCCTAAGGTAGAAGGAGATGAGTTATTAACTTCAAACTTTCTGCGTAATCACTCAAAGAGTTGAACTGCACGTGCCTGTGACGAGAGCTGTATAACTCATCTCCTTCTACCTTAGGCCATGAACGTATCGATCACCCCTGCTGTGGACCACCTGGAGGTCCAAGACACTCTTGTTGGGTAAAGGAATTGATGGCTTTGAGTCCAAGTTTACTGATGATACAAAGGTAGGTGGAGGGGCAGGTAGTGTTGAGGAAGCACAAAGGTTGCAGAAGGACTTGGCCAGAATGGGGAAATGGATAAAGAAGTCGTAGATGGAATACGGTGAACGGAAGTGTATGGTCATGCACTTTGGCAGAAGTAATAAAGCAAAAACTATTTTGTAAATAGGGAGAAAATTAGAAAAAATTAGAGGTGCAGACTTGGGAGTCCTTGCTCAGGATTCCCTGAAGGTTAATTTACAGGGTGAATTGGTGGCAAAGAAGGAAAATGCAATGTTAGCGATGTCGTTTCATGAGGACTAGATTACAAAAGCAAAGATGTAATGCTGAGGCTTTATAAGGCAATGGTCAGACCGCACTTGGAGTATTGTGAGCAGTTATGGGCTCCTTATCTAAGAAAAGGTGTGCTGGCATTGGAGAGAGTCCAGAGAACATTCATGATAAAGATCCTAGAAATGAAAGTGTTGACATATGAAGAGCATTTCATGGCTCTGGGACTGTATTCGCTTGAGTTTAGAAGAATAAGGAGGGATCACATGGAAGCCTATTGAATATTGAAAGGGTTCAATAGTTTCAATAATTTCAATTCAATGGTTCCATTTAATATCAGAGGAATGTATACAATATACATCCTGAACTTCTTGTTCTTCACAGACATCCACGAAAACAACAGTTCCCCAAAGAATGAGTGACAGTAAAAACATTAAAATGCCAAAGCATCCCTACTTCCCCACCTCCCACATACAAACAGCAGCAAAGCAACAACCCTCCCCCACCACCACTTACTTCTGCAAAGGAAGCATCAGCACCCCCCACCCACCAAGCAAGCAATAGCAAAGCCCCCAAGAAAGACCACGGTCTGCAGTACAACAAAAACTAATCACTCACCTGACAACTCGACATACCACAGGCTCTGTCTCTCCCTAATACAGTAAAGGGAAAGAGAGGTGTTCCCCTTCACAGCAAGAGCAGTGACATAACAAAACAGCCTGCTGGTTTGTGATGATTAAGTCTGTCATGATAGAGAGAGAGAGAGAGAGAAAAGCAGTTGACCGTGTACAGAGCCCCTGACAACTGATCTGCTGTTCCCAGTGTTCCGCTCTCTCCAGCAACACTTTCATTCAGCAGCACCAGCATAGAATCAGTTGTCCACAGAACCGCAAAGCCTTGGAACCCCAAAGACACACTCATCCTCTGGGCTGTGTCCTTGGAATTTTGAAAAGCAGCTGGTTGTAAGATCCAGCAGCTGGTCTCACCTCTGCGAAGAATCAAAGACTGAGTGTAATTCCAGGTCAGGGTTTCCAACAGAGCCCCATCCACCTTGAAAAGGAAAAAGAGAGACATCAAAGGTAGAAGTTAAGCTCTTTCTGGAGAGGAGCTCGAAGGAGTTGCTGTTATGCGCCATCATATCTCCACCTTTGGAATTAGTGTGGATATGGAGAGCATGTTTCATATAGTGGGGGAGACTAGGACCAAAGAACACAGTCTCAGAATTAGGGACGTCCATTTAGAATAGAGAAAAGGAAATTTTCTTCAGTCAGAGGGTAGTGAATTTGGGAAATTCATTGCCACAGATGGCTGTGTAGGCTAAGTTTTTGGGTATATTTAAGACAGAGGTTGATAGGTTCTAGATTAATCAGGCATCAAAGGTTATAGGGAGAAGGTAGGAGAATGCAGTTGAGAGGGATGATAAATCATCCATGATGGAATAGTGAAGAAGAATTGATGGACTGAATAGCCTAATTCAGCTACTAGGCATTATGGTCTTATGGTTCCGACTGCAATTTTTCAGCCCATTTTTTCCAGCCGGCCCAGAATCTGTTGCCAGCTTTGATAGCCTTCATTGCTGTCCAAAAAGGCCCCAAACTTGGTGCCATCTGCAAATTTGCTGATTCAGTTTGCTGATTATTGATATAGATAACAAACAAAAATTAGCCCAGTGCCAATCCCTGGGGTACACCACTAGTCAGGGAGGGAATCATGTCTCTAACTTCTAACTTCTCCCGCAAAGCCAATGACTAAGTCAATTACTACCTCATCCCGAAGGCCAAGCAACTGAACCATCTTGACCATCCTCCCATGCAGGATTTTGTGGACAACATCCACTGCCTTTCTTTCATCAATTTTCCTGGTAACTTCCTTGAAAAACTCCATAAGTTTAATTAGACTCAACCTACCAAGCACAAGGCCATGTTGAGAATTCTAATCAGTCACTGTCTATCTAAATACTTATAAATTGGGTCTCTTAAAATACCTTCCAATAACTTTTCCACTACTGATGTCAACCTCACCAGACTATAATTTCCTAACTTTTTCTTAAAACGTATAATAATGGAACAACATAGCTATCCTCCAGTCCTTTGGCACCTCATCCATTGCTAATGACATTTTAAATATTTCTGCTAGGACCCCTGCAATTTCTCCACAAGCCTCCCACTAGGTCCAAGGGAACACCTTGTCAGGCCCAGGGGATTTATCCATCCTAATTTGCCTCAAAACAGCAAACAACTCCGTAATCTGTATATGGTTCATGATCTTTCTGCTGTTTAAGTGCAACTTGTACTTTGAACTTCTATAGACTCTGTGTCTGTCTCCCGATTAAATCCAGATGCACAAAATTCATTTAAGATCTCCTCCATCTTTCTGCCCCATGCATAGATAACCACTCTGATCTTCAAGAGGACCAATGTTGTCCCTTGCTATCCTTTTGCTCATATATATCTGTAGAAGCCAGTGGGATTTTCCTTCACCTTCTCTGCTAGAGCAACCTCTAGCTCTCCTGATTTACTCTTAAGTGTTCTCCTGTATTTCTTATACATGTTAGGATAATGAGAAAGTCTGAATATCTTCACACTCAATTAATTACTATAATCTAATGAATATAAATGTCCTGTGAAGGTAACTTTGACCAGGAACTTAAATGGACTGGTCCTATAAGCACTGTGCCTAGTAGAGCACATCAGAGACAGGATATTGCCTGGCTTCTCAACTTTTCCTTTTGTTAATTATGAAAGAATATTTTGTTTGTATGGCTTTGCAATAATACTTAAGTATTATAATCTCCAATAATAAAGTATTATAATCTCCAATAATACTCAAGTACTATAAATAATAATATTCAAGTATTATAATCTCCAATAATACTCAAGAAGCTCATATGACCATTGAACTGGTACTTGCTTCTCCAGTTAAAAAATAAATCCCTCCTTGCTTCATTTACTATGTGGCATCTATATCTTCCATTGCCATGACTCACCTCACCTGGTAAACCCAAAATATCTGGCCGCCAAGAAAGATGGGCAGAAAGCACATGAGAACACTTTCCAGAGCCCCTGCAATTTATATATCACCTGTAAATAATTTGTTGTTTCTACATTATCACTGAGTGAAATTCCTGCACTTAATAGCATCAATAACAATATCACCATACTGCTTACAGAGGGTCGATAAAGTGATTCATCTCTACCTTCCTTTAAGGGTGGCAATAACTGTGGAAGATAAAAATGGTTTGAGCAATGTCTACACAGAGTTATGAAAGGAAAATTGTGTTTGACCAATCTTCAGTGTGATTAGTAGCATTGATAGGGAGAACCAATCAAAATGGTACATTTGGATTTTCAGAAGGCTTTGATAGAGTCCCACATGAAGTTGTCAATAAGTTTAAAGTACATGGAATCAAGGATAATATGCTGACGTGGATTAGTTATGAGAAAGAAGAGAAAGAATGAGATTCTTTTCATGTTGGCAGGCTGTGATTAATAGATCCATGAAGATTGACACTTGAACATTAGGCTCTTCACAGTCTGTGTCATTGTCTTAAGTGAGGGAACAAATGCCATATTTCCATCTTCACTGATGATATTAAATTCAACATGATCATGAGTATGTAGGGGGCTTAAAAAGAGTGTTCAGGATACTCTTTACATCCCCTGTGTATTCATGATCTTGACTGATTGGGTGAAAATACAGCAAATGAAATGTTATGAGGAAAATGTGAGTACCTCCACATTCAGGCTTTCTCTGGGTTATGAGCAGGGAACTTATAGACGTACTAAATTTAGGAGATCTGGCATTTAGCAGATTAACAAGATGGATGGGGATAGATGTGATGTTTGCTGTAAGGCTGCAGATATCTTGTACTGGGTGGGAATGAGCAAATCTGCATTTAACATAGAGCTTAAAAGATTTCTAGTTATCAAGGAAAGTGAGGGAATGGGGAGAATGCTGGGAAATTGCACTGGTAGAAGATCAGCCAGAGTTATGATGAATGACAGTGAAAACTCAAGGAGTCAGCTCCTGCACTTATTTCTTAAATGATGGAACACTGGCCTTACTGGCAATCTCCCACAGTACAAACTAATGCACAAAACAAATCAAGTCTCAATCTAACTGCTTCAATCAGCTTTTTTAATATATGCCACTGAATCCAAAATTCCATTTTATACTGATTTTTTAAAATTTTCTAACCTATTTTAATTATTGCCCATTTCAAACTTATTTCACTTGTCACTTCTATTTTGTTTCTTATGAAAACAAAAGCTCTCACTTTTTACTTTTCTTTTAATTCTCAGCTTCAGAGTTAGAAACCCTAAAATCCTGAGTATGTTTTTCATTCTAAGTTTTACGTGTAGTTAGAATGAAAAATAAATAGTGACGTTAAGGTTTCTCTACAGTTGCTTTTTACACTTCTCTACGACAAAAATGGATATAATTTTATATGATCTAGGTAACCTTGTTAAGACTTCTGCTTTGAATTGGGAACTAACAGTGCCAATGCAACTCCAAAAAATTAGGCTGCTGCTCCAATGGCATTATTCCATTTAGAATCTCATCTTTTTAATAAAGTATACTTCCCTCCCCACTCTCACTTCCAAAATACATTTTTTACCTTTCTTCTTTGCTGTCCTGTAATCTTTCAAGTCTCATGCCATAAGAGTAAGTATGAAATTTTGCAAATATATCTCTCTCAGATAATGCTCGATACTTTAAACTGATCCGATTCTCCCACATATTCAATGAGAGGCTTTATATGCATTTCCTGTACTCGGAGGAACGATGGACCAAGTCTGAGTTGCTCATTTTCATATCTCAATACACTGAGGACAAATATGCCAATTAATTATTTGTAACTATTGGCCATCAGTAATCTGTTTGAGACAATCTTAATATCTCAAGTTTGAAAGCTTCTTTGGCACACTACGCCCTCCCCCCATTCTTCAATTTGTGTTTAAAGTACAATTCCATAGGATTCACCTATCAGTATGTCTATGGAGTGTTGGCGCATGGCCAAGTGGTTAAGGCGTCGGTCTAGTGATCTGTAGGTAACTAGTTCGTGCCTCAGCTATGGCAACATGTTGTGTCCTTGAACAAGGCACTTAACCACACATTGCTCTGCGACAACACCGGTGCCAAGCTGTATCGGCCCAAGCTTGGACAACATCGGTGGCGTGGAGAGGGGAGACTCGCAGCATGGGTAACTGCCGGTCTTCCATACAACCTTGCCCAGGCCTGCACCCTGGAAACCTTCCAAGGCGCAAATCCATGTTCTCATGAGACTAATGGATGCCTATTCTATGTCTACGGAGAATATTGCAACATGAAGATACTCAATTCACCCAAGGATTTTGAAGAGTGTCTTAAAAGGTATGCTTAAATATTTTGTAGATGTCTTTTATTTTTATTATTTTGTGCAGTTATAGCATTGAAACCTTATTTTTCTCTAATATTATTATGGATCTTTGAATGAATGGCATGGTCAAAGACTGAAGGCAATGGAATGCCAAAATAGGCTTTAATAAGTCTTTAGAAAAAATTGGTGGGTGTACAATGAAACCAATATATAATGGTTAAGATTAATTATTCATCTTTCCATTTGCTATTTCATATGGGACCTTTATAAAAGGACAGGGCTTCACTCTTAAAAGCCATTTCTGGTTATCAGAGCTATCTTTCCACCATAAGAACAAATTAAAAATGCAAGAGGAATCCAGAAGTTCCATTTCTTTGATCAAGTTTAATTGTCTATTTTAGCTGAAGTGTTGTCTTACTGCATAAACTAAATTGAAGTGTACTTCATAACGTTCTGTGAATTCCAAGAAAGGACAAACTTATTAAGATCTTGACAATTCTTTCTGAGTTCAAGTTCAAGTACAAATTGAAATTTAATTGTTATTCAAACCTGCACGTGAATACGCCAAATGAAAATGAAATAGTGTTGCTCTGGGGCCAAACTGCAAAAATACAGGCCCAACAGTCATACACAGCACATATAGCACATATAATTATGATATCAAAAAAACAAATTTACAAAAAATCTAAAATAATAATAATATAGCCCAAGTTTCCAAGTATCATGGTCTATAGATTGATGGTGCATGGAATAAGTTATCTGCTGTGGGCTGTGTCCACAGACCTGAGCCTTTCTGGGACTGACTATCTGGATGCAGAGCTCAGAAGAAGGGACGCAACTGACTTTTAACATCATAAATCAGTGAGTTGTTTGTTATGTCTCCCCTCGTGCTGTGAAATGGGGATAGCTCTTTTTCCCTTATTAGGGAGAGAGAGCCTGTGGTATGTTGAATTACCATGTGAATAAGTAGCCTTTGGGGTACTGCAAGTCTGTGTCTTTATTGATGCTTTGCTGCACACTTGAAGTGCTTGTGGAGAGTCCTGATGCATTTTTTTGCTGGTGGGGGGGGTGGTTGTTGCCTTGCTGCTGCTTGTGTGTGGGAGGGAGAGCTGAGGGGTTCTTTGGGGTTCTAATGTTAAAATGTCATTCATTCTTGGCGAGGAAAAAGAATTTCAGGATGTATATTGTATGCATTTCTCTGACATTAAATTGAAACCTATGTTGACCTGGAGCCATGTTTCTGCATAAACAAGTCCATAGCAGTTCCTCATCTTGCGCAAGTGCAACTGCAGATGAACTCAATCCAATTTGTCTTTCACTGAGTGAACATTGGCAGACAGTACCGACAAGAAGGGCCAATTCCCAACCCAGTATGGGATCCAGCTGCATATAGCCAATTCCAGCATCTCCTTCCCCGGCCACCACAACAAACAACCCTGAGGCTTGAGGGCCTGGTCCCCACCACAACTGAGGCCATGCAACTCCTCCACTATTGGTTTCGCCAATGAGCCATTGAATTGGACTCGCAGTATTCTACGTTACCAATGTCCAAAAGGGTCTTGCGATCACGGTAAAAACCTCCAAGCCAATCAGATCCACCATTTGTTGGATCAGACACCACCCTCGAGCTCCGCTTCTGACACCTTCTTCTCTGAGTGGCTAAAGCAGGCTGCAACACGGAGCTCCACCATAATCAAGTATCTCACTCATGGGGTAGACATGCTGTACTTGGTGATCTTAGTATCCAGCAGTGTCTTGCGATCATAAAAAAGATATAAAGGACAAATAAGTGCAGCTTGGTGGGACACAGAGAAGTGCCGCTGTATCTGAGCGTACTGCCATTTTACTGGACTTCTTATGCCATCTCCTAGCATATTGATATATTTTATCTTTGCCTTTTCACTTACCGATAATTAGAACATTTGTAAGAAATAAGATGGGAGTGAGGATTAGAGTCCTCAAAATTATCTTTGTTAATATGTTCAACATATGGACTATGTCTTTCAAAAGCTTTGTCTTCCTCCACTTACAGCATATTCATATGTAGATCACATTTACTGCTTAATTACTTGGATTGGCATGAATTAATATTCCTGTGGCAGTAATTAGATGCACTGTGAAGGTTGACAACCAATGCTATTAGTTTCCATTACTCCATGGAAATGGAGCATTTCAGATCCAGCAGTTAAAGTCAATTAGGCTAACTCGTGGCAGAGTTAGTGACTGTTTTAACCTTGGCTCAGTTTATGACTATGTATACTGAACAATATGAGCATATAACAGCTATAAAATATCCTCAGGAATTTTCAGATAATTTCCATTTTCTCAAATTGTATTTTCTATAGATATTTGAAGTGGCACTTATGTGATTTGATACCCCATTGTCGTTTCAGTTTCTAATAAGCAATTAGTGCCTGTTCCATATGTTCACAGCACCTGTGCAGTGAATGTAATATAATATGAAACAACGACCTTCCAAACCAAGGAGTTGAAATTTCATTGTGCTGTTTTACTATATGACTAATTTTAACCCTGTAGTTAACTCTGCTGTATGCATTCTGAAATAAGGAAATCAGTGAATCTATTCATCCAACACTAATAATTCATCTCAATAGAACTTCAATTACTAGAATCCTTTCTTTCGGTTTTTCAGTCCGATTTCCAAAACAAAATGAAACAATCACTTGTGGTTTAGTTAATATTTTAATTAAAGGCTTCATTCATTGACATATGTACTAAGATTTCCAACAATAGATGTTATTATATTGCTTGAAGGCTAAAACAAACTTGATTATTTTTGTTATTTGGACCTCAGTTGGATTGAAGAGAGATAGAACTTTGCCTAATCATGATATTCTTAATTTCCTTTGTCATGTGATCTTGTTTGAGATATAATTATTGGACAAGATGAAGAGGGACACTCTTTTAGCCTTCACTATGGTTCAAAGTATGATTTGTAATACACCAAATTCGATATTTAAATATGCACTTTTCCATTCAGTCTCTCTCTCTCTCTTCCCTTTCAGACTCTCTCTTTCTCTCGCTTTCTGTCTCACCTAATCAATCTTTTCTGATGTCCTTTTTAACTTGGGAGGTTAAATTCATTTTAGCTTAAAAAATATTAGGACAAAGCAATCTTTAATAAAAACACATCTCTTCAGATCAACCAAAGTATTAGAAGAAATAGATTCAGAATTAAAATGAGGTTTATTATCACTGACAAATTGTGAAAGTTGTTACACTGTGGAAGCAGTACAATGCAAGACATAAACTTTTAGTATAGGTTACAATCAAAAGTGCAAAAGAGAAGTAGTGAGGTGGAGTTCATGAACTGTAATGTATGAATCTATTTCTTTTAAAAATTCTATTCAAAAGTCTGATGGCAGAGGGGAAAAGGCTATTCCTAAAGTTTTATCTGTGGGTCTTTATATGCTCCCATACCTCCTCTGTGATGGTAGTAATGAGAAAATGGCTTATCCAACATGGTGAGAGTCTTTACCAATGGATAACGCTTTCTTGAGGCACAGCCTTTTGAAGGTGTCATCGATGCTGAAGAGGCTTGTGTCCAATTTTACACCCTCTTTCAATCCTATGCATCAAAGCTTCCATAGTAGGCAGTGGTGCAACTAGTCAGAATGCTCTCTATAATACGAGGGGTGATTGATAAGTTCATGGCCTAAGGTAGAAGGAGTCAATTTTAGAAAACCTAGCACATTTATTTTTCAACATAGTCCCCTCCTACATTTACACACTTAGTCCAGCGGTCGTGGAGCATACGGATCTTGCACCTCCAGAAAGTGTCCACAGCAGGGGTGATTGATAAGTTCGTGGCCTAAGGTAGAAAGTGATAAGTTATACGGCTCTTGTTACATGCACATGCAGTTTAATGTTTTGAGTGATTATGCACAAAGTTTGAAGTTAATAACTCATCTCCTTCTACCTTAGGCCACAAACTTATCAATCACTCCTCATACATCTGAAGAAATTTACTAATCTTTGGCGACATACCAAATCTCTTCAGATTCCTATTGAACTGTAGCCTTCAGCATGCCTTCTTCTAGATTGCATCAATATAGAAGATAGATCTGCTGAGATTTTACCGCCCAATCATTAGGTCATTGTACCAATAGACTCACTCCACAGATTGTCCTGAAGGTATTCTGACAGCTGGTATTGTAGAAGACTTTTCCTACTGTTTCTAAATATATGGAATGAAAAGTAAAGAATTTTAATGAAAGACCATAAGGCCATAAGACCATAAGATATAGGAGCAGAATTAGGGTATTTGGCCCTTTGAATCTGCTCCATCATTTCATCATGGCTGATCCATTTCTCTTTCAGCCCCAATCTCCTGCCTTCTCCCCGTAACCCTTAATGCCCTGGTTATTCAAGAACCTATCAACCTCTGCATTAAATATACCCAAAGACTTGGCCTCCACATCTGCCTGTGGCAACAAATTCCATAGTTTCACAACTAACTAGCTCAAGAAATTAATTCTCATCTCCACTCTAAATGGACACCCCTCTATTCTGAGGCTGTTCCCTCTCATCCAAGATTCAGCCACCATAGAAAACATCCTCTCCATGTACAGTCTTTTGAGACTTTTCAACATTTGATAGGTTTCAATGAGATCCCCTCTCGTTCCTCTGAATTCCAGGGAATACTTATATGTAAGCCTTTCAATCACAGAATCATTTCCATGAGTCTTCTTTCTTTCTAAGAGAGGAGGCCCCAAACTGCTCATAATACAGTCGGCCTTCCATATCCGCGAGGATTTGGTTCCGGGACCCCCCGTGGATGCCAAATTCCGCGGATGCTCAGCTCCTGTGTAAAAAATGGCGTAGTATTTGCATATTACCAAAGCACATCTTCCCGTACACTTTAAATCATCTCTAGATTACTTATAATACTTAATACAATGTAAATGCTATGTAATTAGTTGTTATACTGTATTGTTTAGGCAATAATAACAAGAAAAAAAAGTCTGTACACATTCAGTACAGACACAACCGTCAGTGCTCTTCTGGGAACGCTGATGCTGCCTCGGCATCAGCCAGTGCCGATTCTCCCATGATCTTTAAGTTCTTGAGGCTGTAGTGCTTTACATAGCTAGCCAGCCATCCCTTAGTAGCCTTAAACTCCTTCCTCTCGCTCATAACACAAGTAGCGAATGAACCAGACGTGAGGCGAACAATGCTCAAACAGCAAGTGCTGAAGAGAGAACTTCCGTCTTTTTCTCGATCCTGATCTGCGGTTGGTTGAATCCACGGATATGGAGGGTCGACTGTACTCTGTGAAGCCTCACTAGTGCCCTATAAAACCTCAACATTACATCCTTGCTTTTATGTTCTAGTCCTCTCAAAACAAATGTTCCTCAAAGCCCAGGAAATTATAGGCCAGTGAGTCTTACTTCAGTGGTTGGTAAGTTGATGGAGAAGATCCTGAGAGGCAGGATTTATGAACATTTGGAGAGGCATAATATGATCAGGATCAGCATGGCTCTATCAAAGGCAGGTCGTGCCTTTTGAGCCCAATAGAATTTTTTGAGGATGTGACTAAACGTATTGATGAGAGTAGAGCCATAGATGTAGTGTATATGGATTTCATCAAGGCATTTGCTAAGGTACCCCATGCAAGGCTTATTGAGAAAGTAAGGAGGCATAGGATCTAAGGGGACATTGCTTTGTGGATCCAGAACTGGCTTGCCCACAGAACGCAAAGAGTGGTTGTAGATGGGTCATATTCTGCATGGAGGTCGGTGACCAGTGGTGTGCCTCAGGGATCTGTTCTAGGACCCCTACTCTTTGTGATTTTTATAAATGACCTGGATGAGGAAGTGGAGGGATGAGTTAGTAAATTTACTGATGAGAGAAAGGTTGGGGGTGTTGTGGATAGTGTGGAGGGCTGTCAGAGCTTACAGCGGGACATCAATAGGATGCAAAACTGGGCTGAGAAGTGGCAGATGGAGTTCAACCCAGATACGTGTGATGTGGTTCATTTTGGTAGGTAAATATGATGGCAGAATATAGTATTAATGGTAAGACTCTTGGCAGTGTGGAGGATCAGAGGGATCTTGGGGTCTGAGTCCATAGGACAGTCAAATCTTCTACGCAGGTTGACGCTGTGTTTAAGAAGGCACATGGTGCATTGGCCTTCAACAACCAAGGGATTGAGTTTAGGAGCCGAGAGGTAATGTTGCAGCTATATAGTACCCTGGTCAGACCCCACTTGGAGTACTGTGTTCAATTCTGGTTGCCACACTACAGGAAAGACGTGGAAACCATAGAAAGGGTGCAGAGGAGATTTACAAGGATGTTGCCTGGATTGGGGAGCATGCCTTATGAGAATAGGTTGAGTGAACTTGGCCTTTCCTCCTTGGAGCAATGGAGGATGAGAAGTGGCCTGATAGGGATGTACAAGATAATGAGAGGCATTGATCGTGTGGATAGTTAGAGACATTTTTCCAGCACGAGGGCATTGTTTTAAGGTGCTTGGAAGTAGATACAGAGGAGATATCAGGGCAAGTTTTTTACGCAGAGCGTAGTGAGTGCGTGGAATGGGCTGCCAGTGGCGGTGGTGGATGCAGAAACGATAGGATCTTTTAAGAGACTCCTGAATAGGTACATGGAGCTTAGAAAAATAGAAAGCTATGGGTAAGTCTAGGTAGTTCTAAGGTAAGGACATATTTGGCACAGCTTTGTGGGCCGAAGGGCCTGTATTGTGCTGTAGGTTTTCTATGTTTCTACATTGCATTTGCCTTCCTTACCACCAAAACAAGCTGCAAATTAACCTTCAAGGAATCCTGCACTCAGACTCCCAAGTCCTTTTGAACCTCAGATTTTTAAATTTTCTTTCCAATTAGAAAATAGTCTATGTTTTTATTTCTTCTACCAAAGTGAATGAGCATACATTCCCTGACACTGTATTCCATCTACCACTTCTTTGCCCATTCTCTTAGTCTGTCTCAGTCCTTCTGCAGCTTCTCTGCTTCCTCAATGCTACCTGTCCTTCCACCTATCTTCTTATTGTCTGCAAACTTCGCCACACCATCAATTCCATCATCCAAATCATTGACAAATAACATAAAAAGCAATGGTCCTGACGCAGACCCCTGTGGAAGACCACCAGTCACCAGCAGCCAAGCAGGAAAGGCTCCCTTTATTCCCATTCTTTGCTTCCTGCCAATCAGCCTATGCCTATCCATGCTAGTATCTCTCTTGTAATACCATGGGCTCTTACCTTGTTAAGCAGCCTCATATGAAGCACCTTGTCAGAAGCCTCCTGAAAATCTAAGAACCTGACATCCACTGATTCTCCTTTGTCTATTGTGCTTATTATTTCATCAAAGAATTCCAACAGATTTGTCAGGCAAGACTTTCCCTTAAAGAAACCGTGCTGACTTTGGCCTATCTTGACATGTGCCGAAAAGCACGTCCAAACCACATCCACAACCACAATCAACAGCATCTTCCCAACCACTTATTTCAGACTAACTGGCCTATAATTTCCTTTCTTCTGCCTCTCTCCCTTCTTGCTGAGTGGAGTGACATTTGCAATTTCAAGTCCTTCGAAACCATGACTGAATCTATTGATTCTCAAAAGATCATTGCTACTGCCTCTACAATCTCTTCAGTTACCTCTTTCAGAAGCCCGGAGAGTAGACCATCTGATCCAGGTGATTTATCTAACTTCAGATCTTTTAGTTCCCTATTGGTACTTTCTCCCTTGCTATGGCAACTACACCCACTTCTGCCCCTGACACTCTCAAACTTCTGGCTACCGCTAGTGTCTTCAATAGTGAACCTACCACATGTTATTGAACCTACAAGGGAAAATACTATCTTGGATGTAGTCCTGTGCAATGAGACAGGTAAGATTAATGATCTTGTAGTCAGGGATCCTCTTGAAAAGAGTGATCATAGTATGATTGAATTTCACATACAGATGGAGGATGAAATAGTTAGATCTAAAACTAGTGTATTATGCTTGAACAAGGGAGACTACAACAGGATGAGGGATGAGTTGGCTAATGTGGATTGGGAGCACAGACTATTTGGTAGGACAGTTGAGGAACAGTGGAATACTTTCAAAGAGATTTTTCACAGTGCTCAACGAAAGTATGTTCCAGTTAAAAGTAAGGACAGTAATTGTGGTGAGAGCCAGCCTTGGATAACTAAGGAAATGAAAGATAGTATCAAATTAAAAGCTCATGTGTACAAAGTCGCAAACAGCAGCGGGAGACTGGAGGATTGGGAAAACTTTAAAAAGCAACAGAGAACAACTAAACAAGAAATAAGGAAAGGGAAGATAGAGTATGAAAGTAAATTAGCACAAAATATAAAACAGATAGCAAAAGTTTTTATAAATATATTAAGTGGAAGAGGGTGGCTAAAGTCAACGTAGGTCGCTTGGAAGATGATAAGGGGAAATTGATATTGGGTGATAAGGAAATGGCTGAGGCATTGGACGACCATTTTGTGTCGGTCTTCACAGTGGAGGTCACGTCTAATATGCCAAAGAAGGATGTTATGGATGAAATGGGAGGTGAGGACCTCGGTAAAATCATTGACACTAAAGAGATAGTGATGAGCAAACTAGAGGGCCTGAAGGTAGATAAGTTCCCTGGTCCTGATGGGATGTATTCCCAGGTGCTGAGGGAATTGGCGGAGGTTATAGTAGATGCGTTGGTAATCATTTATCAAAATTCTCTAGACTCTGAGCAGGTCCCAGCGGATTGGAAGACAGCAAATGTCACGCCACTTTTTAAAAAAGGATGTAGGCAAAAGACGGGCAACTATAAGCCAGTTAGCTTAACATCTGTAGTCAGGAAAATGCTTGAAGCTGTCATTAAGGAAGAAATAGTGAAACATTCAGAAAGGAGTGGTTCCATTAGACAGACGCAGCATGGATTTAGAAAGGGCAGGTCCTGTTTGACAAACTTACTGGAGTTCATTGAGGGCATAATGAGTGCAGTGGATAGATGGGAACAGGTGGATATCATATACTTGGATTTCCAGAAGACGTTCGATAAGGAGCCGCACAAGAGACTTATAAATAAGATACAGATGCATGGAGTCGGAGGAAGTGTATTGGCATGGATAGTAGATTGGTTAACCAATAGAAGGCCGAGAGTTGGTATAAATGGGTGTTTCTCCAGTCGGCAGTCAGTGGTGAGTGGGTGCTGCAGAGGTCGATGCTGGGCCCGCAGCTGTTTACCATTTACATTGACGATTTGGAAGAGGGGACTGAGTGTAGCATAGTAAAATTTGCTGATGACACTAAACTGAGTGGAAAAGCAAATTGTACAGAGATGTGGAGAGTCTGCAGAGGGACATAGATAGGTTAAGTGAGTGGGCTGAGGTCTGGCAGATGGAGTACAACATTGGTAAATGCGAGATCATCCACTTTGGAAGGAATAGTAAAAGAGCAGATTATTATTTAAATGGTGAAAGATTGCAGCATGCTGTTGTGCAGAGGGACTTGGGAGTGCTTGTTCATGAATCACAAAAAGCTGGCTTGCAGATAAAACAGGTTATTTAGAAGGCAAACAGAATGTTGGCCTTCATTGCTAGAGGGATTGAATTCAAGAGCAGGGAGGTCATGCTGCAACTATACAGGGTACTGGTGAGGCCGCACCTGGAGTACTGTGTGCAGTTCTGGTCTCCATACTTGAGGAACGCTATACTGGTTTTGGAGACAGTGCAGAGGAGGTTCACCAGGTTGATTCCAAGGATGAAGGGGTTAACCTATGAGGAGAGATTGAGTTGTCTGGGACTATACTCTCTGGAGTTCAGAAGAATGAGAATGGATCTTATAGAAACATACAAAATTTTGAAAGGGATAGATAAGATAGAAGTAGGAAAGTTGTTTCCACTGGTAGGTGAGACTAGAACTAGGGGACATTGCCTCAAGATTCAGGGGAGAAGATTTAGGATGGAGATGAGGAGAAACTGTTTTTCCCAGAGAGTGGTGAATCTGTGGAATTCTCTCCCCAGGGAAGCAGTTGAGGCTTCTTCACTGAATATATTTAAAATACAATTAGATAGATTTTTACATAGTAGGGGAATTAAGGGTTATGGGGAAAAGGCAGGTAGATGGAGCTGAGTTTATGGACAGATCAGCCATGATCTTATTGAATGGCGTGGAAGGCTTGATGGGCTGGATGGCCTACTCCTGCTCCTATTTCTTATGTTCTTATGTGAAGACTGATGCAAAATGCTTATTCAGTTCTGCCGTTTCCTTGTCTCCCATTACTAACTCTCCAGCATAATTTCCTAGCAGTCTGATATCTGCTCTTGCTTCTCTTTTAATCTTTGGATATCTGAAGAAACTTTTGTTATCCTCCTTAATATTATTGGAAGCTTACCTTCATATTCCATATTTTCCTTCATTATGACTTTTTTAGCTACTTCTGTCAGTTTTTAAAGGCTTCCCAATCCTCTAACTTTTGTTTTAATATATGTCCTCTCTTTTGCTTTCATGTTGGTTTTGTCTTCCCTTGCCAGCCATGGTTCCATCATCCTACCTTTAGAATACTTCTTCTTTGGGATGTATCTATACTGTGCCTTCTGAGTTGCTCCCAGAAACACCAGCCATTGCTGTTCTATTTACATCTCTGCTAGTGTCTTTTTCCAATCAACTTTGACCAGTTCCTCTTTCATGCCTCTTTAATTCCCTTTACTCCATTGTAATTCTGATACATCTGACTTTAGCTTTTCCTTCTCACATTGCAGGGTAAATTCTGTTATATTATGATGACTACCCATAAGGGTTCCTTTACCTTAAGCTCCCTAACCAATTCCAGTTCATTGCACAACACCCATTCAAGAATAGCTGATACCCTACTGAGCTCAACCACAAACTGCTCTAAAAGGCAATCTTGTCGGCGTACTACAAATTCCTCTCTTGGGATCCAGCGCCAACCTAATTTTCCTAATCGACCTGCATATTGAAATCCCCTATGACTATCGTAACATTGCCGTTTTGCTATGCATTTTCCATCTCTCATTGTAATTTGTAGACCACATTTTTGCTGCTGTTCAGAACTTCCACCAGGGATTTTACTGTTGCAGTGTTTTAGCTCTACACACAGCGATTCTACATGCTCCAATCCTATGTTAGCTCTTTCAAAGGATTTGATTTCATTTTATTTCATAGAGCCATTCTGCCAACTGCCTATCCTATCAGTACAATGTGTACCTCTGATGTTAAGCTTCCAGCTATAATCTCCTTTCAGCCACAATTCAGTGATGCCCACACCATCATACCTACCAATCTTTAACTGTGCTACAAGATCACCTACCTTATTCCATATACTGAGTGCATTCAAATATAACACCTTAAATCCTGTATTCATCACCCTTTTCAATGTTTCCCATTTTAAGTTGCAATTCATCCTGTTGACTGTAATTTTGCTCTATCATCAGCCTGTCCTTGCTAGCAGTCTCACTGCACACTGCCTCTGTTCATAAACCAACTGGCCCATCCTCAACTCTCACTCCCGTGCCCATCACCCTACCAAGTTAGATTAAGCCCTCCCAAACAGCTCCAGCAAACCTGCCCGCAAGAATATTAGTCCCACTTGTGATCAGGTGCAACCCATTCCTTTTGTACAGGTCATACCTTCCCCTGAGAAGATCCCAGTGATCCAGAAATCTGAACTCCTGCCTCCTGCATGGGCAGCAATCCTGAAATTACTCCCTGGCTGTCCTACTTTTCAGCTTTCTACCTAGCTCCTTAAAATCTTTCTTCAGCACCTCTGCATCTTTCCTACCTATGCCATTGGTGCCAGTGTGTACCAAAACATCTGGCTACTAACCCTCCCCGTTTAGAATGCCTTGGACTTGATTCATGACATCTCTGATCCTGGCTCATGGGAGATAATGTACCATCTGGGTGTCTCTATTGCATCCACAGAATCTTGTCTGTAATCCTCTAACTATGGAATCTCCTATCACTACTTCAGTCCTCTTCAGATGTTTAGTAACAACTTAAAAGCAAAATTTTAGCAATATTAATTTGCTATGAGTTGAAATTTGGATTTACAGTGAAAAAAAATTATCCAGGTAATCAGCTTAAACCTAACTTATTATAATTATAATTCACAATTTATACTGCATTGGAGAAGTGTAGAAGTCTAATACACACTGCAACAGTTCTTTACCAAAACCCCAGCTAGTTGTCAGTGTGATCCAACCTATTGTTCACTGGCCAATTCTGTAGGGAAGGCAGGATGGGGGCGGGGGGGAAGAAAAACGTAAATCAACTGAAACATAGAACATAGAAAGCTACAGCACATTACAATGTTGTAATGTTGTGCCCACAATGTTGTGCCAACTATTTAACCTACTCTAGAAACTTCCTGGAATTTCCCTAGCGCTTAGCCCTCTTATTTTTTCTAAGCTCCATATACCTATCTAAGAGGCTCTTAAAAGACCCTATTGTATCTGCTTCCACCACCGCCACTGGCAGAGCAAATTTGTTTGATGATCGAATGAGTCCTTGAAGTATATAGAAATTCTATTGGCTTGAATTTTTAATAGGAGCTGAGAAAATCTCAGCTGAAGGAACGGACAATGGACTGGAAAAAGAATGGTTGCAAAAACATGACATTTACTTTTTCCAACCTTCCCTTTCCCCATTAAATTTATATTTGTTCCTCTATAAATTTTTGTCAGATATCAGTGCCAACAATACAGCATAGTAATATTAAAGCAGATTTGCATTTCTGCTATGAATTGTGAAAGTTAATTTGGTTTTAATTTATTTTGCCATCTAGATACAACCTCATCTCGCACCAGTTAACACGTAATTATACTCATTAATATAGTTAATTAAATGTTCCTAATCTGGAAATCTATGAAGCTGCAGAATGCTCTTACATGAACTAAATTCCATATCATTCAGGTCAAATGAAAAATGAATAAACACTGGATAGCAAAAGAGATATTTAATTTTAAAATAAAGCAGGTTTGTCAAGTTTGTACATGTTTGAAAATAATTTTCTCTTTTCATTTCACTTTCCCTCGGACACTTGAATTTTGAGTTTACTGCTTGTTTTTCAGACTCTTAATCTTAAAGAGGAACTTGCACTCTGATAGAAAACAGGGTGGGTACCAAATTTTATAAATGGAGCTGCTGTGGGAGAATGGATAATTTTGGATATTTTCTATAACTTTAACATACTGGTCAGCAAAAGAATCATACGCCTTAAAAGTGTGAAGTCAAGTTGAATTCATTTTGGGTGATATTCGCCAAATGAATATTGAAGAGCCTAGGTAGAGTAGACATGGAGAAGATGTTTCCAATGGTGGGAAAGTCTAGGAGCAGAGCGTACAGCCTTGGAATAGAAGGACATCCCTTTAGAAAACAGATGAAGAGGAATTTCTTTCGCCAAGGGGTGGTGAATCCCTGGAACTCACAGCCACAGATGGCTGTAGAGGCCAAATCATTGAAGAATAATTAAAGTGGAGGCTGATAGTTTCTTGATTTATAAAGGTGTCAGAGATTACAAGGCGAAAAGACAGGAGAATGGAGCCAAGAGGGAAAATAAATCAGTCATAATTGAATGTTGGAGTATACTTAATGGGCTGAATGTCCTAATTCTGCTTCTATGTCTTATGATCTTACCCAAACACCAGTATTTTGGCCATTCTCAATATAAAAATGAACAATGAACAATGAAATTTCTTGTTTTAAAAGTGTGGCTGGTGATATAAAGTAGGGAAGTGAGGAAGCCATTTTGTACACCATACAGGACCTGATGCAGCGTTTCAACCTAAAACATTGACAATTCTTTTCTTCATAGATCCTGCTTGACCTGCTGAGTTTCTCCACCAGAGAGTTTGTTGCTCTGAATTCCAGCATCTGCCATCTCTTTGGGCAGCACTGATGCTCTTTTGTGGAAGATCTTATGAACAACAAGAATCAACTTTAGTAATGGTGGCCAGGGCATTGGGGGAATGTTGATATCAAGTTTCAACCAATTTCCAAATATTTAACAAGATCACTGAATGATAACTAGAAATGCCAACCACTTGCTTTTCCCTCTACTTCAAGGCCAAGTGAAGCCATTGAAAGATTTTTCAATTCTTTATAGGATAATGCTACATTGGCTTTATCCACATGATCATTAAAGAAACCATTTCCTTTGATTACACAATATAGAGGTTTGGGAGCAGATTGTCAGAATAGCCACTGGAAATAAACTAATATTAGCCAGCTGGCAGAAATGCTGAAGCTACATTCAACCAAAAATGTGAGTTGCGATATCAATTGTACTTTATTACTCTGATAAGACTGTCAGAATGGATATAATGGCACTTTGCAAGAATGGTTCTGCTTTCCAACCATTAATATTCTGCAGTAAATTATTCTATAGTGCTAGTCTGGCATCAGGATTTTATGTCAAATGCAGTATCAGTCGCTCCTCATTGCTGGGAACAATGTTGTCAAAGAATGATCCAGCAATACTCAACTTTCAGAATTAGCCAAGCTTATAACTGGGAGACCTCTAAATGCTAACAAGATTAAAATGTTTGTTAAATTAAAGATTCAGACTTTTAGATGTATCTAATGTTTAATATATTAATTTGGCTACAAGGTATCCAATGGGCACCTGAATCACTATCATGTTATTTTATACTTGACTCAAGTGAAAGTTCTTCAGTACTTGAAAAAAAAATTAGATCCTTCCGAAAAAATGAAGTGGAAATGCATATGAACTGCACAGTTCCTAAATAATATTCAATTAGCATAGACATTCTAAATCTCCACTATTGAACTAAAATTGACCATATCACTCTATTGCTTAATTTTATATGGGTAGTCTTGCATAATTCCTCTGCCCCTGGGTTCTTATTCCCATCTCACTCTCCTAAAACAGCCCTTTTCAGGTGTGTGGTCTTGGAAGCTAACCATCTCCATCTCTCATGTTTCCCAACTCAACTCCCATCTTTCTTCTTTTCTAAAAATACTGAGCTTATCACAGACATTTTGACGAAGGCACCCAACCCTATTATTGATACTCTCATTAGCTGTTCACTACTTTTTATATAGGATAGAAGACATGGGGCCAACCAGAAGAGCATCAAAATAATACAGTCTAGAGGTATCGGGCATAGATAAGGAATTGTGTAGCTGATGAACTGAAGAATGGACAGAGTCATGTGATGTTACTAAATGGAAGTGTGTCGTCTTTGTGATCGAGTAAAAACCAACTTTGTGTCAAACACAGCACTAAATTACAAGGAAATTAACTTCATCGGTTAATTTTTTAGTTTGGAAATATTGGCCAAAGAAATGGGCTTGTTAGTGGGAATAAAGATGATGAACTAGATTTCCTCATACCTAGTGTAAAAACTTTCTTCCCATTTGATATTGGTTGTCAGATAGTTTGCTATATCTTAGTCAGTGGACTGGTCCAAGAGGTAGCACATGTGCAAAATTGGAATTTTAACGGTGTGCCTATTTTTGGATGGTATTTCTAGGAGGTGGGAAGTGGAACAAAGAGACTAAGGATAGATAAGTGAATAATCCAAAAGTAAAAGGAGTGAGAAGAGAAGCCATTATAAAGATTCTGGCTATATGCTGATAAATATTAGTGGAAGTAATCTTCCTCCATTTAGACAAAAAAGAACATTTCAGAAATGTTGACATATCGCACTACAATACATTATGGCCTCCAAAGCAGCAAACGACATATTGGGAAGGGCCACTAGTACTTGGCTTTCATCTTTCTCTATCCACAATTCACTCAGAAAGTGGGCATGCAGGTACAGCAGGCGGTGAAAAAGGTGAATGGTATGCTGGCATTTATAACAAGAGGATTAGAGTACAGGAGCAGGGAGGTACTACTGCAGTTGTACAAGGCCTTGGTGAGACCACACCTGGAGTATTGTGTGCAGTTTTGGTCCCCTAATCTGAGGAAAGACATCCTTGCCATAGAGGGAGTACAAAGAAGGTTCACCAGATTGATTCCTGGGATGGCAGGACTTTCATATGAAGAAAGACTGGATGAACTAGGCTTGTACTCGTTGGAATTTAGAAGATTGAGGGGGGATCTGATTGAAACGTATAAAATCCTAAAGGGATTGGACAGGCTAGATGCAGGAAGATTGTTCCTGATGTTGGGGAAGTCCAGAACGAGGGGTCACAGTTTGAGGATAAAGGCGAAGCCTTTTAGGACTGAGATTAGGAAAAACTTCTTCACACAGAGAGTGGTGAATCTGTGGAATTCTCTGCCACAGGAAACAGTTGAGGCCAGTTCATTGGCTATATTTAAGAGGGAGTTAGATATGGCCCTTGTGGCTAGAGGGATCAGAGGGTATGGAGGAAAGGCTGGTGCAGGGTTCTGAGTTGGATGATCAGCCATGATCATAATAAATGGCGGTGCAGGCTCGAAGGGCCAAATGGCCTACTCCTGCACCTATTTTCTATGTTTTCTATGTTTTCTTTGTTTAACATCACACGAGTAAACAGGTCTAATGTCAGGATCTTGCCCGATTTTACATGTAGCAGGAAACAAATCTAGAACAGGAGTTCCCAACCTTTGTTTATGCCATGGACCTATATCATTAAGCGAGGGGTCCATGGACCCCAGGTTGGCAACCTCTGCTCTACAAGATGATCATAATGAAAATGCTTGTCATATATACTATGTAAGTTCTGAATTCCTAAGTCTCTGTGAACATAAATACAAGAGCTTCTGCAGATCCTGGAAATGCCTCAGTAAACAGGATACTTTCTGTTTGAGAAAGGGATTGTGCAAACTGCAGATTGGTGGCAGAACATCATCAAGGCTTATCTTGAACAATGTACTGAATATCAATGAAACATACCAGGGATGATTGATAAGTTCATGGCCTAAGTTAGAAGAAGTCAATTTTAGAAAACCTAGCACATTTATTTTTCTACATTTACACACTTAGTCCAGCGGTCGTGGAGCATATGGATCCCTTCTTTGTAGAAGTCGGCATCTTGGGCCTCCAGCAGTGGTCCACAGCATGGTGTGATTGATATGTTCGTGGCCTAAGGTAGAAGGAGATGAGTTATTAACTTCAAACTTGCTGCATTCTCACTCAAAGAGTTGAACTGCATATGCATGTGAAGAGAACTGTATAACATCTCCTTCCACCTTAGGCCATGAACTTATCAATCACCCCTGCTATGGACCACCTGGAGGTCCGAGACATTCTCGTCACATGCACGTGCAGTTCAACTCTTTGAGTGATAATGCAGAAAGTTTGAAGTTAATAACTCATCTCCTTCTACCTTAGGCTACGAACTTATTAATCACCCCTGCTGTGGACCACTTCTACAAGGAAGGGATCTGTATGCTCCATGACCGCTGGACTAAGTGTGTACATGTAGGAGGGGACTATGTTGAAAAATAATTGCGCTAGGTTTTCTAAAATTGACTCCTTCTATCTTAGGCCACGAACTTATCAATCACCCCTCGTAACTAATAAATTTGAAAGAAAGGTTTGTATCAGTAAACTCATTTTAATAAACCATCTTCATTCAGTCGGTATAGAGGGATTCTAAAATTCCATGGTTGCTGGAAATCTGGCATAAAATGGAAAATATTCAGCTGATTAGGCAGTGTCTGTGGAGAGACAAACAGAGTCAGTGTTTCAGATTGAAGAATTTTCAGCAGAACTGGAAAAATGAGAAAGCAAGCATGCTTTAAGGTGCAGAGGAAGCGGCGAAAAGGAGAGCAGAAAACGAATATTTATAATGGGGTTGAATTCAAAAGAATCCAAATGATAAAAATGCTGTTGTTGCCTCTGAGGAGGTGGTGAAGGCTCATTAAACAGCTGAAGGAGGTGTCAGTCGAGAGAGATGAATGAGAGGAAAAAAAACAAGCAAACAAGCAATGGTGGAAATTTGAGATGCAAAATAATGACGTTATTGAAAATCTAAAGAATAACCTTACATTTGCACAATTCTGAAACTTACATAAAAAGTTAGTTATTTAAACTTACTGATTTCAGAATTAAGTCTGTCTAGCTCAATGCCTAGATGGCGGGTGAGGTGCTAATCCTTGAACATGTTGGACTTCATAGGAACAGTCACTTATTTCATGTGGACAAACTCGTTAGGGGTGACAGAACTAGAAAAATAACGTAATCCTCATCTGTGAAGTAAGACTTGTTCCCTTCAACAGCATTGTTTTTGGGTTCTGTGAGACATTAACCCATCTTTTTCTCACTTAGAAATTTGCATTCCAAAAATGTTTTATTTCAAAACTTAGTGGTGAAAAGTCATTAAAAATCACAATTTCATTCTTGGTTATAAACCAGATATTTGTTGGAGATGTTCATTCCTCTGCTTGCTGCTTTAACTAAGACAATAATCTATTGAAAATAACAGGTTATGTATTATTTCAGTAATATTTGTGGTTTGAAAAGTTGTTTGTTTTCTTTTAGAATTGTTATCATCCACAGTTGTTTATTCAATCTTAGTATATGATGACACATATGTACTTTGTTAATAAATTTACCTTGAACTTTGAAGTAAATTTATTCAGATTCACCTCACGTATCATCAAAGCAAACACTGAAATGTCTTATTTGTGTTAATAACCATCACAACGTAAGAATGTGTTGGGGGCAGCTCACAAGTGTTGCCACACATTTTGTGCCAACATAGCATACCCACCATGTTCGCAGAACACTCTAGAACAACAGAGCAGCAGCAATCGTCCCTCATCTCCCTCCCACCTATCCCCTGCCCATGACCGGCCTGCATGAAAATAAAGTTTGAAAAGAACGGTTAAATCATGTAGAAGTAGATTTAGTTCTCTCATTTTGCCTTGAATGACCACATAGGTTAACAATTCAATTTGTACCTGTATTGCAAATAAATATAAGCGTAGTTTGAAGGACCAGGTTTACCATGTGGTAAGATTTTAGTGCATTATTGGACCAGATACTGCATTAGTTGGAAGCTGGCAGCTTTTAATAGGATAGGTTAGTTCTGTCTAATAGAAGAGAAGGTGGGAGTAAGGCTTGCCTGTTCAAATTGTAGTTTGGTGAAATGTGTCTTTTGTAAACACTTGAGATGAGATTCACCAATGAGATGGAATTTTGGTTTAAATTTAGAAAATGTAATGGGAAATTAAGCAGAAAAAAAAGAAAAATTACAGGATGATAATACGCATCCTAAATTCTGTAACTTAATTTCTCATTCACCCTTGATAATGTCAGTCATTATATAAAATACATTCACATTGTCAGAACATATCCATCAAAGCAGAGATATCTGTTGACTAAGTATGCTTATGTAAGGTTCTTGATAAAAGATAATGGTCTTTGCTCTAGTGACTGAAGTGGTTATTACATTTTTCAGATCTGACAGATTGTGTACTACTCCAGAGGGTGTGCTTTCGGTTGTGTTTGATTATGTGCATCGAACAGCAGCATCCAAAATGATGATCAGGGAGTGCTTCCTTTCTCAATATGTCAGCTGCAATAATGGGTACAGCTTCTTGCATGTAGATTTGAGATTCATCTTCTACTCCCAGATTAAAGAAGGCAAACGTAAAAGAGGCGGACAACAGAAGAGATTCAAAGACGTCTTAAAAGCCAACATGAAGAAATATAACATCGACATCAACAATTGGAAAACCAATGCCAAGGACAGGAAACTCTGGCAAGCCATCATCTGAGAAGGAACAGCAACTTTCGAAACCAACAGACGTGCAGAATTAGAAGAAAAGAGAAGAAAATGGAAAGAGAGGCAGCAACAACCAAGGCCCGATCTGCCATCTGGAACTACCTATCCTGAATGTGGAAGAACTTTCAAAGCCAAGATTGGACTCATAAGCCACTTCAGAGCCCATAAGTAGATCAACAGAACGGAGACCATCATCCCCGACCTTGAGGGATAGCCACGACGACGGCGACGACAACTTATGTATTGATCCTTCATTGGCCCAATATCTCGGCTCTAACTTGACAACAGGATAAGTGGGTTTGATGAAAGATCTTTGGTATATTCAAATGAGCTAACAATTAGGATGCGTAAAAGAAGGAGTAAGAAAATATTTGGAGGGCTTTGCAAATCCCATCCAGAAGCCTCTTGTGGATCATGATAATATACCATGTGTTACACCTTCTTGTTTTCAAAGCTAGAGCCAATCTGATCACTTTAGATATTTTGTCAAAACGTTTTCAATTTCTGACTTAAACTCACATATACTCAATGGCTTGCAAATGGGAAACTTACCGAAGTCATGGAAATATACAGCATATGTCCATCTATTATCAAATGATTTTCTAACAGGTCCTCTGCTGATTGGTCAAAGAGTTAGGGAATATTTAACCCATCAGCAATATTTAAGGTTGGAGCTTGAATGAAGTTGTTGGGAGGCAAAAGTCATACTTGTGATTAGATCAGGTTTAATCTTATTCTGCAGAAGGGTCTTGGCCCTAAACATCAGCTGTTTACTCTTTTCCATAGATATTGTCTGACCTGCTGAGTTCCTCCAGCATTTTGTGTGTCTTGCTTTGGATTTCCAGCATCTGTCAACTTTCTTGTGTTTTTATCTTATTCTGCTTGAAGATTCATTGTCAAACTCAGTGGAATAGGCAGAACACTGGCATTTTATTACATGCTGCAAATTAAAATTAAAGGTCTGGTGACAAAAGCAGCAGCCAGAGGACATTGTTATATACCATGAACGTCACAGGATTTATCAGAAGATAATGTGCAGTACTTAAAATAGTCCATATTGCATTTTACAGGGGGCATTTCTGTCATTCTTAGAATGATGGATCATCTAATTTACTGTGAGCAATGTGACAGGAGATCTGCTAATGCACCTGTGTCTGTCACACTTGGGTATCACACTTGATATATTAAACAAGGGTCACATTTTCTCATGATGAGTTTAAACACCGATTTCATTAAACAGCAACTAAAGACAGTTGAGGAGGTAAGACGGGTGAGCAACCTGTAAGCTGAAGGAGGCAACAGTTATGCAATCTAAAACTACGTTCAAAACTGTAAATTAGCAAACTGTTCCAAATAGCAAAACTACTTTCTAATCTTCTTCTAAAATCCAGAAACAAAATATCTATGATCATAAATAGCCATAAGAAAGATTTAAACTCTTCCAACTCCAGCGGCAAAATGTCTGCTTAGTTTCTCCTTTCCAAAATATCTGGGAGAATGAACTTTGTGAAGAATTTCGACCCAAGATTTGACTCCAAAGTTACTCCTGATGCTGGGGCTGTATTTATATATCATGCATAAATGTCATGTAATAAAGAACACCACGAGATCTCATTTTTATATTTGACTTAAGCACCAAAGTCCCAGAACAAACATAATGTAAGATAATCACTTGGAAGCACAGTTACTTTAATTTTTTTCAGCAGTCAACTTAGGTTGCTGTATGTTGCGGTTAGACTACAAAAAAAAAAGCACTCACGGTGTGTTTTGAAGCCACTGTGTTCTGAAAGCATTATTGAAGTTAGCTAGCAGTCCATCATAGTTCAAGGTCAACTTCAAGTACATTGTACCTGAGATAAGGCTGTTTTGAATGACGGATGTGGATTGGCAATTGTGAAAAAAAAAAGTTTCAGAAGAGAAGAAAATCACTACAGCACCTCTTGTTCGCACATCATGTTCATTAAGGAACTCACAGGAAAGTCTGTGATTACAAGTAGTAGTAGTTGGCACAAAATGATTTCCAATATCATCGCTCTCTGGTGACTGCATTTCCACAGTCACCTTGAGTCAGTGTGGAAAGTGAGGAGAAACAAAGGCAACTGCTCTTGTGGCATAGCAGCTCTCAGTCTTAAAACAGCAGCAAGCAATTTTAGCATTGAAGTAAGGAAGGCAGTGTTAAGTCTAGTACATAATAGAACATGCCACGTATAAATTCCAAGAACACGCGGGGTGCTGAAAAAGGATGTAAGTACTTCAGCACAGGCAAGCTTCATAAATTGTTTGCATCCATTATGAAGGTGATGAAAATGTTTTTCAAGCTAATAACATTCTTGAGTCAAAGGCAGTGCTGAGAGTGAGACAAAAATTCTGTTTGCAGAAATCAGTTTTGAAGCATTTCACACACTCACAAACTTAATAGCTCTGCAGATATCTAAATATACCCTGTTTACAGATGTAGTCCTAAGATTAGAATATTTCAACTTGCAGCCATTTGTGATAAAAGATAGTAATGTATGTATAACCAATCAAACATAGGAGAAAAAAGAGTAATCATATTGTCACATCGAAAGACCTATGAGGCACTTTAACAAGTCTTTATAATGTGCATAAAGAGACAGGCTTGTGTGCGGTATCAAGGATGAAAGATCCCATCTAAGCTGTTAAGCACAAAATACTTACATTTGATTTGGCTTTTACGATTATGACTTCCATAGATATGGTAGCCAGTGATGTCAGGGATTGTAGACGTTTAAAAAACAAGAAATATAAGAATGGTTGATGGCAAATAACTGCACCCAAAGGTCAGTCCAGAACCAGAGACAATATTATGTGACTGCAAGTGGACTGATTCAGTAGTATTGATGTACGAGCAAATATTCCCCAAATCAACTTTGAGAGAATTCATATACAGTAGATGACCAGAGATAGAGGTGGAATCAGAATCCCTTACAACATTGGAGAGGTCTAGATGAGCACCTGAATTGCAGGAAGATGGGATTAATGTGGATAGGCATGGATATGCTGGGCTGAGTGGTCTATTTCCATGTTGTGTGCCTCAATGACTCTAAAACAAGGCAACCTGTATTATTAAAGTGTAAACTGAAACATAGGAAAATGATAACAGCTCTACTTCTAATGCAGTAGCAGCATAGAGAGTTGTCAACCTTCAAATCAGTTCCTATTTTCTCATATGTAATGACAGAGAAAATCTGCACAATATTACAACCTCTGAGGATAACACAAATCTTACTTTGTGCAGTATTTAAACTTAAAAATAAAGTTTAAATACTTTGATTGAGTGAGATAATAGGATTGAGCAGGTCATGTTGAACAGCTGGGAAGTTATTACAGGTACAGATCAACACAGCTGATGACTTTTCAATTACACGGAAGGACATTTTCTACAACTATTGGTTATTTTCTGTAGAAGACACAAGAGAAGGCAAATGCAGCGAACAATCTGGTGGAGGAACCCAGCAGATCATGCAACATCTGTATGGAGTAAAGAAATGTTAACGTTCCAAGGTGAAATACTGCATCAAGGATGTTATTGGAGAGGAGAGATAGCCAGTTCAAACCCTATGCAGGCCCTTGACTTGAAATGTTAACAATTCCTTCCCCCTCCCCATGGATATTATTTGACCCGTTGAGTTCCTTCAGTAGACTGTTTATTCACATAACATTGGTAAGGAGTAATGTTAGTCTTAGGACTTGCCCTGGAGAAACTTAAAATATCTTGGAAGAGATGAAATCCTTCGATGGTAGACAGTATTTTCATTTACCCATTACTGTGGTAGAATAGACTCTGTGAGGTACAGAATCAAATTGACACACAATTGGAAGGATGTATTTTGCTATCACATTAATTTGTTTACCCTGGCCTCAAACCTGTTGTCCGCAAACCAAGGTTAGATTTTATTCTCTGGAAATTCAAGTGAAAATTCAAAAGAGCAAGGAGTTTGAAATAAATAATGTTTTCATCAAGGAAACTCATTTATCAGCAAATCCAGTAGTATCTGTGCCAAAGGAAGATAGAACAGATGGAGCAGAAGTGCTCACCAAATCAGTCCCCCTATCTACGTTGGGTCTCACCAATATAGAGGAGGCTGTATTGGGAGTGCTGGAGACAGTACATGATTCCCTCACAGATTCAGAGGTGAAGTGTTGCCTCACCTGGTATGACCGTTTGGGGCTCTGAATGGAGGCAGGGGAGAAGAGGCAGGTGTAGCACTTCTAACACTTGCAGGCTTAAATGCCAGGAGGGAGATAATTGGGGAGCGACAAATGGACAAGGGAATCATGGAGATAGCAATCTCTGGGAAAAGCAGAGAGTGGGGAGTGGGAGAAGGTAAATATGTGTTTGGTGTTAGGGTCCTGTTGAAGATGGTGGGAGCTGTGGAAGATGATGTGTTGGATGCGGAGGCTCATGGGATGGTGGTTGAGGACAAGAGGAACTCTATCCCTGTTAAAGAGGTGGGCAGATGGGGTTAGCTTCGATGTCTAGGAAATGGAAGAGATGTGGGTGAGGGCAGCATCAAGGGTGGAGGAAGGGAAACCCCGTTCTTTAAAGAAAGAGGACATTCTGATGTCCTGGAAAGGAAAGCCCCATCCTGGGAGCAAATGCAGCGGAAACGAAGGAACTGAGAAAAGGAATGGCATGTTTACGGAAGACATGGTAGGAAGACTTATAGTCAAGATAGCTGTGGGAATCAATGGATTATAAATGAAATTAGTAAACAGTTTGTCTCCAGAAATGGGAAATCGGTGAGCTGACAATGAGCAATATTTCTCCTTTGCAGTTTTGCTTTGCAAGTTTGCTATTTGACTGAAGAACACCTTCATACTGGATCTGAACAATTCATGAAGCTTGCCTGTGCTGAAGTATTTACTTCCTTTTTCAGCGCCCTAAAGAACAAGAATGGATTTGGACTAATTTGCTAAATAAATCCTATGGACAATGGGTGTAGTTGAATTGCAATTTTCTATTAATTCCCCATCATGTAAAGAGAAGTCTAAAGCCAGCACCTAGTGTTTCAAGTTACTGCATGGATGATGATGGGAAGGAGAAACTATTGCATTTATCTTGTGTACTTTTAACGAATATGAACTTAAGTACTGCTAATTGATAAAACCATCAGCAAATAACTTTAATATAAAGAAATTCCAATAAATTTGGGCCAAAGGAGAAACTCCAACAGCAGGTTTCATAATGTCAGAATGGGTGCTTTAGTTGTAACAGTGTGATTACATATTTGAATATTGTTCTTCAAAGCAAAATGTAATTACAGATGTTCTGTCTGGTTTACTTATAAATCAGCTGGTAGTGATGGAGAGCAATTGGTTTTCACTTTGCAACTTGTAGACCAGAATTTCCCTTTCACAGCCACTGAGATTGTTGAGATAACTCAGCAAGATAAAGTACCTTGAACATAACCTGAGAGATTGATCAGATTGGACTTGAGTCCACTTGAAGCTTTACAGCCGTCCTAATTAGAAGTCTGAGCTGTCAACAAACCAGTATGTTTACAAATTGGGACATTGAACAGTTAGTCCAAATATCCTCAGCAGCGAATTGCAGAGCTACATGCTGAACACATGAGAAATATCAATGTGAAGGCTATTGTCAGGAGATTTGTCCATGGGCTGAACATTAGTGAAGTCTTGGAGGATATTACATCAATGTGAGCAATTTGCCGGTAATTTTCCACGGAAGACACCATTACTACCATGGAAATAGCTGACTTGATTTTTCCAGTATGTCTATGCCATCTTTCATCAAAGAAGGAATGTTAATTTCCTTGCTTTCCTTGGTCTTCACCTAAAGTAGTTTGACGCTAGGTACTGAAAGATTAAGGTGTATCTTTACACATGATACACCAGCTGAAGTTCATTTTGCTTTTAACTGAAAGTTTTAGCATCAAACATATTGATTCCTCTGCATAATCCTGCTTGGGAAAAAATACGTTGCATATACAATATATGTAATATGTAAAGTAGTCACATGATATAGAACATCATGGCATCAGATTGTATACACAGTATATGTGAGTGTATAAAGACTGCATGTTTTTGTATTGTGGTTTCTGGGATAGCAACTTCAGTTCTGGAGCACTAATCCACAGTTATGATTTAATTCCCTCATGAATCAAGTAATTTTAAAAAAGATCTGGGATTCAAAAAAAGATCGTCTCAGGTAATAGTAGCCTTGAAACTTCTGGAATGATACAAATCTACAGCAAACGTATTGATTCTTCTGTAAGATCTCAAGCTAATTTCTACAGATGTACCATGGAGAGCATTCTGAATGGTAATATCACCATCTGGTATGGAAGTACAATGCACAGGATTGTAGGAGGCTTCAGAGGGATATCGACCCAGCTCCATCACGGCCTGAAGCCTCCCCCCATCAAGGATGTCTTCAAAAGGCAGTGCCTCAAGATGGTGTCATTCATCATGAAGGACCCACACCATCTGGGACAGCCCTCTTCTCATTGTTACTATCAGAGAGGTGGAACAGGGGTCTCAATGTTCTGCCATCAGATTTCTGAATAGTCCATGAACTTGTAAACACTACCTCACTATTCCTCTTTTGCAGAACTTAATTAACTATTATTTTATTGTAACTTATAATAACTTATTACACCTGCATGGTACTGCTGCCACAACACAACAAACTTCACAACTTATGTGATAAACCCAGTTCCGATTCTGAGTTCAGCGATCTTCGTTATGGAAAGAAATCTACCAGCTTTACCATGCCTGAATCTGATCAACACGTACCTCAGTCCCTACTGATTTGGTTGTCTGTTAGAAGCCTTCACAGTGTAGAGGCAAACAGAGAAGTACAGTAACTTCTGGAATTGTGCATGATGACCATGTACTGTGAACAAAGACAATCTGGATAAAGTTTGTGGAAAATAGTGGCTGATTAGAGGCCCCTTCATCCTGCAGATATTATTGAGATTAGAATTTACCACAAGTTCAAAATAGTTCAAGGTTTATCTCAATTACAATATATTTTTCTCTGACACTTTTATCCAGTCCAGTCTACTTAGTAAAATTACACCCAATTTGTGACAGATGTCACTCTGAGGTGGCTTCTTTAACTCATATGTTTTGGTCCTGTCCTCTCTTGGAAAACTATTGGAAAGATACTTTTGATATTATCTCAACAGTTCTATGTTTTGACTTACAACCCCATCTATTACGGCAATTTTTGGATTGCCAATGGTAGAACATAGAACTTTGTCTTCTTCAGCCTGTCGGATGATAGCTTTTGTTACTTTAATGGCCAGAAGATCTATTTTATTCAACTGGAAGGAGACCAATCCTCCTACTACATTCCAATGGTTTTCCCAAACTATATTATGTTTAAATTTAGAAAAAATTAGAATTGATATTTTTGATCCTTCGGTTAAATTTGAAGAAACTTGGAAACCATTTATTCAACTTTTTCATATGATGTAATTTGACCTTTCTGAATCCTTCTTATTAACTTAAAATATATGAATAGAGGAGCAGAGTTAACAAAATTACTGAACATGTTCGATTTAAGATATTGGTCCAGCCCTGCTTTGTTCCATTTGCTTTTTTGGGTTTAGTATTTAGGTCTCTTTTTTCCTTTTTTGGGGGGATTTTTCTTTGTATTTTTTTTCTTTTTATTTCTTTTTTTCTTTATGATTCATTAGATCATGAGTTTGGAAGTCTATTATACCTGTGTTATCTGAAACCTTTTCTGTATATGTTTATTAACAATAAGATTATTCCAATCTCTTTGCATCAACATTGTTATTTTGTTTATAATTTTGGAAAAATTAATAAAAAGATTTAAAAAGAAAGAAAGAAATTACCCTGCCACGTTTGAAAGCTGTGCTTTCCCTTAAAGCCCTCCTTACATCTACACAAAACGTTTTCGCAGGAAAGCAGTTTCTGCCACTGGCCAGGACATGCTCTCTTCTCATTGCTGCCATCAGGAAGAAGGTACAGGAGCCTCAGAACACACACCACCATATTTAGGGACAGTTATTATCCCTCAACCATCAGGCTCTTGAACCAAAGGGGATTCACAACGTATGGACTCACTTTCAAGGATTCTTCATCTCATGTTCTTGATATTTATTTATAATTATTATCTCTTTCCTTTTGTATTTGCACTGTTTGTTGTCTTTTGCATATTGGTTGAACACCAAAGTTGGTGTGGTTTTTCATTGATTTTGTTATTGTGGGCATGTGGCCAAGTGGTTAAGGCATTCGACTAGCGATCTGAAGGTCGTGAGTTTGAGCCCCAGCTGAGGCATCATGTTGTGTCCTTGAGCAAGGCACTTAACCACACAGTGCTCTGCGACGACACTGGTGCCAAGCTGCATTGGCCCTTGCCCTTCCCTTGGACAACATCGGTGTCGTGGAGAGGGGAGACTTGCAGCATGGGCAACTGCCGGTCTTCCATACAACCTTGCCCAGGCCTGTACGCTGGAGAGTGAAGACTTTACAGGAGCAGATCCATGGTCTAGCAAGACTAACGGATGCCTTAAAATTATGGTTATTATTCTGAAGATTCACTGAGTATGCTTGCAAGACACTGAATCTCAGGGTTGTATATGGTGACATATATGTACTTTGATAATAAATTTACTTTAAATGTTGAACTTTAGCCATCAAGCAGGAAGCTGTATACCACTTCCACTCTTTCACTTGACCGTGTTATGCCTGAGGCCTGAATTTACGTTATAATCCATCCTCATCCACTGCACCCTCATACTACCTTCAAAACTCTCCATGTCATCAACTGACTGCACTGAAAATGTTCATGTAAGTGTTTAATTCTTCTGAATACTAAAAGAATCTAGTGCCTTTCAGTGTGCAAATTCTTTTAATTTTAGAGGCCACATTACATATCTCAAGCTTCCACTAATGGTTTTACAGAAGACAGTACAGGAAGTATGCTCTACAACAGGGGTTTCCAACCTTTTTTTAATGCCGTAGTCCACTACCATTAAGTAAGAGCTGTGTGGACCCCATTTTGGGGATCCCTGCTCTACAAAATGAAGTAAGCCTGTCTGCAAGCTTGCATGAGAGCAAGGAAAGATATCCTCATGCTGAAAGCCATGAGAGAGAACGATTAGTCACTGATTTCCTTCTCAATAGGCATTCAATCACTCTGATGGGTGATGTGTAGCTGAGAAGGAAGCCATAGTTTGGAAAGACTTATTACAATGTATGACTAAAGCCTGCTCATGCACACTTCTCCCCACAGCCACCGGGCACAAGATATAAAGGCCTAGAATTATGTACCAGCAGGCTCAAGGACAAAATATCTCGCTATTATGCAGCCATTGAACAGACCTTGGTACAATAAGGTAATCTTGACATCACAATTTACCTTGCTATGGCCTTGCACCATATTGTCTACCTGCACTGGACTTTCTCTGTAATTGTAACATTTCACTCTGCACTCCGTTGTTGTTTTATGTTGTTCTGTCTCTATCCACTATTGTAATGCTTTGATCTCTATGGAGAGTGTGCAAGACAGGCTTTTCACTGTACTTCAATATACATGACGATAATAAACTAATCTACAAATCTATGCCATCGTGATTTTATATATCTCTATAAAATCATCCTTAATTCTCCTTTGTGCCAATGGAAAAAACTCTCAATCTGTTCAACCTCTCCCCATAACTTCAAATCCCTGCACCATTCTTCTAAACTTACTCTGCTTTCTTTCCAACTTAATGGCATCCAGTCTGAACAGCAGCTGAGTCTTCCCAGAATTCAACCTCCCTGTGGAATATTTAACATTATTTCCAGCAGACATGGTCCTCTTCAATTCTTTCGAAGTCTCTAATTTTGATATTTTTACCATGACCTTTCTCTTTCTTTTTTACAGTCACAACTATCTCTCTATCTCCAAGCCCATCTGTCTCTTTTCCTTCTCACTCGGCTTCTGCTGTGGTGGCACCATTGTAGCAGTATTTTTTCATTGTCACTTTACTATAAGTGGCTTAATTCAAACACATTCAGATATAAAAAGTTTTAAGAAATGCAAGACTACTAAGCTCTCTCAAGGTTAGTGAAGGGTAAGTATAGATTGTGAGTTCAGCTTTTTGCCATATATTTAACATTTTTATTACTGCACAGTTGAAAAAGCATTGCAGGAGACTATGAAAGTAACATAATTAGATGGATGATAGTCTTATTATTGACGAATAGAAAGACCTTGTTAACATTGGGCCTGATGTCTATATTATATTAGTGCACATTAAGATGAGTGATAATGGTGTTGCCGAATTCAGAGTAGCTGCCAGCTGTCCACTTTCCAAACTTCCATAAGATGTGTTAAAAGTATGCAATTAATTAAAAATAACACAACATAAACGTTCAAGTATTCACTTCCTAATGATGTTGTTTAGTGAAATTGGATATGTGGTTTTTGAGACTACTAAAATGATTAAAGATTTGCACTGCTCATTTCCTTCAAGTAGCATAAGCAAGTCAGGTGTAATACACAGAAAACTTGGGGACTAATCTTTCCCCTTTACACTTGGATAGTACTAGAGCCTAACTTTTCTTAATGTATTATTTTCAAATGGCTGCATCTGAGTGAAGCTCATAAGGTACAGAGTTGCCTCTTGTCTGGGATACTGTAGCATACGTGGTTATTTATTGACCTTGAGATGTGAATTTGATTCACACTGGGGAATTTATATTAAATCAATTTGGAATTAAATGTCGGTATCAATAATTGCATTCTTGAAACTTCTAGAATATTGTAACAACCTAATTTGTATAATAAGGCCCGTGAGGGAAGGGTATCTACCATCTTTACCCACTCTGCCAATATCTGATTCTAAACCCACTACCCGTTGACTTTTCACAAACAAGAGAAACCTGCAGACGCTGGAAATCCAAGCAACGTATACAAAATGTTAGAGGAACTCAGCAGGCCAGGCAGCAGTGAAACTGGGAGGGGGAAGACGGGTGAAGTAAAGAGCTGAGAAGTTGATTGGTGAAAGAGATACAGAGCTGGAGAAGGAGGAATCTGATAGGAGAGGAGAGAATGCCATGAAAGAAAGAAAAGGGACAGCAGAAGGAGGGAGTATGGTAGACTGGTAATGAGATAAGGTGAGAGGGAAATGGGAATGGAGAATGTTAAACTTGGGTGAGGCGGCATTACCGGAAGTTAGAGAAGTCGATGTTCAAGCCATCAGGTTGGAGGCTACCCAAACAGAATATAAGGTGTTGTTCCTTCAACCTGAGTGTGGCCTCATTGCAACAGTAGAGGAGGTCATGGACTGACATATCAGAATGGGAATGTGAAGTGGAATTAAAAGGGGTGGCTGGTGGGAGATCCGGCTTTTTCTGGCAGGCTTAGGTACTCAGCGTAGGTGCTCAGCGAAGCAGTTGACTTTTGACTCCTTTTTGATATGGCTTAGCTAGCCATTAACTTTAAGGACATAAAGGAATAATCAATAAATGTTAGCCTTTTCAGCTATAACTGCAGCCTACTAACGAATCACTGAACAAAATGATATGCTTCTGGGCATCAGAAAACTGGGTATATATCCCATACTACAGCTAAATGCAGCTCAGGGCCAAACAGTTTAAACAAGGCTGCTAGCTATTTTGTTAGTATCTTCGATGCGTTGGTGGATGGTATTTCCTAGACTGATTTTCTCTTTTGTCCTAATGAATGTAAAATGATTTTGCGGCTACAATGTTGCTGATGAATGTTGGTGATATTTCTAAGTGTGATGAAGCTCATATTTTGTTGTGCAGCTTATGTGGAGGCAGATGTGCATCAAAAGAGGCTGGTTGTCTGTCGAAGGCATTTTCCTAGGTTCCTTCTAGGCTATGTTTTACCCTATCACTGAGTAGGGGCGCCATGGCAGCTAGATTATACGATCGATTTTGCATCAACTGAGTCTGTCGTCCTTCACTTGGTGCTTGCCCAAGGCAATTGGGTATTGACCCGTCCATTTCCTGTCACTGCTACTTTGAAGTTCTGGATCCACATATCACTTCACTCACGAAGTCCAATTGTGGCATTAGTTTTCCCATCATTCCCAAAACGCAGTGAGCCAGGAAAATCAATTCCATGAAATCTGGCTATATTTGCATATTATATTTCTTCCTTTACCAGTCAATTACTTTGATAATTTTGATATATCTGATCTACTTTGTTAGAGATGTTTATTGCTTTAATCTTAACTCTATTCTACATGTTAATCCCTGTTTCACTAAGTCATCATTACTGCTGCTTGTCGGTGAGAGGGTTTGATTTTACTGAATTTTGGAAGGTTATAAGAATTTACTTGCGTAGACCTACCCATTCCATAAAAAGTAAGAAGGGTGGCTGGTCAGCACCCCATTAGCAAGGGACAGGTAAAATAAGAGCACTAAAATAGTGTTGCTCAGCACCATAAAACTTTTATTGAGATCATTAAAGGTAGTCGTTATACAGAATGAAGACAGTCCGATGAGCATCCAGAAATAACAGGAAGCAGGAACAGAGTCATGGAGTCATCCATGCAAATTTTCCCGGTACTCTTTCAATCTTATTTACATCTTTCTGCAGGTAGGTGACCAAAACTGCACACAACGTTCCAGATCAGGCCTCACCAACTTATTATACAACTTCAATATAACATTCTAACTCCTGTACTGAATACTTTGATCTAGGAAGGCCAACATACCAAAAGCTTTCTTTATGACCCTATCTACTTGTGACGCCATTTTCAATGCATTATAGACGTGTATTCCCAGATCCCCTTGTTCTACTGCACTCCTCAGTGCCAGCAATATGAGAAGCAATTTATTTTCCTAACTTGGCAATTTTTACAGTGCAGTAAAAGAGGGAGTAATGGAAAATCCCCTTCCTGTTAAACAACTGGAGGTCATTAGAAATTGATTGAAATACATGAAGAGGGTATTTATGATTTCAGGAAGGGTGTTAAAGTATAGGAACACATTGTTGACAGCTCTATCACAATTATTTGCAGGGGACAAATTACTTCCAAGATCCGCACATCCCCCTAGATACAACTTTTCTCATTAATAACTCTTCACGCCCTACCACACAGTAGAGATGTACCTAAGGTGAGCACTTTACAATGAATGTCTAACTGTTCATGATATCAATCTGTATGTCTGATGCCAGTTGGATAATTTTGGAGTACAAAATGCCCTCACCTAACCTGGCATAGCAGAATATGTGTTCAGCAGCACAATACTACCATTATTTAAAGTACTTAATTGCTTCTAGCTTTGTGTGTGATAGTTTATGGATGATTCTACAATTCTTTACATATCTGTTAGTTCTGGAGCCCCTTAAGTTTGCTGCAGCCCACAGTGAGTACTCTGGAAGGTCTGGAGTCTATCATAAAGTTCTTAAATGATACTATCCTTTGGAGAATTAGTGGAAGGAAAGTTCTTTTCAGTGCAATAGGCTGCAGAAAGACTTGGAAAATAATGTTATGTAGTCCTGGTCTGGTAGATCAGGCACTGCAGCATGACTCTGGCTGACTGGCTGAGGGACTACAGCAAATCCTTTTGTTTAACCTGGGTGATTTTTTTGAGGTGATATTGGAGAAGATTGAAGTTAATGTGGAAGATGTTGTTAATGTGGATTTTCAAAGAGCATTTGATACAGCCTTGTGTAAAATATTGACTAGAAGATTTGAAAACTATGGACTTATAAGATCACTGCAGAAAGCATAGGAACTTGGATAAAGGTGGGAAGCAATGTGTAACTGGCAGGCTTTCAGACTGGAGGATGGTAAACAGCAGTGGTCCTTGAAGCTGCACGCCAGGACCATTCACCTTATTTGAAATTTAATCATGACTTGGATGCGGGTGAGTGGGGTAAAATTTTCAAATCCGTAGGTAACACAAAATGTTGGAACTGTGAGGAAGAAAGTGATAGACCACTAAAGGACTTTGATAAGCTGGCTGAATAAGTAATAAGTGACTAATAGCATTTAATTCAGGGAAGGGTGAAGGAGAGTGTTTTGACAGTAAACAAGTGAGAGACAATGTAAACCAAAGGGTACAGTTCTAAAGAGCAGACAGGAAAGTCAAAATCCTTAAAATGGAAGATTATGTGAAAGGAGTGGTGGTGAATTGTACAGGATCTTTGATTTTATAAACAGAGGCAGAGAGCACAGTTGGGTATTTAATACTTTCTGAAATATTTTAGTAACATTATAAATATGTTGTTTGATTAAGTATTCTTTGTTTAAATAATTCATTACTTGCTTTATACAAAAGTATGTGAATGGCAAACATCATTACGCCACCACGTTATGTGTGCATACCTCATTAAAGTAAGAATGAAGCACAGACATTTATCCCTAGGCATGCTGTATTTTTGTTTTGATAAGTTTTGGAGTTACACACATAACAGTGGCTACAAGAAAGTGTTAAAATGAACTCAAGATGACTGTCTACCTGTCAAAGTGCAGCAAGACATTTAAGTTTAAAACAAAAGCACAGTAGGCTTTCTTCACAAGAGGAGAGATATGGTCCAGTAAAAGAAAAGCATAGGACATTTTCTTCCTAGCAAGTGAAGAGAAGCATTCCGGTTTAAAAAAAGAAGCAGAGTACATGTCTCTTCGGAAAGGGGAAAGAAATAGTTGAGTTTTAAAAAAAGAAAAAAAACAGTCAAATTCAAGGGATCATAAAAAGTGAGGACCAAGTGACAGTAATCAAATAAAACAAGAAATAACAAGACAATAAAAAAAAAGAAATGTCTGACTACATCAGAAAGGTAGATGTGTCGATAGCACAACAAATAACTGGCTGATGTATGCTGAGCAAATTGAGCGGTATTTTGAAGCAAATAAAATAGCTAATGATAAATGAGTGCCAGTTTTGCTGAGTGCATTCGATGCAAGAGCATAAAGTTTGCTCAGAGGTTTAACTGCTTCAACCAAACCAGGTGAAATTAACTTTGCCATTATCATAAAAGCAATGCAGGAACATTTAGAACTGAAACTACTGTTGATTGCACAATGCCTTAGCTTTAATCAGCGGAATCAAATTAGTTTACGTGATTGAAATTAAGAGATTGAGCATTTTCAATTCAATGATCATTTGGAATCATTAGTTTGTAGAATCATACAAGAAAACATTCAAATACAGCTCCTAACTGAAGCTTAACTCACATTGAGAAGAGCAGATGAAATCACTGTAACGGTGAAAACAGCAGACAGAGACACAAGTGGGTTGCAATCAGGTGAAAGTGAGTGTGAGCAAAGTTATAGCTTCTAGACTGAGGACTGCTTGGCTGAACAAATTTTGTTACCGTTGTGAAAGGGACTCACGTACACCAGATCATGAAGATTTAAAGGCAGAACTTGTAGAAAATGCAACATAGTAGGACACATGCAAAGAGTATGTCAGGCATACAAAAATAAATGGATTGCACAGGGAAGAGAAAAAGATAAAAAGTCAAGTTGCAGTTTCAGAAAGAGCACTAATCTGCCTGCTATAGATGAAGAGTCTGATAATGATTAGAGTGATACAGGATTGGGTAGCCTTGTGTTTTATAATGTGAAAACCAACATGGGATAAGCAATATGGTTTACACCAGAAGGGAATGGCAAATTAATTAAAACAGAATTGGATACTGGCTCACCTGCTTCAGTCATTCAACAAAATTCATTTGAACTGCTCTTCAAAGATACTGAACTGAAGCATGCAGTTACAGTATACAATTAAGAATTTACACTGGAGAAAAGTTAACTACTATGGGAATGGCATTCGTAACGGTGAAACATAACAGCCAACAAGCTACATTGGGCTTGAATGTGGTAAAAACAGGAAAGCCAGCAGATCAGGAAGAATTAGTGAATGGCTCACGTCAAATGTGAGGTGGCTTTCCAAAAGTGAAAGGAAATGACGACATCAGGCTCTGTCCTCACACATTGTTCAGAGAGGCTCACCTATTATATGCCTCTCCTTATAGTGTAGGTTCAGTCATGTTACATGCTATGAATGATGGAAGTGAATGCCCATAGTCTTTGCATCATGTTACGTTACCACTGCAGAGGTTGACAGAGAGGACTTGAGTCTGGTTTGGGGTGTTAAGTGTTTCAACCTGTACTTGTATGGGAGAGAGTTTACCCTCATTTCTGATCATCAGTCACTAGTCTCCACTTTCAATCCACAGAAGGATGTTTCATTAACTGCAGCAGCATGAATGCAGACTTGGACACTGTTTCTTGAAGGTCACAATTTCAAGATCAAATTCAAGAGGATAACTAATCATAAAAATTTTGATGGAGTGTCCTGTTTACTATTAGAAAAGGAAGTACCTGAAATATGTATCAAAGAATGTAGTCCACTTGACATATTTCCCTATTGCAGCAAGATGATCCAAAGGGAAACTAGAAAAGACCTCACATTGTCTCAGGGCTACATGGCCACACAAAATAGCTGAAACCTGCAGCAGAAATACCAGTTTCTACATGTTTACCAGTACCAGGATAAATTTACCCTTGACACTGTCCGTGTTGTATGGGATTGAGAGTAGTTGTACCATCCAAGCTGAGAGCTAAAGTATTGGAGGAGCTACGTGCTGGTCATCTAGATGTAGTGAAAATGAAAGCTTTGTCTGGTGGCCTGGAATAGACCAGCAGCTCAAGCAGCTTACCATGCACTGTTCGGGATACTAACAATTTCAGAAGACGTAAGTGCACTGCCTGTCCATCCCTGGGAATGGCCTGCATTGCCCTAGCAGAGGATTCACTTAGGTTTTGTTGAACCATTCAAGGTCAGAAATTTCTGGGTAGTGCAGCTACAGAGTGGCCAGAAGTGTTCCCAGTAGCCTTCACTACAGCCTCGCATGCTGCTGATTTTTTGAGAAGTCTCTTCTCAAGGACTAATATTTCCAGGACACTTAGTCAATGATAATGGACCATAGTTTGTTGCGGAACAGTTTTCGTCATTCCTGAAAGTGGATGGAATAAGACATATTACATCTGTTCCATAGCACTCAGCTACAAATGGCTTGGTGGAAAGGTTTGTCCAAAGTCTAAAGAATGCGCTATCAGCAATGTCAGCAGAACACACTACATGAAGACTGAATCAGAAGCTCACCCATTTCCTCCCCGCCTATCACTATCAATAACTCACCAGCCATGCTGATCCCGAGTCATCACTCACATTCGCACTTGAATCTCCTCAAACTCAATCTCAGAAGGTATATGTAGTAGAGCAGCTGAGACAGGTTGAGGTCTCCCGGACAAGCAGTCCAGTCCAGGGGCTACAGAGGTGATCAAAAGTGAGTTCTTGGAAAGAATAAGGACAAAACTGACCACTCTCCTACACAGTGGACATTGCATTTGATGTCATCTGGAAACGACACATTAATCTGTTGAGGAGAGCAGAGTCAATTGTGAGAGAAGTAAGGAGGAGGTGTGCATTTCAGGATAAACTCTCGGTGCTGCACTGATATGGCAGTTTTGTTGAGCTCTTGTTTCTTTGACTTGGAACATTTAACCATCAAATGTCATGCATTCTATTTACCTCAGGAGTTCTCATCCATGAACCTCACCGCAGTTTACATACCACGAAGGCCAACTGTGATTAAGCACTTGTGATACAGCATGATGCCATCTCCAAACAAGAAACAGTCCAGCCTGATGCATTTCAAATCATAGTCAGAGACTTCTACCAGGCTTGTCTAGAGAAAACACTGCTCAATTACCAGCAGTATATAACCTGTAGCACCTGATGCCCCAATGTACTAGATCACTGTTATACCAAGATATGGAATGCCTACCTTTCCATGTCTAGAGCATTTCAGGAAATTTGATCATTTGGCTGTCTTTCTCCTACCTGCATACAGTCAGAGACTAAAAAGCAAGGCTCCAGAGGTTAGGACAACAAAGAGGTGCTCTTGGGAGGCAGAGGAGTGGCTACAGGATTGCTTCGAGTCAGAGGACTGGGCCATGTTCAAGAACTCATCTAGAGATCAGAATGAATATACCATGGCTGTCACGGACTTTATTAAAACAGCTGTAGATGAGTGTGTCCCCACAAAATCACTCACAATCTTCCCGAATCAGAAGCCCTGGATGAACCATGAGATCTGCAATCTACTGAGAGCCAGGTCAGAGGCATTCAAGTCTGGTGACCAAGAAATTTACAAGAGGGCTAGGTAGGATCACCAGAAAGCCACCTCACATGTGAAGTGGCAATCCCAGACCAAACTTGAATCAATGAAGGATGCTTGACAGTTGTGGCAGGGCTTGAATATTATCACCTCTTATAAAGTTCAATCAAGCGACAAAGAAGACAGCAGGGCTTCGCTTCCAGATGGGCTCAATGCCTTCTATGCTCACTTTGACCATCAAAATGTGGAGGAACCATCATGAACTATGATTTCAGTCTCTGAGGCCAACGTGTGAGCAGCCTTCGGGAGGGTGAACCCATGAAAAGCATCCGGCCCAGATGGGGTACCTGGCCAAGTACTAAAGACCTGTGATGATCAACTGGCTGATGGGTTCACTGAGATCTTTAACCTCTCGCTTCAGCACAGTATTGTAACCACCTGCTTCAAGCAGGTTCCAGTTATACTGGTGCACAAGAAGAGTATAGTGACCTGCCTCAACGACTATTGCCCAGTAGCACTTACGTCCAGAGTGATGAGGTGTGTTGAGAGGTTGGATATTAAACTTATCAACTTCTTCCTGAGAAACGACTTAGATCCGTTCCAATTTGCCTACCAGAGCAACGAATCCACAGCAGATGCCATCTCATTGCATCTTTATTCAACCCCAGAATATCTGGACAGAAGAGATGCATACATCTGGTTGCTTTCTATCAACTACAGCTCAGTATTCAATATTATCATCCCCTTAAAACTAATCAATAAGCTCCAAGACCTAGGCCTCAATACCTCTTTGTGCAATTGGATCCTGGATTTCCTCACTTGCAGACCTCAGTCAGTTTGGATTGGCAACAACATCTCCTCCATGATCTCCATCAGCACAGGTGCACCACAAGGCTGTGTGCTTAATCCCCTGTTCTTTTCAATTTACAGTTGTGACCGTATGGCTAAGCACAGATCCAATTTAAGTTTGCTGATGACACCACTGTCGTAGGCTGAAACAAAGAAGGTGATGAATCAGCATATAGGAGGGAAGCTGAAAATCTGACTGAGTGGTGTCATAACAACAACCTCTTACTCAATGTCAAGACCAAGGAGCTGATTATAGACTTCAGAATAAGGAAAGCAGTGGTCCATGAGCTAGTCCTCATAGGAGCGTTAGAGGTGGAGAGAGTCAGCAATTTTAAATTCCTAATTACTATCATTTCAGAGGACCTGTCCTGGGCCCAGCATGTTCAGCAGGCAAGTGCAATTATGAAGAAAGCACGGCAGTGCCTCTACTTCCTTAGGAGTTTGTGAAGATTCGGCATGACATCTAAAACTTCGATAAACTTCTACAGATGTGCAGTGGACAGTATGTTGACTGGCTACACCACAGCCTGGTATGGAAACATCAATGTCCTTCAATGGAAAATCCTACAAAAAATGGTGGATATGGCCTAGTCCATCATGGGTAAAGCCCTTTACATGGAGCTCTACATGGAGCATTGTCACAAGAAAGCAGCATCCATCATCAGCTACCTCCACCACCCAGGTCCTGCTCTCTTCTCACATGCTGCCATCAGAAAGGTCATACAGGAGCCTCAGGACTCACACCACCAGGATTACGAACAGTCGCTACCTCTCAACCATCAGGCTCCTGAACAAAAGGGGATAATATACTCCACTTCACTTGCCCCATCATTGAAATGTTCCCACAACCAAAGACTTTCAAAGACTTTTCATCTTATGTTCTCAATATCTATTTCTTACTTATTTATCATTATTTCTTCTTTTTATATTTGCACAGTTTGTCTTCTTCTGCTCTCTGGCTGAACTCCCTAGTTACGTGGTCTTTCTTTGATTCTGTTATGCTTATGTATACCCACAAGAAAATGAATCTCAGGCTTCTGTATAGAGACACATATGTACTTTGATAATAAAATTTACTCTGAACTTTGAACTTTTTTCCAGAGGTGTCAGAACTACCTCCTGCAATCCCAGAATCAACTCCTACAACCATCACAGAGGAGGCCCCAGAACCTGAGATTGTTTCTCTTGCCAAGCAAGGTGACCCACCTTGTCAGGAATCTCATTGTCCCACAAGGGTAGGAAATCTTCTACAGCGATTAAATCACTAGGTCTGAATAGGACAATCTAAAATTTACTATACTGTATACACCTATATAGCTGTTGTGTTATATAGTATACTATATATATAGTTGGGATGCATTCTATATTGTGTTGGAGTTTATAGCTAAGCCGTGAGTAGTGGTTTGTATTAAATATTTCAGTAATATTTGAGTAATATTGTAAATATATTGTTTAATTAAGCATTCTTTGTTGCTTACATAATTCATTATGGCTTATATGTATTTTAGGCATACGTTATTACGCACCACTTCATTTGTCTGTGCCTCACTAAAGTAAGAATGAGGTACACACATTTATCCCCATGGTTACTGTCCTTTTCTTTTTTATAATTTTGGAGTTACAAAGCATAATAAGTACAGAGGTAGTGTTTTTTATTATTGAACTTGAACAAAACATTTGCAGAGCCAAAATTGGATTATTGTATCCAGTTCTAATCAGGACATTTTAGGAAGAATGTGGTTCTCTGAGAAAAAGCGCAGTAAAAAGTTATTGCAGCATTCCAATGTTCTCTCAGATCGTGGCGCCTGGTGGTTACTTCCTGGGTGCATATGGAGGACTCCCTTGAGAAAATGATCATCTTTCTTCTTTCTTGCATCAATGCCTATAGTTCAGCACCAGAAAACAATGAAGCGCACCTCCTCTTGTTTTGTGGCATTCACTGATGTTCCCAGTCTGAATGAGTTCTGCTATGTTGAGTGGAACTAGCTGCAGGAACAAAGCCACTCCACTTTAAGAAATCTTGTGGTGGGCACTAACAAAACTATATCTAGTAAACCAAAAGCAGTCTAGTTGGTCCTGAATACCCTAAGTAATTATATAGATGAATCTATTTTTGTTTTATTCATATTAGAATCAATGAGTGCAACCAATTTCTACATTATGATTGCTCCCAAATTTGTTTTACTGGTAACTTTGCATTTAAGCGTCCATAACATTTTCAAAAGTAAAATAGAAATGTTGAAAGGTACTACTAAACTTCAAGTCAAATCTATTCATTACTGTTCTGGCATTTTACTGTCACTGTACTGTTAGATATTTATGGGGTTTTGTAGAAAATGAGGCAGTTTTGCAAGGTTCATGCTGACTCACATCCTTTAGAAGATTGGTCCTGATTGTTATTGTCAAGTTGTTACCTGAGGAGCTGCAAAAATAGCTGGTGCTGTCAATCAGCCATGTTCTCCGGATAAAGTGATCTCTTACTCACTTTTCTTGAAGTCATCAAACACACATATTTACTGCCTGTCCTATTTCAGTCAGTCCCACTCCTTGGCAGAATTGTGGTCAACAACAACTAATGGTGCAACACAGACAAAATGCTGGAGGAACTCAAAAGGCCAGGAAGCATCTACGGAAAAGAGTAAATAGTCGACATTTCAGTCTAAAACCCTTCATCAGGACTCATCAAGGATTCTGGAATTCCAGCATCTGCAGATCTTCACAACAAAGACTATGAGTACTTGTTGACATGTAGAAAGGCAACCATAAATAGGATTATTATCCTGAAAATAGATTTGGATGACCATAAAACAATTCAATGATTCCTTCATCATTAGTCCAAACCAGCAAAATATCAGCAATATATAATAAGTTACCCTCTAACAGACAGAAAATCAATACATTTAATGGGTCAAGAATGATTTTGACATAACTCATCTCTGCAATTTTTAAATTGTTATTGATTTGTGTTTAATAACTCTCTTAAACATCTGACCTGCAGTTAGGTAATATTCAAGGGATATTACTAACACTGTCTGCAAACTTTATGATCATTAATAGGGAGGAATTCTTTGCACTGCTTATTATAAACTATTACCATTTATAGACTCCTATGCTCTTATCATATGCTTGCCTTACCGCGTAAGCAGTAACTCATTCTTGAAGGGTGAAGAAATATCTTGTTTTTCATCTAGGTATTATGTGTTTTCGTTTCTTAATAAATCAGTATCCATTGAATTGACTATGTTAACGCTTAGTGTATAGAAGACATTGCAAAATGCTGGGGGGTTGAAGTTATATGGGAAAGAGAAAATGTTTATTTCAAAACTTAGTTGTCTATTAAGCAGAATCAAGTGAAGCAGTAGTAATCAGGAAGGCATTTGCAGTAGCAATATTTTCTTAGGAGCATCATAGAAGTAGCACAGCCTACAACAAAAGCAAGGGGCATTGTAAGTAGGGATCATGTTTAATAAACTTGTACTGGTAGATTGGGGGACAGAATGATGGATAATTGAACAAATAATTCTCAAAATGATGAGAAAGATTTGCCTAATGGCCAACCATCACCTTGGGTGCAAATGAAATTTGAAGAAAGTGACTAGGAAAATTAGAAAGTCCCAAAAGGGGTTAGAATCATTTTCTACATATTGAGTTCATGGAAGTATTTATTTAGAACCAATAGTATCTCAGAATCAGAAAATAGTTCATAAAAAGCTGAATTGTCCAACAAACAATTCAAAAGAAGAAAATGATCATCTTAACTAAAATTAGATCAGAAATGTACAGCACTTCATCCACTTTACTCATAGGTCAAAAAAACAATGGATGCCTCTTTGCAGAGGTGATAAAGAAATTAAAGGAAAACTTTAACAACATACCAGTGGAAATAATGATGAAGATCATAAATTTTGAACATTTCATTATTTTTCAATTTCAATGGGTTTCTTAACAGAGACTAAAGAAATGAATTTTGTGGATTGACTGATAAGTGTCCAATATCTGTGTGCTTGAAACTGCTTTTGAAGAAGGTTGTTTTTCATTGCCTCTCCATTGTTAACCATGCAGATATGTAATGGAAATTCAAACAACAATGCATGATAACTGCACTCCAGTTTTTTGCAATGTTTCCTTGAATAGCACCTCCTAAAACACGGATAAAGAAGGACAAGGACATCAACTGCAGGATCCCATCTAAGTCATGTATCATTCTGACTTCCGAAATATTTCACCGTTACTTCATCGTCACTGGATCTAAACCCTGGGAGACACCACCCAATACCAGAAAGAGTTTGGTTACTTGAGAAGACATTGTGCTCCAATCTGTGTAAGGGCAATTAAAAATACTGATTTTAGCATTGACTTTTTCATCCTCAAAAATAAATCAATAATTCTTTTTAAAATCGTGAGTTATGATCAATAACCAGTTTGTCAAATTGAAGACTGGCTGCCATAGATAGCCCTACCATAATGCAAGATACTTTTTTGCAAATTTTCTGTGGTAGATATCTAAAGATAACCACATCCATGAAATACTGAAGAAAAAAATTGTCAAATTGTGACAGAGGTACAGATCTGATATTTGAAACTAAAGCAAAACAATTGTGCTTTTTAACTCCGTGAAGTGGTTTATCATAGTTTATGAGTGGATGCAAGCAGTTTTCAGCCTATAAAGAAAAGAACAAAGGTAAAGATTCTGAAACCATTTTAAAGGTTCTAAAACTTAAGAATGTAGCTGAACAGAGGTTATTTAATGGAATGGTAGAATGTTTCCTACCAGATTTGATATTTCCCCATTAAGAGAGAAAGACCTAAAGGTAAAAGGAAAAATGTGCTTACAATATATGTAAAATATAGTTAGGTAGTAAAGATTTTTATCGTCCATTACAACACCATCTATGAATTAATATTAGTTTGCAATGCCTCAGGCTATAATATGAAGGCAGAGATGGATGACGGCCAGGAAAAACAAACTCCTTTTATGTCCTGTGCTTTGATGGAATGCAAAATAAACTATGTACAAGTAGAAGAAGGAAGATTTGCCATGACATTTAGTATAAGTCCTATCATCTCCTTTTCAGAACACAAATTATTGCTGGATTTTTGGACCAATGTCTGCTATAATTGTAATGATAAGTAATTCCGTTCCTGCAGTTCAGCACTGATGGAACACAAGACCTCAAAGCAGAACATAAGTGCTGGATACATTACCTAGAATAGTGTTTAATTCACTTTTAACTTTAATCACATAGTTCACCCACGTGACCCAATAATATTAAATTATCAGATCTGTTTGCCAGCGTGTATTTGAAGAAGTGAAGGTAATACTTTTTAATGTTCTATGACCCACACCATTATTTCAGCCTCCAACTTTGGGTCTAAATGATGGCAGATTTCTTACAATCATTTAAAGCCCAACTCAAGTGAGTGATGATTTTTTTGGTGTGAAATTTAGGAAAGATAATTGACTAGGTAGGAAAAGGGATGAGGTCCTGAAAGGAGAATATAGGGAGCAAGGAAGGGAGTTGAGAAAAAGGACCGCAAAGGTAGTAATCTCAGGATTACTGCCTGTGCCACGCGACAGTGAGAGTAGGAATGCGATGAGGTGGAGGATAAATGCGTGGCTGAGGGATTGGAGCAGGGGGCAGGGATTCAAGTTTTTGGATCATTGGGACCTCTTTTGGCGCAGGCGTGACCTGTACAAAAAGGATGGGTTACACTTGAATCCTAGGGGGACCAATATCCTGGCAGGGAGATTAGCGGGGGCTACTGAGGTGACTTTAAAGTAGAATGGTTAGGGGATGGGAATCAAATTAAAGAGGCTAGGCGTGAGGAGGTTAGTTCACAACAGAGGGATGGGAACCAGTGCAGAGAGACAGAGGGGTGTAAAGTGAGGGTAGAAGCAAAAAGTACAAAGGAGAAAAGTAAAAGTGGCAGGCCGACAAATCCACGGCAAGCATTAAAAAGGGCCACTTTTCAACATAGTTGTATAAGGGCTAAGAGAGTTGTAAAAGAGCGCCTGAAGGCTTTATGTGTCAATGCTAGGAGCATTCGTAATAAGGTGGATGAATTGAAAGTGCAGATTGTTATTAATGATTATGATATAGTTGGGATCACAGAGACATGGCTCCAGGGTGACCAGGGATGGCAGCTCAACATTCAGGGATATTCAATATTCAGGAGGGATAGACATGAAGGAAGGGGAGGTGGGGTGTCGTTGCTGGTTAAAGAAGAGATTAACGCAATAGAAAGGAAGGACATAAGCCGGGAAGATGTGGAATCGATATGGGTAGAGCTGCGTAACACTAAGGGGTAAAAGACGCTGGTGGGAGTTGTGTACAGGCCACCTAACAGTAGTAGTGAGGTCAGAGATGGTATTAAACAGGAAATTAGAAATGTGTGCAATAAAGGAACAGCAGTTATAATGGGTGACTTCAATCTACATGTAGACTGGGTGAACCAAATTGGTAAAGGTGCTGAGGAAGAGGATTTCTTGGAATGTATGCGGGATGGTTTTTTGAACCAACATGTTGAGGAACCAACTAGAGAGCAGGCTATTCTGGACTGGGTTTTGAGCAATGAGGAAGGGTTAATTAGCGATCTTGTCGTGAGAGGCCCCTTGGGTAAGAGTGACCATAATATGGTGGAATTCTTCATTAAGATGGAGAGTGACATAGTTAATTCAGAAACAAAGGTTCTGAACTTAAAGAGGGGTAACTTTGAAGGTATGAGACATGAATTAGCTAAGATAGACTGGCAAATGACACTTAAAGGATTGACAGTGGATATGCAATGGCAAGCATTTAAAGGTTGCATGGATGAACTACAACAATTGTTCATCCCAGTTTGGCAAAAGAATAAATCAAGGAAGGTAGTGCACCCGTGGCTGACAAGAGAAATTAGGGATAGTATCAATTCCAAAGAAGAAGCATAAAAATTAGCCAGAGAAAGTGGCTCACCTGAGGACTGGGAGAAATTCAGAGTTCAGCAGAGGAGGACAAAGGGCTTAATTAGGAAGGGGAAAAAAGATTATGAGAGAAAACTGGCGGGGAACATAAAAACGGACTGTAAAAGCTTTTATAGATATGTAAAAAGGAAAAGACTGGTAAAGACAAATGTAGGTCCCCTGCAGACAGAAACAGGTGAATTGATTATGGGGAGCAAGGACATGGCAGACCAATTGAATAATTACTTTGGTTCTGTCTTCACCAAGGAGGACATAAATAATCTTCCAGAAATAGTAAAGGACAGAGGGCCCAGTGAGATGGAGGAACTGAGCGAAATACATGTTAGTAGGGAAGTGGTGTTAGGTAAATTGAAGGGATTGAAGGCAGATAAATCCCCAGGGTCAGATGGTCTGCATCCTAGAGTGCTTAAGGAAGTAGCCCAAGAAATAGTGGATGCATTAGTGATAATTTTTCAAAACTCGTTAGATTCTGGACTAGTTCCTGAGGATTGGAGGGTGGCTAATGTAACCCCACTTTTTAAAAAAGGAGGGAGAGAGAAACCGGGGAATTATAGACCGGTTAGCCTAACGTCGGTGGTGGGGAAACTGCTGGAGTCAGTTATCAAGGATGTGATAACAGCACATTTGGAAAGCGGTGAAATGATCAGACAAAGTCAGCATGGATTTGTGAAAGGAAAATCATGTCTGACGAATCTCATAGAATTTTTTGAGGATGTAACTAGTAGAGTGGATAGGGGAGAACCAGTGGATGTGGTATATTTGGATTTTCAAAAGGCTTTTGACAAGTCCCACACAGGAGATTAGTGTGCAAACTTAAAGCACACGGTATTGGGGGTAAGGTATTGGTGTGGGTGGAGAATTAGTTAGCAGACAGGAAGCAAAGAGTGGGAATAAACGGGACCTTTTCAGAATGGCAGGCGGTGACTAGTGGGGTACCGCAAGGCTCAGTGCTGGGACCCCAGTTGTTTACAATATATATTAATGACTTGGATGAGGGAATTAAATGCAGCATCTCCAAGTTTGCGGATGACACGAAGCTGGGTGGCAGTGTTAGCAGTGAGGAGGATGCTAAGAGGATGCAGGGTGACTTGGATAGGTTGGGTGAGTGGGCAAACTCATGGCAGATACAATTTAATGTGGATAAATGTGAAGTTATCCACTTTGGTGGCAAAAATAGGAAAACAGATTATTATCTGAATGGTGGCCGATTAGGAAAAGGGGAGGTGCAACGAGACCTGGGTGTCATTATACACCAGTCATTGAAAGTGGGCATGCAGGTACAGCAGGCGGTGAAAAAGGCGAATGGTATGCTGGCATTTATAGCGAGAGGATTCGAGTACAGGAGCAGGGAGGTACTACTGCAGTTGTACAAGGCCTTGGTGAGACCACACCTGGAGTATTGTGTGCAGTTTTGGTCCCCTAATCTGAGGAAAGACATCTTTGCCATAGAGGGAGTACAAAGAAGGTTCACCAGATTGATTCCTGGGATGGCAGGACTTTCATATGAAGAAAGACTGGATGAACTGGGCTTGTACTTGTTGGAATTTAGAAGATTGAGGGGGGATCTGATTGAAATGTATAAGATCCTAAAGGGATTGGACAGGCTAGATGCAGGAAGATTGTTCCCGATGTTGGGGAAGTCCAGAACGAGGGGTCACAGTTTGAGGATAGAGGGGAAGCCTTTTAGGACTGAGATTAGGAAAAACTTCTTCACACAGAGAGTGCTGAATCTGTGGAATTCTCTGCCACAGGAAACTGTTGAGGCCAGTTCATTGGCTATGTTTAAGAGGGAGTTAGATATGGCCCTTGTGGCTACGGGGGTCAGGGGGTATGGAGGGAAGGCTGGGGCGGGGTTCTGAGTTGGATGATCAGCCATGATCATAATAAATGGCAGTGCAGGCTCGAAGGGCCGAATGGCCTACTCCTGTACCTATTTTCTATGTTTCTATGTTTCTAAGGCTATTTTAATTCTATAAAAACACATCACCCTGTGATGAAGAGTGTTTTACCAGAGGCATGTGCAATGTAGTAATTTCTATTTTAAGATCAATACATTGACTGAGTTAGATACAGAACACAGTGATATGCGAGGCAATGGCAGCATTTGTTTGTACTTCTCTTTTCTCATCAGACTTGATCCTGATCTTGAGGGGGCATTGAGTCAATGTGTCCTCTGCCAGCACAGCAAATCAATATCCAAAGAAACACCATTGCAAATGTGGCAATAGCAGAGAAAACCTTTGCAAGGAGTCTGAATCCATTTTTGTGAAAAAGGATGTGACAACCTACTGTTGATCAGAGTGGCCATAAGTTAAGCCTTTGTAACTTCTACAACTGTGAGATGAGTGTGACATATTTGTATCTAGGAATGTAAAGATGTCATATATATATAATACACAGTGACATCATCTTTCATATGATGTAATATATGCATTAGGTATTAGTCAGCAATTAATTACACAACCTTGTTCTGAAGCTCATGGTGTCTACCAGTGATTTCTATAGTTGGGGCTTACCACTAACATAAGATTGGTTCTTCGACCCATTTATAAACATTAATTTGCCAATGAAGGTAATCCTACTATGGTTGATACCTAGAGAAAATAAAGCTGTTGAAAAGACTCTTAGAACATTACCATAGTATTACTTGTTGACACTCTTATGAAACCCCACAGATACTGCAGGCAAAAAGACTGAATTGGAGCAAGTGGAGCAAAATGAATGTGTGCAGTGACAATTGTCCTAAAAACTAAAAAACAAGACCGTTAGCACAAGGTACACTGTGATATTGGATTTCTATTAGCACAGCATTTACCGTAGCCCTTGATTTCACAATTCTTTTACTCTTTTGTCTGTGTTCTTTGCTGATTCTGATATAGAATCCAACAATAAAACTTTAATCCTGTTTCTCAGATTCTGCCTGATCTGCTACATATTTCCAGCATTTCCTTTTATTTAATTTTAGGTCTCCAGCATCTATGGGTCAGATGCTGGAGACCATTTTTACTTGAGTGCTAAGAGTAGCTTAGTAATGGTAACTATTTGCACGCCAGTTACTATTTTGTTCCTTTACCCACTGAATTCCAGTAATGCAGGTGCAAAAAGGCTCTACAGGCAGTCTGAGAGTGGACATTCACAGCCTACTTGTAAGGGATGGAAGTGTTTTTTTCTGACTAATAATATTACTGAGTGAGAAGATCACAATGACTGAAAGCTGCAGTGAAAGATAATTAATGACACAGATTGGCATTGAAAAGTACTGCAGCTTATTTAAAAAATTTGGTGATTCCACAGAAAGCCAAATATGTATCTTTTACGGAGATGGTACAGAATTTGGAAGTGTTTAACCCACAGTCACTTGTGATATTGCAATGCTTTAAAGTTGGCACATGGAATTAGAAAATTGGAGAAACAATCAGTGGTATTATTGAGTTGAAAGACTTCTCAAAACACTGCAGCTTTGGGGACCATGTACTGTGGGAAAGATTTGTGTGTGGTGTGAATGATGACTGAATCACATCTAAGCTGTTATGCATTAGCAGTTTCACCATTTGTTCTGGCTTGCAAAATTGCAGCTTCAGTGAAAAACTGCTGAAGAATTACATCCATTGCCAAGTATAGATGTGACGGAGGCCAGTAGTTCAAAAGAAGCAGTGAGGAGCTCTGTTCCAGAAACAGGATCAAGACCCAATGATGTGACTGGTATGAATTTGTGTTACCAACGTAAAGGCAGCCATATCCCTTCACCTATTCTTTTATGAGAAAAAGCTATTTATCTTAGAAGAAAGAGCACAAAAGCATTGGCATGGGAATCTAAACACAGCAGTAAACTAGAACAGTGTAATACAGAAGGAAATCCTTTTGACAACTGAACACAGAAAAAAGACACGGCATAATATTGAAACTCTCAGCAAGTGCAGAATTTGATTTGTACAGTAACCAGGCCATGAGTGGCAATGTTTGGGAAACAACACAATTTTGAAGTTATAGTGTTCTAACACCAGATTGATACTACAGTTAACTGTTTCATTAAAAGAAAGAATATCTATGCCAAGAAATTCAGTAACTTACCTGTAGCACAGAGCTCAGTCTGAAGGCTGACTTGGGGAATTGAAGCAAGTGGCCAGAGACCAGGATTGTCCACCTGTCTAAACTGTGTGACCAATGTTATTAAGTAAATGTGATTATTGGCTAAAGGAATGGGAAACTGAACGAAAAGAAAAATAAATCACTGCTGACTTTGATGTTTTGTCCAGACTAGCACATAGTGTCATAGAGCAACTCAACATGGATATAGACCCCCCCTTGGCCTGATTGAGTCCGTGATAACCATGATGCCCACACAGCTAGTTCCAATTTTCCACATTTGCCCATACCACGCCAAGACCTGCATCTCAATGTGCCTTTCTAAGTACTTTTTAATATGTTTTTATTGCACCTACCTTAACCACTTCCTCTGGCATCTTATTCCATTTCTTTACCATCAGCTGTGTGAAAAAGTTGCTCCTCACGTCCCATTTAAATCTTTCCCTTCTCACTCTAGATCCATGCCCCCAGCTTTTTGTCACCGCTACCCTGGGGTAAAGACCGTCTCTGTCCACCTTATCGATGGCTCTCATAACTTTAAACATCTCTATAAAGACACCTTCCATTCTCCTGTATTCCAAGAAATAAAGCTTGGCTAAGCTCTCCCAATAATTCAAACCCTCAAGCCCTGGAAAGGCCCTTGAAAATATTTTCTGCACTCTTCACATTTAACTACATCTTTCCTAAAAGTGACAAAACTGGACACAGTACTCCAAGTGTGGTCTCATCAATGACTTATACAACTGCAACGTAATTTCCCAACTGCAATACCCAGTGCCCTAACTGATGAAGACCAGTGGGCTAAACATTTTTCACCACTCTATCTACCTGTGATGCCACTTTCAATGAATTATGCACTTGTACTCCTAAATCCCTCTGTTCCATTATACTTCCCTGTGACCTATCATTCGCAGTATAAGTCCTATGCTGGTTTGACTTTGCAAAATGCATCATCTCACACATATCTGTAGTGAAATCCATTTGCATCTCCTCAGCCCATTTCCTTGAATGATCAAGGTTCCCTTGTATTCTACAATAACCTGCTTCATTGTCAAGAAAACCTCCTAACTTCATGTGATTCACAAATTTCCTGATCAAGCCTTGTGCATTTACATCTAAATCATTATATAAGTAGAAATAATAGGAGTCACAATGCCAATCCTATAGCACAACACTAGTCACCAGTCTTAAGTTTGAGAAGGAACCTTCAACCACTAAACTTTGTGTCATCTCTGGATTCCATGGGATCTGATCTACCAGACTAGACCACCATGCAAGAAATTGTCGAAGGGCTTGCTAAAGTCCGAACAGACAACATTTAGTGCCCTTCCTCATCTACCTTTTCAGTTACTTCTTCAAAAATCTCTAAAAGTTCATCAAGCATGACTTCCCACGCCCAAAGTCTCCTCCTAAGCAGACTCAGTCTATCCAAATGCTGGTAGATACTAAACTTGACAAATTCTGCAGACACTGGGAGTCCATAGCAACACACACAAAATGCTGGAGCAATTCAGCAGGTCAGCCAGCATCTAAGGTGATGGATAGATAGTCGACATTTGGGGCCCAGACCCTTCTTCAGGACTGAGAAAGAAGGGGGAAGATACTAAAATAAAAAGGTGGAGGGAGGGTAAGGAGGCTAGCTGGAAAATGATAGGTGAATTAGGTGGTTGGGAAAGGTACTGACCCTCAGAATTCCCTCCAGAAACTACAACTGATGTCAGGCTCACTGGCCTGTATTTCCCAGGCTTGTCCTTACTAGCTTTTTTAAACATTTGTAAAATATTAGCCAACTTTCAGTCATTAGTAACTTCAGCAGTGGCTAATAATGAAGCAAATATATCCATAAGCAGCTCAGCAGTTTCCTCTCTATCCCGTCACATAGTTGAAGACACACTTGGACAGGACCTGGGCACTCATCCACTTTAATGCACATAAGGCTGAAGATGCCCTGGTGATTCTGATTGTGTGCTGAAAGCATGATGTTTTTTCCCATTTTAGCTTGTAGCTGACAGTTTTCCAGTCACAGCTGTAGCAAATGCACGGAGAGATATTCTCCTGCGCTTGTAGTCTTTGAGGTTAGTCCAGTTTGGATGTACTCGAATGCCAAATTGAAAGCATTCTACAACAGATGGCTTATATTATCAGCAGCTCAAGGTGTTTAATGAGAGAACGTGGAAGGGCTGTCCCCAGTACAGATCTTGCTTGAGTTCCATGCAGGATACAGGCATATGGGCAAAGACAACAGAAAAGCTACTGGGAAGAATTTGTACTTTGGGCACGTGGTGGAAAGGACTCTGACAACTTGACATCGAGTGCGTCCAAAGCACATTGCAGCATTACCTAAGATACCACCGAAACAAAAATATGGGTGACATAACTGTTAATTAAAATGTTCCCATTGAGTTTTATCACAGTCTAAAGGGTGATTTTCCGTGTGAGAGTGAGGTTCGGCATATCCATTTGAAAGAGTTATTAAAATTCAGATCAGAGCCATACACCAATATTAGGAATTCAACTGGAACTTATAGATCCCAATGAATGAAGAAGTTGTAGATGGCTTAACACTGCAAAGATTAGCAGGCCTTTGACTTTTTTAATTAAACTGTGCCTGTTCAAGATGCCCAATATCCAGTCAGTTGTCCATCTGATTTTATCTTCACTGCCCTCATTCCCCATCCAGCCCAATTTGTTCTTCCACGAAAAGCTTGCATAGTAATTTCCTGGCCCTATGTCTGATGTAAGAAAAAGGAAACAGCATATATAATTTAAAAAATACTTGTGTGATCAATTGTCAAGCTTCTGAATTAATGGAACATCATAGCCTTTGGTTTCGCAATGAGCGCAGTATTTGTACTGGGTTGTATATGAAGCCAATTAAATGCATCAGCACATTCGGTAAATAACTAAAAATGCATTATTAATGAAGATGTATTTAGCAAAGTTTTTCAGGAATGAGATTAAGGAAGGTAGATTAGTCACCTGGATAAGATGGACTACACCTCAGTGTTCTGAGAGGGGTAGCTGAAGTGATTGCGGATGTATTAACAGTGATCTTTCAAGAATCACTAGATTCTGCATTGGATCCGGAGGACTGGAAAATCGCAAAAAAAGGAGGGAGGCAAAAGGCAGGAAATTGTGGGCCAATTAGTCTGACTTCAGTACTTGGTATGATATTACCATCCACTAAAGCTGAGGTTTTGGAACAATAAAATAGACCGAAGTCAGCGCAGTTTGCTTAAGGGGAAATCGTGCCTGGCAAATATATAGGAATTCTTTGAGCAAGTAGCAGGCAAGATAAAGGAGAGTCAGTGGATGTTACTTATCTGGATTTTCAGAAAGCCTTTGACAAGATGCCACATGTGGGTCTGCTAAACAAGATAGGAACCTATGGTATTACAGAAAGGATACCAGAATGGATAAAAGATAGGCTGACAAGTAGAATGCAAAGAGTGGTAATAAAAGGAGCCTTCCGTAAGATGGTGGAGCGTTCAGATGCAGTGGCCTCTCTATGGCCAAACAAAAATGGTTTTGTCTTTTTAAAATGTATTTTTTATGATTGCAACACACTGCTGGATATTAGGAACTTCAAGTAGTGCAGGTCTCCCCCATCAGCAGGTTGTTCAGTAGTGGAGGGGCTGCAGGAGTTGGATTTGCTGTGGACTGTTGCTGCCTCCCACAGAAAGGCACTGGAGATGGCACGTGAAGGCGGTGGGCAGAATAACTGTGAGTGACTGTCTTGTCGCGCAACATCCATGCTGGGTTGGGGGCTGGCCCCCTCCCAGTGGTTCTGCCCTCTGGTGTAAAACAAGCTGGATTGCGTGCCTTGGCGTATGCATTTTTCTTGTGATTGTAGGACTTTCTTGGACATTGGTAATGTAAAATACCGCAAATCCGGTTCACTGGTTTACTGGGAAGACCGATGGCAGGGGACTGTGTAGCCTCGGTTGTAGTGAAGACCAGGCTTTATGCCATGGGTTTACCTGTTGCAGCAGTCCAGGAGGGAGACACGGCATCCATGCTGTGTTGGGGTCTAGCCCCTCCCAGTGATGCTGCACTCTAGTGTTCCCTTGGTGGAAAGCATGCTGGATTGCAGAGTGCTGAAAACTGCTTGTTCTTGCCAACAACACCCATGTATCATCAATTTACAGAAAGTGTCACTCAGGGAAATGACTGTTGGTACTATGTTTCGCACCTTCGCTCGGAGGAAAGCTGTTTCATTTGGCTGTATTCATGGGTATTCATGTATGGTTGAGTGACAATTAAACTTAAACTCGAAATTGAACTTGAACTTTTCTGGTTAGCTGCCAGTGTCTAGTGGTGTTCACAGGGGTTGGTCTTGGGTCACTGCTTTTCATGCTACATGTTAATGACCTGAATGATGGAATTTTTGCCTTTGTGGCCAAGTTTTGCAGATGATACAATGATAGCTGGAGGGGCGGGTCGTGTTGAGAAAGCCGGGAGTCTGCAGAAGGGGCAGGTTAGAAGAATGGGCAAAAAAAGTGGCAGAGGGAATATAGTGTAGGGAAGTGGATGGTTGTGCACTTTAGTAGAAGGAATAAAGGTACGGACTATTTTCTAAAGGGGGGAAATATTCAAAAATCAGAGGTGCAAAGGGACTTTGGAGTCTTCTTGCAGGATTACCTAAAGGTTAACTTGCAGGCTGAGTTGGAAAGAAAAGCAAATCCAATGTAACATTCATTTTGAGAGAACTGGAATATTAGAGCAAGGATGTAACTGAGCCTTTATAAGGCATTGGTTATACTACACTTGGAAAATTGTGAACAGTTTTGGAGAAGGTCCAGAGGAGGTTCATGAGAATGTTTCTGTGAATGTAAGGGTTAACATATGAGGATCATTCAATGGCTCTGGGCCAGTGCCCACTGGATTTTAGAAGAATGAGGGAGATCTCATTGAAACCTACTAAATATTGAAAGGCCTGGATAGAGTAAAATTGGAAAGGACGATTCCAATAGTGGGGGATTCTAGGATGAAGAGGGCATAGCCTTGGAATAGAAGGTTGTCCCTTTAGAGCAGAGATCAGGAGGAATATCCTTAGCCAGAGATGGTGACTTTGTGGAATTCATTGCCAAAGATGGTTGTGGAGGCCAAGTTACTGGGTATATTTAAAGTGCAGGTTAATAGAAACATAGAAATATAGAAAACCTACAGCACAATACAGGCCCTTCGGCCCACAAAGCTGTGCCGAACATGTCCTTACCTTAAAAATTACCTAGGATTACCCATAGCCCTCTATTTTTCTGAGCTCCATGCACCTATCCAGGAGTCTTTTAAAAGACCCTATCGTATCCGCCTCCACCACCGTCGCTGGCAGCCCATTCCACGCACTCACCACTTTCTGCATAAGAAACTTACCCTTGACATCTCCTCTGTACCTACTTCCAAGCACCTTAAATATGTGCCCTCTTGTGCTAGCCATTTCAGCCCTGAGAAAAAGCCTCTGACTATCGACACGATCAATGCCTCTCATCATCTTATACATTTCTATCAGGTCACCTCTCATCTTCTGTCCTCCAAGGAAAAAAAGCTGAGTTCATTCAACCTATTCTCGTAAGGCATGCTCCCCAATCCAGGCAACGTCCTTGTAAATCTCCCCTGAACCCTTTCTATGGTTTCCACATCCTTTCTATAGTGAGGTGACCAAAACTAAGCACAATACTCCATGTGGGGTCTGACCAGGTCCAATATATCTGCAACATTACCTCTTGGCTCCTAAACTCAATCCCATGGTTGATGAAGGCCAATGCACCGTATGCTTTCTTAATCATAGAGTCAACCTGCGCAGCAGCTTTACAGTGTCCAATGGACTTGGACCCCAAGATCCCTCTGATCCTCCACACTGCCAAGAGTCTTACAATATTCTGTCATCATATTTGACCTCCCAAAATGAACAACCTCACACTTATCTGGGTTGAACTCCATCTCCTAATTCTTAGCCCAGTTTTGCATCCTATCAATGTCCCGCTGTAACCTCTGACAGCCCTCCACACTATCCACAACACCTCCAACCTTTGTGTCATCAGCAAATTTACTAACCCATCACTCCACTTCTTCATCCAGGTCATTGATAAAAATCATGAAGAGCAGGGGTCCCAGAACAGATCTCTGAGGCACACCACTGGTCACCGACCTCTATGCAGAATATGACCCGTCTACAACTACTCTTTGCCTCCTGTGGGCAAGCCAGTTCTGGATCCACAAAGCTAGGTCCCCTTGGATCCCATGCCTCCCTATTTTCTCAATAAGCCTTGCATAGTGTACCTTGACAAATGCCCTGCTGAAATCCATATACACTACATCTACTGCTCTACCTTCATCAAAGTGTTTAGTCACATCCTCAAAAAATTCAGTCAGGCTCATAAGGCATGATCTGCCTTTGACAAGGCCATGCTGACTATTCCTAATCATATTATGCCTCTCCAAATGGTCATAAATCCTGTCTCTCAAGATCTTTTCCATCAACTTACCAACCATTGAAGTAAGACTCACTGGTATATGATTTCCTGGGCTATCTCTATTCCCTTTCTTGAATAATGGAACAAAATCTGCAATAGGTTCTTGATTAGTAAGGATGTCAAAGGTTATGGGAGTGGGAAGGAGAATGGGGTTGAGAGGGAAAATATATCAGCCATAATTGAATGGTGAAGCAGACTCAGTAAGTTGAATGGCCTAATTCTGCTCCAGTGTCTTATGGCCTTTTGGAATGCATATCAAAGCAAAATAATTATTCTTGAAGAGTTACTTCCCAATTCATGGTAACTGACATTAAGTTTTATTTGCTCTTTCTGAGGTGATCAGTCAGATTGTAAGTTCAGGCAAGAAACCACAGCATGTATCTATTTTAAAGAAAATCTGATTTCTCAGAATCAAGTACTAAATGCAATAATGACACAGGTTATATAAGAAATTATGCAGATTACTTTTTGTGAATTTCAGTGGAACCATAGAACAATTCTACAAATACAGCCTTGGTGGAAATAGTGGATCAAAAAGGTGTCTGTAAGCATCTTAACACATCAGCAACCCTAAAGATTATATTATCATGGTCCATGGATGATGTTGCCAGAGGTGTTGGTTCATAGTAGTTACTGAGCATGAAAATACTGACTGTGGACTGCCAAAAATGCAGAATAGATTTGTGCTCGTTCATCTTCACCTTGTGAAGACAAGCAGTTTGCAGAGAATATACAGCCAGTGGCCACTTTATAAGGTTCACCTGTATACCTGCTTGTTAATGCAAATGTATAATCAGCCAATCATGTGGCAGCTACTCAATACATAAAAGCATGCAGTCATGGTCATGAGGTTCAGTTGTTGTTCAGACCCAACATCAGAATGGAGAAGAAATATAATCTAAGTGACTTGGACCATGGAATGATTATTGGTACAAAACAGGTTGTTTTCAGTACCTCAGAAACTGCTGACCTACTGGAATTTTCCCACTCAACCATCACTAGGGTTTACAGAGAATTGTACAAAAACCAAATAAAAAATCCAGTGAACAGCAGTTCTGTGGGCAAAAACACGTGGTCAATGAAAGAGGTCAGAGGAGAATGTCCAGACTGGTTCAAGCTGACAGGAAGGTGACAATAACTCAAATAACCACACGTTATAACAGTGGCATGCAGAAGAGAATCTGTGAACGCACAGCATGTCAAACGTTGAAATGGATGGGATATAGCAGCAGAAGACCACAAACATACATTCAGTGGCCAATTTATTAGGTACAGGAGATACAATGTGGAAAATCAGAAATAGGCAATTTTCCTTAACTTGTCTGCCTCTACTGCTGTTTATATTCTAAAAGAGTTTCTATGCATTTCATCTGTCTAATCCCTATCTTTCTGCATACCTTTTCATTTTGAAAACAGCCAAGAAATTGTCTCAACCATTTCCTGTGGTAGTCAGTGGTAACCAATTTGAAATTCCAAACACTCTTTGAATAAAGAGACCTGCTGTATTTTTGGTAACCATCTTAACAGTGGAGCCTGGTTTTGAATTCTCCTATGAAGGAAGATCACCAAAGATCTGTCCTGGTCCAACCATGGTCCACCACGGCCAAGGGAGCTCACTAATGCCTCTGTTCCTCGGGAGGGAGGGAAATTCTGCAAGTCTCTGTTAATCCTTACCAATTCTTATTGATGTCCTATAGAAGTCATCCTATCTGGATGCATTGTGTCTTGGTATGACAGCGGCTCAGCCCCTGACTGCAGGTAACTGCAGAGTTCTGGACACAACTTAGCACATCACATAAACTAACCTCCCCTCTATAGCAACACACATAAAATGCTGGTGAATGCAACAGGCCAGGCAGCATCTATAGGAAGAAGTACAGTCGACGTTTCGGGCCAAGACCCTTCGTCAGGACTAACTGGAAGAAGAAATAGTAAAAGATTTGAAAGTGGGACGGGGAAGAGGAGATCCGAAATGAAAAGAGAAGACAGGAGGGGGAGGGATGGAGCTAAGAGCTGGAAAGTTGATTGGCAAAAGGGATACAAGGCTGGAGAAGGGAGAGGATCATAGAATGGGAGGCCTAGAGAGAAAGAAAGGGGGAGGGGAGCATCAGAGGAAGATAGAGTGAGAGGGAGAGAGGGAGAAAAAAGAGAGAGAGAAAGAAAGGAGAAAAAATAAAACATAACAAATAAATAAATAAATAAATAAGAGATGGGGTAAGAAGGGGAGGAGGGGCATTAACGGAAGTTAGAGAAGTCAATGTTCATGTCATCAGGTTGGAAGCTATCCAGACGGAATATAAGGTATTTTTCCTCCAACTTGAGTGTGGCTTCATTTTGACAGTAGAGGAGGCCGTGGATAGACATATCAGAATGGGAATGAGATGTGGAATTAAAATGTGTGGCCACTGGGAGACCCTGCTTTCTCTGGCGGACAGAGCGTAGGTGTTCAGCGAAACAATGTCCCAGTCTGCGTCGGGTCTCGCCAGTATATAGAAGGCCACATTGGGAACACCGGATGCAGTATATCACCCCAGCCGACTCACAGGTGAAGTGTCACCTCACCTGGAAGGACTGTCTGGGGCCCTGAATGGTGGTGTGGGAGGAAGTGTAAGGGCATTTAAGTGCCGGGAGGGAGATCGGTGGGAAGGATGGGGGGAGCGAATAGACAAGGGAGTCAAGTAGGGAGCGATCCCTGTGGAAAGCAGAAGGGGGGGGGAGGGAAAGATCTGCTTGGTGGTGGGATCCCGTTGGAGGTGGCAGAAGTTACGGAGAATTATTGGACCCGGAGACTGGTGGGGTGGTAGGTGAGGACAAGGGGAACCCTATCCCTAGTGGGGTGGTGGCAGGATAGGGTGAGAGCAGATGTGCGTGAAATGGGTAGATGCGTTTGAGAGCAGTGCTGATGGTGGAGGAAGGGAAGCCCATTTCTTTAAAAAAGGAAGACATCTCCCTCATCCTGGAATGAAAAGCCTCATCCTGAGAGCAGATGCGGCGGAGACGGAGGAATTGCGAGAAGGGGATGGCATTTTTGCAAGAGACAGGGTGAGAAGAGGAATAGTCCAGGTAGCTGTGAGAGTCCGTAGGCTTATAGTAGACATCTGTAGATAAGCTGTGTCCAGAGATAGAGAGATAGATACAGAAAGATCAAGAAAGGGGAGGGAAGTGTCGGAAATGGACCAGGTAAATTTGACGGCAGGGTGAAAGTTGGAGGCAAAGTTAATGAAGTGAACGAGCTCTGCATGCGTGCAGGAAGCAGTGCCAATGCAGTTGTCGATGTAGCGAAGGAAAAGCGGGGGACTGATACCAGTATAGCCTTGGAAAATGGATTGTTCCACAAAGCCAACAAAAAGGCAGGCATAGCTGGGACCCATACAGGTGCCCATGGGTACACCTTCAGTTTGGAGGAAGTGGGGGGAGCCAAAGTAGAAATTATTAAGGGTAAGGATTAATTCCCTCTATAGACTCTTTTGATACATCTCATTGTCTCAGTAAAGCAGCCAGCATAATCAAAAATTTCATCCATCCCAGACATTCTTTCTTCTCATCCCTTCCATTGGGCAGAAGATATAGAAACCTGAAAGTACGTACCTCCAGGCCAGAGAACCCCTTCTATCCACTGTCATAAGTTGTAAATGGTTCTTTAGTATGATAAGATAGACTCTTGATCTCACAATCTACTGGAGGAACTCAGCAGGCCATGCAGCATCTGTGGAAAAGAGTACAATCGATGTTTCAGGCTGAGACCCTTCATCTGAAGAAGAGTCTCTGCCCGAAACATCAGCTGTACTCTTTTCCATAAATGCTGCCTGGCCTGCTGAGTAACTCCAACATTTTTGTGTGTGTTGCTTGGATTTCCAGCATCTGCAGATTTTCTCATTTGTAATCTCACAGTCTACCTTGTTACGGCTCTGCACCTTACTGTCTCGCTGCACTGCACTTTCTCTGCAGTTGCTGCGTTTTATTTTGCATTCCGTATTGCTTTAGCTTGTACTACCTCAGTGCAGTGTTGTAATGATTGGATCTGTATGAACAGTAAGCTTTTTGAATGAATTTCAGTACACAACAATAATAAACCAATTCCATTTCTAATCTACAGCAACTCTGTTTTAATTAATTTTTAAAGGTTGTGGCTTTGAGATTTAGTCGTGTAAAATTTTGCTGGAAGTAAGCAAACGAAAGTGAATTCTTTCAAAAATTGCCATAGTTGTTTGTTATGTAATGCTCTTTTATTCAATTTTCAAGGAAATTAAACGATCCTGTTTAGAAGTCTGCTTGTAATTGAGTACTCTATGTTTTAATAGCACTGCAGTTTCTACATCAATACATTTTAAAATGAAGCTTTTGTGAATAGGCCCCAGACCAAGGCTGGAAATGCAACTCAGTTTGTGTGCTTTAATTTAATTATTTGCCATTTTTCATTGTTGTTCCCCCAACCGCAATGCTAAAAGCCCTCACTTCCCTCCCTTAAATGAAGCCTTTTGGTTTCCACCCTAAACCTCCACCGATTTAGCAACCACACCCAAACTGGGGCCTAATTGATAAAAGTAAATTTCTGTCCAACATTTGAACTGCACTAAGGTTTCAACCAGTCCAACCCTATGACTCTCCCCTCTCACCCTAGGACCTGATTGTTTGGGTACAACATACACCCATAAGACCATAAGACAAAGAAGCAGAAGTCAGCCATTCGGCCCATCGAGTCTGCTCCACCATTTTATCGTGAGCTGATCCATTCTCCCATTTATTCCCACTGCCCCTCCTTCTCACCATAACCTTTGATGCCCTGGCTATTCAGATACCTATCAATCTCTGCCTTAAATACAGCCAATGACTTGACCTTCACTGCCGCCTGTGACAACAAATTCCACAGATTCACCACCGTCTGGCTAAAAAAATTTCTTTGCATCTCTGTTCTGAATGGGCTCTCTTCAATCATGCCCTCTCGTACTAGACTTCCCCACCATGGGAAACAACTTTGCCACATCCACTCTGTCTATGCCTTTCAACATTCAAAATGTTTCTCTGAGGTCCCCTCTCATTCTTCTAAACTTCAAGGAGTATAGTCCAAGAGCGGTCAAACGTTCCTAATATGTTACCCCTCTCATTCCTGGAATCATTCTAGTGAATCTTCTCTGAACCCTCTCCAATGTCAGCACATCTTTTCTTAAATAAGGAGCCCAAAACTGCCCACAGTACTCCAAGTGAGGTCTTACCAGTGCCTTATAGAGACTCAACATCACATCCCTGCTCTTATATTCTATTCCTCTAGAAATGAATGCCAACATTGCATTCGCCTTCTTCACCACCGACTCAACCTGGAGGTTAACCTTAAGGGTGTCCTGCATGAGGACTCCCAAGACCCGTTGCATCTTAGAACTTTGAATTCTCTTCCCATTTAAATAATAGTCTGCCCGTTTATTTCTTCTACCAAAGTGCATAACCATACACTTTCCAACATTGTATTTCATTTGCCACTTCTTTGCCCATTCTCCCAATCTATACAAATCTCTCTGCAGACTCTCTGTCTCCTCAGCACTACCGGCCCCTCCACCTATCTTTGTATCATCAGCAAACTTATCCACAAATCCATCTATTCCATTATCCAAATCGTTGATGTACAACGTAAAAAGAAGCGTCCCCAACATGGTCCCTTTATTCCCATTCTGTGTTTCCTGCCAATCAGCCAACACTCTATCCAGGTATGTAACCTTCCCTTAATTCCATGGGCTCTTATCTTGTTTAACAGCTTCATGTGCGGCACCTTGTCAAAGGCCTTCTGAAAATCCAAATACACAACATCCACTGCATCTCCCTTGTCTAGCCTTCTTGTAATGTCCTCAAAAAATTGCAATAGGTTTGTCAGGCAGGATTTTCCTTTAAGGAAACCATGCTGAGTTCTGCCTATCTTGTCATATGCCTCCAGGTACTCTGTAACCTCTCCTTGACAATCGACTCCAACAACTTCCCAACCACCGATGTCAAGATAACAGGTCTATAATTTCCTTTTTGCATCCTTGCCCCCTTCTTAAATAGCAGAGTGACATTTGCAATCTTCCAGTCCTCCAGAACCATGCCAGAATCTATTGACTTTTGAAAGATCATTGCTAATTCCTCCGCAATCTCCACAACTACTTTCTTCAGAACACAAGGGTGCATTCCATCTGGTCCGGGAGATTTATCTACCCTTAGACTATTCAGCTTCCTGAGTACTTTCTCTGTTGTAATTGTGACTGCGCACACTTCTCTTTCCTGACGCCCTTGAGTGTCTGGTATACTGTTGATGTCTTCCTCAGTGAAGACTGATGTGAAATATTCCTTCAGTTCCTCCGCCATCTCCTTATCTCCCATTACAATTTCTCCAGCATCATTTTCTATCAGTCCTATATCTACTCTCACCTGTCTTTTACTCTTTATATACTTGAAAAAGCTTTTAGTATCCTCTCTGATATTACTTGCTAGCTTCCTTTCATAGTTCATCTTTTCCCTCTTAATGACCTTCTTAGTTTCCTTTTGTAGGCTTTTAAAAACTTTCCAATCCTCTGTCTTCCCACTAATTTTTGCTTCCTTGTATCCCCTCTCCTTTGCTTTAACTTTGGCTTTGACTTCTCTTGTCAGCCACCGTTGCATCCTTTTTCCATTCGAAAATTTCTTCTTTTTTGGAATATATCTGTCTTGCACCTTCCTCACTTCTCGCATAAACTCCAGCCACTGCTGCTCTGCCATCCTTCCCGCTAGTGTCCCTTTCCAGTCAACTTTGTCCAGTTCCTCTCTCATGCTACTGTAATTTCCTTTACTCCACTGAAATAGCGACATATCGGATTTCGGCTTCTCTTTCTCAAATTTCACAGTGAACTCAATCATGTTATGATCACTGTCTCCTAAGAGTTCCTTCACCTCAATCTCTCCAATCACCTCCGGTTCATTACACAATACCCAATCCAGTACAGCCGATCCCCTAGTGGGCTCAACAACAAGCTGTTCTAAAAAGCCGACTCGTAGACATTCTACAAATTCTGTCTTGAGATCAGTGCCGACCTAATTTTCCCAATTCACTCGCATGTTAAAATCCCCACAATTATCATAACACTGCCCTTCTGACAAGCCTTTTCTATTTCCAGCTGTAATTTGTAATCCACATCACTGCAGCTGTTAGGAGGCCTGTATATAACTGCCATCAGGGTCCTTTTACCCCTGCGATTTCTCAGCTCAACCCATAAAGATTCTGCACCTTCCGATCCTATGTCACCTCTTTCTAATGATTTAATATGATTTCTTACCAATAAAGCCACGCCTCCCCCTCTGCCTACCTGCCTATCCTTCCGATACACCGTGTATTCTTGGACGTTCAGCTCCCAGAGACATGCATCCTTTAGCCACGTCTCTGTGATGGCCACAATATCATACCTGCCAATCTGTAGCTGTACGACAAGATCATCCACCTTATTCCTTATGCTGCGTGCATTTAAGTGTAACACCTCAAGCCCAGTATTTGGTACTTTTTCCTTTGATTGTACTGCAACTTTATTGCACTGCAACTCATCCCAATGGCTACAAATTTGCCCCATCACCTGCCTGTCCTTCCTGACATCTTTACTGCTCACTATCTTAGATTTATTTCTGTTTTCCCCTTCCTCCGCTCTGTCATTCCGGTTCCCATCCCCCTCCCAAAATAGTTTAAACCCTCCCTCACAGCTCTATTAAACCTTCCCGCCAGGATATTGGTCCCTTTCGGGTTCAGGTGTAACCTGTCCTTTTTGAACAGGTCATACTTCCCCCAGAAGAGATCCCAATGATCCAAGAATCTGAAACCCTCCAAGACTCCAATTTAACTCCAAGCCCTCAATTTTAGGCACAACTCTGGCCCTCTCTCTGCTTCCTTCTCAGCCACCATCAAGCATGGCCAGTTCCAGCTGCCAGATTAATTTGCAACTGGTCTTTGCCCCATTCCAAATATATGTATTGATGTGCAGAACAATGATCACTTCCCAAGCCCTTTGCCCAATGTTACTGATTTTGTATGCCTCTGTCTTACCTATAGAAAGGAAGCACTATCTTATCTAAATTCTTTCCATCAACTGTAATCTCTGTGCCTGTGGATTGCTTGCATGTTGATTTTGTAATTCTGCATGTCCTGTGCCTTCTTACAATGGAGAATTATGTTTTTGAGGTTTAATTTTCAAATTATTTTTCATGGCATGATTTCATTGTCTTTATTTTAGTCCTCAGTGTCATAAATGAAGCAACTGTGGTCATAATGGCATCGAAGGCAACGGGTGGGGAGATGATCAGTCTTTCTTCTCCACCATCAATAACAGGCGCTGCCCCCAACACTGGCAGAGACGCAGAACTGCACTGGATGCTCCTGCCAGGAAAAAAAACAGAAGGCACACTGCAATATCTTAGTGAAGAGAATGATTTCTATTCACCCACAATTTCTCTGTTTTTACATTAGAGCTATGTGCATCTGTGCACAATAGGTGTCAAAGATTTCTAATTTAAAGGCAAAGCACTGTAGATGTTTAGCATCTAAAATGCAAACAGAAAATATTGGAAATGCTCAGTGGGTGCTTTATATGCATTATTCCCAGAATACACTAGAATTTTAGGAAGCTGTTTAAGAAATGTGAAGTTCTAAAAGGACAAAAGAAATCAAATAGAATTTAGAATAATATTCTGTATACTTCACCATTTTGTTTCCATCTACTGGAATATTTTTGTTTCTGGATTTTTTTATTATCTATATGATTTTGACAGGTCTGTGCCTGTGAGTACTTTGAATAAATATCTCTTATTGGAATGCTAAACTTGGAGGGTGCTGCTTGATTTCTGGAAATGTGGAGAACAGGGAGGAAGAGAGAAGTTGAGGATGTCAAGTAGTGAGGTTGCACCAGGAATTTGTCCTGTAGGTAAGGAGCTCTTTTCTCCAACCCCAGCAGCTTCCCATCTCCAACAAATCAGTGGCAAGGAGCAATTCGTATGCATTTCATCTAATCTAATGTACTGTATTTGGTGTCCATAATGTTGTCCCCTCTACAATGAAGAACCAAACACAGATGGGATGACTGTTTTGTGGAGCACCTGCACACAGCCTGAAGTGGTGCTCTGAGCCTCTTGTTGCAGCCATGTTAATTGTCAATCCCACTCCCATCCTGACCTGTCGGTTTGCCACCTCTTCCACTATTATAGTGAGGCTCAAGGTGAACTAGTAAGATAACTTAATCTTCACCTAGGCACTTTGCAACATCTAGAATAAACATAGAACATAGAACATAGAACATAGAATAGTACAGCACATTACAGGCCCTCGGGCCCTCACACAATGTTGTGCCGACCCTCAAACCCTGCCTCCCATATAAGCCCCCACCTTAGATTCCTCCATACACCTGTCTAGTAGTCTCTTAAACTTCACTAGTGTATCTGCCTCCACCACTGACTCAGGCAGTGCATTCCACGCACCAACCACTCTCTGAGTAAAAAACCTTCCTCTAATATCCCCCTTGAACTTCCCACCCCTTACCTTAAAGCCATGTCCTCTTGTATTGAGCAGTGGTGTTCTGGGGAAGAGGCGTTGGCTATCCACTCTATCTATTCCTCTTATTATCTTGTACACCTCTATCATGTCTCCTCTCAACCTCCTTCTCTCCAAAGAGTAAAGCCCTAGCTCCCTTAATCTCTGATCATAATACATACTTTCTAAACCAGGCAGCATCCTGGTAAATCTCCTTTGTACCCTTTCCAATGCTTCCACATCCTTCCTATAGTGAGGTGACCAGAACTGGACACAGTACTCCAAGTGTAGCCTAACCAGAGTTTTATAGCGCTGCATCATTACATCGCGACTCTTAAACTCTATCCCTCGACAAAGCTAACACCCCATAAACTTTCTTTACTACCCTATCCACCAGTGAGGCAACTTTCAGGGATCTGTGGACATGTACCCCGAGATCCCTCTGCTCCTCCACACTACCAAGTATCCTGCCATTTACTTTGGACTCTGCCTTGGAGTTTGTCCTTCCAAAGTGTACCACCTCACACTTCTCCGGGTTGAACTCCATCTGCCACTTCTCAGCACACTTCTGCATCCTATCAATGTCTCTCTGCAATCTTTGACAATCCTCTACACTATCTACAACACCACAAACCTTTGTGTCGTCTGCAAACTTGCCAACCCACCCTTCTACCCCAACATCCAGGTCGTTAATAAAAATCACGAAAAGTAGAGGTCCCAGAACAGATCCTTGTGGGACACCACTAGTCACAATCCTCCAATCTGAATGTACTCCCTCCACCACCACCCTCTGCCTTCTGCAGGCAAGCCAATTCTAAATCCACCTAGCCAAATTTGCCTGGATCCCATGCCTTCTAACTTTCTGAATAAGCCTATCGTGTGGAACCTTGTCAAATGCCTTACTAAAATCCATATAGATCACATCCACTGCACTACCCTCATCTATATGCCTGGTCACCTCCTCAAAGAACTCTATCAGGCTTGTTAGACACGATCTGCCCTTCACAAAGCCATGCTGACTGTCCCTGATCAGACTATGATTCTCTAAATGCCTATAGATCCTATCTCTAAGAATCTTTACCAACAGCTTTCCCACCACAGACGTAAGGCTCACTGGTCTATAATTACCCGGACTATCCCTACTACCTTTTTTGAACAAGGGAACAACATTCGCCTCCCCCAATCCTCCAGTACCATTCCCGTGGACAACGAGGACATAAAGATCCTAGCCAGAGTCTCAGCAATCTCTTCTCTCGCCTCGTGGAGCAGCCTGGGGAATATTCCGTTAGGCCCCGGGGACATTTCTGTCCTAATGTATTTTAACAACTCCAACACCTCCTCTCCCTTAATATCAACATGCTCCAGAACATCAGCCTCACTCATATTGTCCTCACCATCATCAAGTTCCCTCTCATTGGTGAATACCGAAGAGAAGTATTCATTGAGGACCTCGCTCACTTCCACAGCCTCCAGGCACATCTTCCCACCTTTATCTCTAATCAGTCCTACCTTCACTCCTGTCATCCTTTTTTTCTTCACATAATTGAAGAATGTATTGGGCTTTTCCTTTACCCTACTCGCCAAGGCCTTCTCATGCCCCCTTCTTGCTCTTCTCAGCCCCTTCTTAAGCTCCTTTCTTGCTTCCTTATATTCCTCAATAGACCCATCTGATCCTTGCTTCCTAAACCTCATGTATGCTGCCTTCTTCCACCTGACTAGATTTTCCACCTCACTTGTCACCCATGTTTCCTTCACCTTACCATTCTTTATCTTCCTCACCGGGACAAATTTATCCCTTACATCCCGCAAGAGATCTCTAAACATCGACCACATGTCCATAGTACATTTCCCTGCAAAAACATCATCCCAATTCACACCCGCAAGTTCTAGCCTTATAGCCTCATAATTTGCCTTTCTCCAATTAAAAGTTTTCCTGTCCTCTTTGATTCTATCCTTTTCCATGATAATTATAAAGGCCAGGGAGCGGTGGTCACTGTCCCCCAGATGCTCACCCACTGAGAGATCTGTGACCTGACCTGGTTCATTACCTAGTACTAGATCTAGTATGGCATTCCCCCTCGTCGGCCTGTCCACATACTGTGACAGGAATCCATCCTGGACACACTTAACAAATTCTGCCCCATCTAAACCCTTGGAACTAATCAGGTGCCAATCAATATTAGGGAAGTTAGAGTCACCCATGATAACAACCCTGTTATTTTTGCACCTTTCCAAAATCTGCCTCCCAATCTGCTCCTCTGTATCTCTGCTGCTACCAGGGGGCCTATAGAATACCCCCAGTAGAGTAACTGCTCCCTTCCTGTTCCTGACTTCCACCCATATTGACTCAAAAAAGGATCCTGCTACATTTCCCACCCTTTCTGTAGCTGTAATAGTATCCCTGACCAGTAATGCCACCCCTCCTCCCCTTTTTCCGCTCTCTCTATCCCTTTTAAAGCACTGAAATCCAGGAATATTGAGAATCCATTCCTGCCCTGGTGCCAGCCAAGTCTCTGTAATGGCCACTACATCATAATTCCATGTATGTATCCACGCTCTCAGTTCATCACCTTTGTTCCTGATGCTTCTTGCATTGAGGTATACACATTTCAGCCCTTCTACCTTACTGTCTTTACACCATTTATTCTGCTTCTCTTTCCTCAAAGCCTCTCTGTATGTTAGATCTGGCTTTACTCCATGCACTTCTTTCACTGCTCTATCGCTCTGGGTCCCATCCCCCTCGCAAATTAGTTTAAACCCTCCCGAACCATGCTAGCAAACCTACCTGCAAGGATATTGCTCCTCCTCGAGTTGAGGTGCAACCCATCCAATCTGTACAGGTCCCACCTTCCCCAGAAGAGATCCCAATGATCTAAAAATCTAAAACCCTGCTCCCTGCACCAACTCCTCAACCACGCATTCAACTGCCATCTCCTCCAATTCTTACCATCTCTGTCACGTAGCACTGGCAGCAATCCTGAGAACGTCACCCTTGAGGTCCTGTTCTTCAGTCTTCTGCCTAATTCCCGAAACTCACACTTCAGGACCTCATCCCTCTTCCTGCCTATGTCGTTGGTCCCAACATGTATCACGACTTCTGGTTGCTTTCCCTCTCGTACTAGAATATCGTGCACCCTGTCAGAGACATCCCGGACCCTGGCACCCGGGAGGCAAGAAACCATGTGGGTATCCTTCTCACGTCCACAAAATCTCCTGTCTGCTCCCCTGACTATAGAGTCTCCAATGACGACAGCTCTCCTCTTCTCCGTCCCACCCTTCTGCACCACAGGGTCAGACTCAGTGCCGGAGGCCCTGCCACTGTGGCTCACACCTGGTCGGTCATCCCTGCCAACAGTATCCAGGACGGTAAACTTATTATTCAGGGGAATGGCTACTGGGGTGCTCTGCACTACCTGTCTGCTCACCTTCGCTTTCCCCCCTCTGACTGTCACCCAACGACCTGCTTCCGACAGCCTAGGTGTGACTACCTCCCTGTAGCTCTCATCTATGACTGCCTCATTCTCCCTTATGAGTTGAAGGTCATCCAGCTGCTGCTCCAGATTCCTTACACGGTCTTCCAGATTGCCCAGCCGTATGCACTTCTGGCAGATGTGACTCTGTGGGAGAGGGGCGTTCCCCAAGACTGCCACATCTCACATGAGAGGCACATCACCGTCTCAGGAGACATTGTAAAAACTAACTGCGAGCTAGCTTGTCCTCCGCCTCTTCTCGTCGAAGCCTCTCGAGTCAAAGCCTCAAAGCTCCACTCCTTCACTGGCCCACTCACGCACTGGCCGCTTTCCAGTGGCTGCTTCGCTTGAGCTATCCCTCTATTTATCTGTTTGACTTGTTCAACTTCAGGTGAATTTCTCTCATTACCTCACATTGTCATGCTTGTGCCCCATACTCATGTTGCTTTTTTAATGTCTTGCCAACAGTCTGCACCCATGTTCTTTATCAACCTTAACCTATCTCCATACAGGCTTTTTTCTTACACTTCACTCCTCCTCACAAGCATGCTTTAAAAACTGTACACCCTTCACTTTCCCCTCTGTTCTGCTGAAGTGCTCTGACCTGAAATGTTGGCTGGTTTCTCATTCCACAGATGCTGCATGACTGGCTGAGTTGCTCCAGCATTTCTGTTTTTGTTTCAGGTTCCAGCACATGCTTTTTTATTTGCCTGGTTTCATTGAAGAACTTCTGTGTTTGGGTGTTGAATTGTCTGAAGGCAGAGCAAGCTGCCATTTCCTTCAAACTGATCCGTGCATGAATGCTAGATTAGTTTGTCAATGCATGTGATTGTCATCCTGTTTATAATTTAGGGCACAGGGATTGCATGTGGGCTCAAACTGCAGATGGAGAAAGTGACTAAAGTGCAAAGGGTGGGAATTTCCAGAATTCTAGTATGCAGTTTTATCATTCAGAAAAGTTGATTCCTGTTTCCTGGCTTATGTTTGATCAATATCTATTAGTCCGTGAGCCAGGACCCCAAATTTGGGCCACCGGTACCATCTGGGGGGGAATAATTCTTATAGTGATTTTTGGCAAGGTATACACCCCTAGTCCTAGAAAATATATGATAGCATTACAACAGTGGTAGCTTTCTGTCCGAAGTCAGTAACAAAAATAGTCTCATTAGCTTCATAGTCCATGAGTGGAGGAAGGCGGAGTACAGAGCAAAGCTACAGGAGGACATTCTGTATGCAACTGTGAATGATAAATGTTACAGAATCACATCTCAAGACAGTGAGGAGGTGTCAGCTCTTCAGTGTCAACAAGAAGAAGCAGGTGGCTGCCTACTTCTCCATGCTGCCCATGCCACAAGAGAGGGATACCAATCTGTAGTGATCTGCTCAGAAGATACAGGTGTCTTTATCACGTCTTTAGCATTTTGTGACAAGATTGAGGCCCCATTGTTACAGAAGTGTGGCACTAGAACCCGTACAGGGCTTGTAGACTTTAGGAAGGTTGCTGCCACTGTTGGCATAGAGGTTTGGAGGGCTCTCATCGGGTTGCACGCATTTACAGGATGTGACACGGTAAGTGCTTTTGCAGGCAAAGGGAAGACAAGTGTCCTAAAACTGACCAGCAACAGGGAAACTCAGGACACATTCTTAGATTTGGTTCAGGAATGGGACCTCTCCCCAGAACTGATGGACAAACTGGAGACACTTACATGTCTCCTGTATGCCCCAAAAGCATCGACCACCAAGGTCGATGAGCTCAGGCATCACCTTTTCTGTGCCAGAAAAGGTGAAATCGAAAGTCATCAACTCCCACTACGCAAGGACTGCTTAACAAAACATGCACAGCGAGCCAACTACCAGGCTGGTATATGGAGAAGGACCCACAAGTGCCAAGCCCTGTTGGCAGAGTATGGAGATGGAGAGAGAAGAGGAAGCTGAACAGTTGGTGGTGCACTGGATGGAAGGCCAGCCAGCACCCGATGTCATCCTGGATCTACTGGCCTGTAACTGTCCAAAAAAATGTTCACCCTCAAGATGTATGTGTGTTGCAAATGGCCTCAGGTGTACTGACATGTGTAGACTGGCAGACTGTGAGAACCAGGCATCCACCTCAGAGAGTGTGGAAAGTTCAGATGAAGATGTGGAAGACGTGGAAGACTGGGAAAATTATTATGATTATTAATAGGTTATGAAAGTATGGAAAACAAGGTAGAGAAAGCAGTCTTTGATTAAATATATTCATTTTACAACCAAATGGGGACTAGGTTATGGCCGTGTGGAACCCCACATTTGAATTATTGTACTGTAATTCTATATGCAATGACAAAAGCTTAAGATTGTTTTGATTTGATACAACAATATGGAAACTATCATGACATTTGTGAAACTCCAGAAATCTCTCCAAATGAGGTTTTTTACCTTTTGGGGAATGGGGTAACATTTTCTGTTGTACTGATGTTAATATGGAATATATACAAAAAGTGATTACTTATTTGAAGTAATAAAGCTATCACTGGTGCAATGCTGTCACATATTTTCTAACTCTAGAGATGCATACCTTGCCAAAAATCACTATGAGCATTATTCCCCTCAGATGGTACCGACCAACCCTGCTGGCTCACGGACTATATCCTACCGGCTTGCAACATGACCCCATTCCAAAGGTAATTTTTTTTTTGCCTGTGTAAGGGGTTTCTTCTTTTATGTTACTGCGTAGGCTAATCATAATGGCTTCTTTGTTATGTTATAATTAAAATGGCTTCTCTGTAATGTTAACTGCTGAGACAGTGGTTCTTTTTCCAGCAGCTTGTTTGGGTTATGTTATTGATAAGGGGAAGGGTGAACCAATGGGAGTCCATGTTATTCTTTTTGTGGGTAATATTCTGTCTCACGTGGCTGGGAACCGTGTGGTATGGCGGGCGTTTCAGAAGGAGACCTGGAGAAGAAGGACGTGCTGGAAGCACTCTGGTTGACCTCCACGGTTGATAACGAGCGGCGAGTCGAGGGGGTCGGAGGGGATCGCAGGGTGAAGAGAAGACCCCGTTATGTGAGCTCCAACTTCTGTGCACAAAGAAGTTGAACTTTGATAAGTTTGGCGCCTTTTTTTTTCTCTTTTATATTGTATCTCTATTAATCTCATAGTCCCAGTAAGATTTATAAAGTGTAATCTGTAAAGTGTACATTGTGTGCTGTCTGATAATTGATGTGTGAGTTTATACCAGGTGGCATTACACAGCAACGATGCAACCATGAGACATGGTTTGGCAGGCAGACAGGGTTTCCCTTAGATAAACACAAGCCGACAGAGCTGAGAGCTGCACCTGATATTACATTTTTAGGTTTGAGGTTGTGAATGCTCTGAATAATTGTACCATATTAAGATAGACAGTTAACTATACTTTTTACAAAGTTTAAAAATTTTAAGAATTGGAATATTTTGTTGCTCTCTAATTCGATCTGGGGAATGGAAGATAAAAGATATTACCATTGCACTCCTGGAGAAAGGCAAGCACGGCTCTAAGACCTCGGTGTGTCAATCAGAGGGCAATGAACAGATTTTTGGACTCATGAAAGGACTTAACCTGAAACCTCAACAGTCCATTTCCCTCTGCAGATGCTGGCCTCCTCCAGTGATTTGTTTTATTTTTGCTCCAGATTTCAGCATCTGCAACCTTTTGTGTCTCTGTTCCAATTTTAAACACATTCCTGGAGTCTCAGTTTCTGTCTGAGAATGAAAGGGAATTTGAAGCAGGAGGCCAAGCAAATTTAAAGTCACCTCTTGGACATTTCCTGTCCTGAGTTACGTAAATAAATCAATTGCAGGAGGATAGCTATTCCTAGCCATTTTATAGAGGAAAAATATGCTTATTTCTACTTTAAATGGTAGATTAAATCATTTCTTTTTCTTTTCAGGAGACCCATCCAAGAAATAGAACAAACTCAAGGCATTCTGCAGATGCTGAAAATCCAGAGCATCACATGCAAAATGCTGGAGGAACTCAGCAGATCAGGCAGCATCTATGAAAATGGATAAACAGTTGATGTTTTGGGCCAAGACCCATCTTCAGGACTGGAAATGAAGAGGAAAGATGCCAGAAGAAAAAGGCGAGGAGGATAGCTGGAAGATGATAGGTGAAGCCAGGTGGGTGGGAAAGGTGAAGGGCAGGAGAAGAAGGAATCTGAAAGGAGGGAAGAGTAGGCCATGGGAGAGACGGAAGAAGGAGGGGCACCACAGGAGGTGATAGGCAGGTGAGGAGAAGAGGTAAGAGGCCAGAGGAATAGAAGAAGGAAGGAGAAGGGAAAAAAGATTACTGGAAGGAGAAATCGATGTTCATGCCATCAGGTTGAGGCTAGCTAGACAGAATATGAGGTGTTGCTCCTCCCCCTTGACTGTCCACATTGTGGCAACAGAGTAGGCCACAGACCGACATGTTGAAATAGGAATGGGGATAGAAACTAAAATGTTTGGCTCCCAGGAAATCCCATTATTGACAGATGGAGTGGAGGTGCCTGACAAAACGATCTCCTGATTTACATGTAGAGTCCACATCAGGAGCACCAGATACAATAGATCCCAACATATTAGAACACAAACTCCTAGATTTTATGTAACCTGCCAATTCTATTAATTGCATTCAAACAGAAACATTCATATTAATGGTGTTGAACAATACAATGTTCCTCTCAGGGAGGGAGTTGAGATTGAAGGGGATTAACTGCCATTGTTTGAAAATAAAATTGCTGCAGATTGTTTTATGCAAATACACTGTCTTTTGTCTCTGCAGCAGACAAGTAGAGGCTCAGTTTCTGCATATCTCCAGTAATATTCACAGATTCCTAATAGATTGAGACTTCCTGATTCTCATTTGTATCAGTTTCCAGCTCCCTGATCCTTAGGTTGTGCTTCGCTTTACAGAATGTAAATGAGTGATATTGGCTCATTAAAATGGAAAATGTATTAAATATGTCAGACATTTGCAAAAGATTAATTGAAGTCATAAATCATATCCCTTGGCCCTTTATCTTTTAAAGCATAATTAGAAAAATGAAATTATGGCAGCGAGAATGAGTGTACATAGTTGATTGTTCAGCATTGTGCATAAAGTATTCAGTGAAGCTTTAGATAAGGCATTGACTCAATATATGGCAAGTTGGATAGCTCTACTCCTGATAGCTTCTCTACCAGGCCACTCTCTACCTGCGTCACATCCAGCTCTCTGACCATGCTTCCAGCTCCAACTCTACCCAATTGCCAAGTGATTCTAACATCCCCACACCTTCCTAACCAACTGTACTCAGTCAGTCTGTGAATTCCTCCCTGGAACACCTAGAGTTCTAATCATATCCTCCGCCATCTTGTTTGATATGAGTCTCTTCCTCCCACACCTCTTCCATCCATACTCCACTACTCAGCCCCTTCATCAAATGTGGATTTTCTTTCTGACATGGCGTGGGGGTAGAAGCCTGTGGGAGGTGAATAAAACAACTGTCTTTCTCTCCCACCTTAACTTCAGAGAAATGTATGGAAGGATATGGTTCAGGAGTAGGTCAGTGGGACTAGGCGGTAAAATGGTTCGGCACAGCCAAGAAGGGCCAAAAGGCCTGTTTCTGTGCTGTAATGTTCTATGGTTCTATGGTTCTAAATCTGGTCATCAAGAGAGGAATCCATTGGCTGCAATGTCTTCACTTCACTGTTCTTATGGCCCTATCCTTCCCTCTGTTTTTCTTTTATTGTCTCCCAGTTTTGATGTTCTCAGGTTCCTGCATTCTGCTCCCAGCTTATATTTCCCCCATCTCCTATAATTAACTTAACTCACTGTCTTCTCTTTAGCTCATTCATGCAATACTGCAGATTGTATGCCAGTACTTCTCAGATGTTCTGACTGACTAAGCTCGAGGATAGATATAACCGTGGGAGCAAGCTGAGCTCAAAGTAATGCAGAAGGAAAAACTAACCAAACCTAACAATACCATGTACTAAGTTAACAGAATTGCAAACAGAGGACTACAGAATAAATATAGAAACTTAAAAACAAATACTGAAAGCAAATCAATTTCAAAAATTAGAAAAGAAGTAAAACAGACCATTTCAGTATTCTATTGTCTCAACAATCAACAATCTATTCAACCATCTATTTTGGTTTAAAGATTTTGAGCAGATTGCAAACAGTTTCTCAAACCATTGCAATCACTTCAATCAGGATTTGTTCATGGCAATTGCAGAAGAGTCTTATTTTGCCGAAGTATCTATTGTACCAAAGGCAGCTTTGAGAATAGCAAATGTGATATTCATGCTGCAGTGTTTCAGTGTTTCAATGGCAGTATGCAATTCTGTTTAAAATCCACATGGTGGCAGTGCAGAATGAAAGCCGATATTAAGGCTGCATTGACCAGAGCCCATGTCGTTGGAAGACTGTACACCAGAGATTTTCCAGATGTATTGGAGATCTGAACCAGCACATACAAAATGTTGGTGAAACTCAGCAGGACAGGTAGCACCTATGGAATGGAATAAACAGTTAATGTTAGGGTCATGGCCCAAAACATCGACTGTTTAGTTCCCTCCATCGATGGTGCCTAGCCTGCTGAGTTGCTCCAGCATTTTGTGTGAGTTAGATGCCTGAATTTGTACACTACCATGCTAATGAACAGCTACTTCCCTTCAACCATTTAGTTTCTGAACCAACCAGCTCAACCCTAACTTCTACAGTTCAGTAATACAATTCCATCTTTGATAATTTTGCACTAAAATTGACTTTTTTGTTCTAATTGTGTTATTTCTTGTAAACATTGTGTATCATTTATGTTTTTCTTAAGAATGTTGCTCGTATGTGCTTGATGCTTCTGTAAATAAGTTCATCATTGCAACACCCTATACACCTGTATTTCCATTTTCAGGGAACTTCCAACTTGAACCTCAGGGTCCTTCTGTTCATCAATATTCCTTAGCGCCCTACCATTTATTGTATATGTCCCCCCACTCTTTGAATTCCCAAGGTGCATCATGGGATTAAATTCCATCTGCCAATGCTCCACTCAATTTTCCATCTGATTTATCTGTTACTGCCATCTTAGACAACCTACCTTTCCCCAACTTTCATGCCATCTGCAAAGTTACTAATCATAACACCTATATTCACATCCAAGTTGTTTGTTTTATGAATGTATATCCTCATCACTGATCACAGACTTTCTTTTACCACCACACGCTGAACACAGAACAATACAGCCCAAGAATGAATCTCTAGCCCACAATGTCTGTGCCAATTTAAACTAAACCTGTCTGCCTGCACACGATCCATATCTCTCCATTCCCTGCATGTTCATGTGTCTATCTGAATGGCTTCTTAAATGTCACTATCTCGTCTGCCTCCACAATTACCCCTGACAGCGTGACCTACTTTCTGTGTTTAAAAAAAACCTCATATTTCCTTTAAATTTCCTTCTTATCTTAAAGCTATGTCCTCTAGTATTTGATATTTTTACCCTGGGTAAAAGACCCTACCTATCTGTCCCAAAGACTATCTGCCCATACAATGTCTCTCATATTAGGATTCCCTTAGAAGCTACAATCTCCAGAGAAAATAATCCAAGTTTGTCCAACTTCTTAAGGCTAATACTCTCTAATCCATTAGCCCTGATCAACCTCTTCTTCATCCTCTCTAAAGCCTCCAAATCCTTCCTATACTGTTGTAACCAGAACTATGCACCATACCCTGAACAAAATCTCTATTTGGTTTCTTTTAAAACTCTGATTAAGTCACTTTGAATATGACTGCCATGTCAGTCGTCATTTTCCCCAATCTCCCTACCTCCGTCAACAATTCCTTTCTTGAAATCAGCCTGACTTCAATTTAGATCTCAACATGAGGACCAACCTTATTGCTTCTCATAAATCTGTTGAATCTTACAGAGTCTTGCTCACTGTTCCCTGGCACAGTTTCATTTCTTAATATAAGTTTGAGTACTGTCCCATGTTGCATTAGATTCTCAACATTGTCTCAGAAAAATTTTCTTGGACACACTCAACAAATTCCATGCCATCTAAGCCCCCTCATTCATGCAATATTGGGAAAGTTAATACCCCCCTACTACTATACCCTCAATTACTGTCGCACTTTTCTGTAATTTGCTTATGTACCTGCTCTTCTAAAAACCTGTTGACTATTATGTGTCCACACTATAACTGCAGCAAACCTCATACAAATTCTACCCGTGTGGCCTTATTAGATAATCCCGCCCCCCAGGCATTCCATCTGTCACTTTGTTTTACCTAATGAATACTGACTGACCCTCCACTTTCGTATTCCCCTCTGTCATTTCTGAAACTTCTATTACCCTGAAATATTAAACAGCCAGTCTTGATCTTGACTCTGTGTATTTCTTTGATTCCAGTAACATGGTTATTCCACATGCTGACATATGCTGTCAGCACTTCTGATCCACTTGTGAGGCTCATTGCACGAAAGTAAATGCAGTTGAACCTGCCAGCCTTCCCACCCTTCCCTAACCTGCTTCAGTTTGCTCTGCCCACTGGACTTGTTTCATTTTTCAATATTTTTCTCCCCACCTGTTGCAATGGAACTATAATTTCCACCACCTTGACAAATTATTTGAACTTTCCCCCACCCCCAAGATGTGTGAGCAAACTTTCCTGCAAAGATATTGGTTGCTTTCAGTTTAGATGTAACCATCCTTCTTGAACAGGTCCTGCTTACCCAACAAGTGATACCAATGATCCACAAGATATCCTTCTTGAACAGGTCCTGCTTACCCAACAAGTGATACCAATGATCCACAAGAGAAGCATGCCACTACCTTGGCTTCCATATCCTTTCTCCCCAGCTCCTTCCAGTAAGAAAGAGAAAAACAAAACCTTACCTGCTCATTACTCACCTTCCTCTCCAAAACACAATGCACACCAGAGCCCACACCTTGATTTCATAGCTCCTCTCAAACTAGACGCTCTCACTCAAACCTGCCTCTCTTTTTATACGTCTGACTTGCCTTTGATCTCGGAGGTGGTCTAATTTCTTCCCTCTTAGGAATAGTTTCTGGAGGCTGTATCCAGCATTAATTTTAAGATCACACTGTCAGGGGTAATTGTGGAGGCAGACGAGATAGTGACATTTAAGAAAGCATTACTTTTCAGAACACCAGATTATCACTTCAATCTGCCTTACCCTCTCACAGCTATAGACTGACATCTTTAACAAAACCAGTATTTGGAATAAAACTAGAAAATGCGAGAACACCCAGCAGGTCAACCACTCTCTGTAGAGAGACAAAGAGAGAAAAAGTTTAATGCTAAAGGCCATTGTTAGAACTGTGGTTTTAAATTGCTGGGAGGATGAGGAAGGGTTGGAAATATTCCTGAGAAGATGAGACCAGAGTGGCTGGGGTGAAAAATTTTAAATGAGGTCATCCAGTCAATGGGATAATGGTGGCAGCTGGAAAGAAGAATCTGAACAAAAGAACATAAAAGCTAAGAAACAGGGACAATTAGAGATACGAACACACACAAAGGATCAAAGAATTTGCGGATTTTAGGGTTTGAGGAAAGTCCTACAGGTCAGATGGTGCTGATGCAGAGAGAACAAATGAACCTGCAGTTCATTTCAATTTGATTTGACCAATAATTGGGAGATTGCCTCTAATTTTCCTCATAGTTTTCACTGTTTCTGAATCCACAAATGATATTTTAGAACATCATTAAATTTATTTCTATCTTTCTGCTCACAAACTGTTCATTTCACATTTTTTACCTGTTCTTATGTCCTAATCTTGTCTTTTATTTTATTCATAATCTTTTTTTTTGTAATACATGTTCTGAAGAAACTAACACAGAATTGAGCTCTGTCCCAGATTTTGTAGTACTGATACCATTAAGCTGATTGTTTTTGCTGTCATTAGGCCATGAAATGGGGAGAAATTTTCACATATGTATGAACTGAGGATCGAATCCCAAAATAAATGACTCAGGACTTCTTCACAGCATGTACCATTTGTACCTCACATCCCCAACAGAAGGGCGTTATTAGAATGAATGTGAATTTCAGTGTGCACAAAGGATTTACAAGGATTGGAGGGCTTGGGTTATAAGGAAAGCAGGACTTTTTTGCCTGCAGATAGGAGCTGGAGTGGTGACATCATGGAAGTTTATTAATCATAGAGTCGTTGAATAACCAAAGTTTTTTTTCCCCCAGGGTAGGGGAATTCAAAACTAGAGAGAATAGGTGTAAAATGAGAGAGCAAGGATTTAACATTGACCTGAGAGGCAACTTTATCACAGAGAGGGAGATGAGTATATGGCAGAAGTTGACTGAGGAAGTAGTAGAGGTGGGCACAGTTATGACATTTGAAAGTAATTTGGAAAGGTTCAGTTGGAGATAGGCCAAATTCAGGCAAATGGGATTTGAACAAGCTGGTAACTCGGTTACCTGTTTCCATGTTGAATAGGACTATGACTTTATGACAAAATGGCATACGAAGCTATAGTGACTGCTTTGCAAACTAAGTAGTCTTGGAAACAATAATGTTATATTTGTGGATTACAATTTTCTCATTTAAATATTTCAAATTAAAAGAACTTCATTTAAAAATTAGTCATTCTTATTTCAGCTTCCACTTTAATTACAGGTGAATGCTTCAGTCATTATTTAATGCCAAAGAAGGTTTCTGAAATTTATTGACAATTGTACTTTTCCTATGAGGATTCCTTACAATGATTAGCTAATTTCCCAGCTGGTGATATTAATTCCTCTCGGTGTCAGGGACGCATTGAACACAGTACACCTTATACTGTAATACAACTACTATATAAACATTTGCACCATAGTTGATTTAAAATTGTCTCAGTCAGGGCTAAAGATTTAATCTCAGTGGATGATTTCTTACTCTTGTGAGATAACGTCTTTCCTCTGCGGGGTGGTGGGGTGGGGTGTGAGCGCTCTGCTTGGCAGGTGAGACGTGTGGCTGTGAAACAATCTCAGGTTCTGGGGCCTCCTCCATGGTGGTTCTAGGAGTCGACTCTGGGACTGCAGGAAAGGGTTCTGACAGTTCTGGCCACCTATTTTCTCTAACAATTGAGTCTGCTCTCCTCAACTGATTGGCGTGTTGTCTCAATGATATCAGAGTCAATCTCCGCTGTGTAGGAAAGTGGTAGAGTTCTGACCTCAATCTTTGCAAGTACCCACTCTTCATCACCTCTATGGTCCCTCACCAGAACTGATTGTCAGAAGTGAAACATCAAACCTCAGTTTGTCTCAGCTTTGGTCCTCAATACTCATTCTGAGGTTGTGTTTGAGGAGATCCGAGTATGATTGCAAAGAATGACTCAGGAAAAGCATAGCTAGTGAGTTGCAGGTTTGGGAGTGGGCCGCATTCCGATATGCAGGGAGGAATTTGATGAGCTTCTGATCAGAATCAGAATCAGAATTGGAATCAGGTTTCCTATCACCAGCCTGTGTTGTGAAATTTGTTAACTTAGTAGCAGCAGTTCAATGCAAAACATAATATAGAAGAAAGTAAATAAATAAATTACTGTATATGTATATTGAATAGATTAAAAATTGTGCAAAAACAGAAATAATATATATTAAAAAAGTGAGGTGGTGTTCACATTTTCAGTGTCCATTTAGGAATCGGATGGCAGAGGGGAAGAAGCTGTTCCTGAATCGCTGAGTTTGTGCCTTCAGGCTTCTGTGCCTCCTACCTGATGGTAACAGCCCTGGGTGCTGGGGGTCCTTAATAATGGATGCTGCCTTTCTGAGACACCGGTCCTTGAAGATGTCCTGGGTAATTTGTAGGCTAGTACTCAAGATGGAGGCAACTTAATTTACGACCCTCTGCAGCTTCTTTCAGTCCTGTGCAGTAGTTCCCCCCCACCCCCGCTTACCCCATACCAGACAGTGATGCAGCCTGTCAGAATGCTCTCCACAGTACATCTATAGAAGTTTTTCAGTGTTTTTGTTGACATACCAAATCTCTTCAAACTCCTAATGAAGTATGGTTGCTGTCTTGCCTTTTTTATAGCTGCATCGATATGTTGGGATGAGGTTAGATCCTCAGAGATCTTGACACTGTTCACTCTCTCCACTTCTGATCCCTCTAAGAGGATTGGTATGTGTTCCTTTCTCATACCCTTCCTGAAGTCCACAATCAGCTCTTTCATCTTACTGATGTTGAGTGCCAGGTTATTGAGGTGACACCACTCCACCAGTTGGTATAGCTCACTCCTGTGTGGCCTTTAATCTCCATCTGAAATTCTACCAACAATGGTTGTATCATCAGCCAATTCATAGATGGTATTTGAGCTACGCCTAGCCACACCGTCATGGGTAGAGAGAGAGAGTAGAACAGTGAGCTAAGTACATACCCCTGTGGTGCACCAGTGTTGATCATCCATGAGGAGGAGGTATTATCACCAATCCGTACAGATTGTGGTCTTCTGATTAGGATGTTGAGGATTCAATTGCAGAGGGAGGTACAAAGGCCCAGGTTCTATAACTTATCAATTAGGATTGTGGGAATGATAGTGTTAAATGCTGAGCTATAGTTGATGAACAGCATCCTGACATTGGTGTTTGTATTGCCCAGGTAACCTAAGGCCGTGTGAAGAGCCACTGAGATTGCGTCTGCCATTGACCTATTGGGGCGATAGGCAAATTGCAATGAGTCCAGGTCCCTGCTGACGTAGGAGTTCAGTCTAGTAATGACCAACCTCTCAAAGCATTTCATCATTGTACATGTGTGTTACTGGGCAATAGTGATTAAGGTAGCTCACATTATTCTACTTAGGCACTGGTATAATTGTTGTGCTTTTGAAGCAAGAACTTCAGCCCGTAGCAGTGACAGGTTGAAAATGTCCTTGAATACTCCCGCCAGTTGGTTGACACAAGGTTTCAGAGTCTTACCAGGTACTCCACTGGGGCCTTCCACCTTGCAAAGGTTCACCCTTTTTAAAGACAGCCTAACATTGGCCTCCGACACAGAGATCCTATTGTCACTGGGTGCAGCAGGGATCTTCACAGCTGTAGTTATATTCTCCCTTTCAAAGCGGGCATAGAAGGCATTGAGTTCATCTGGTAGTAAAGCATCACTGCCATTCATGCTATTGGGTTTCGCTTTGTAGGAGGTAACATTTTGCAAACCCTGCCAGAGTTGTCGTACATACAATGTCACCTCCAACCTCATTCAATATTGTCTCTTCACCCTTGAAATAGCCCTCCACAAATCATACCTGGTTTTCTGGTACAGACCTGGGTCACCAGCCATGAATGCCACAGATTTAGCCTTCAGCAGATGAAGTACTTCCTGGTTCATCCACGGATTTTGTTTTGGGGATGTACAGCAAGTCTTCTTAGGCACACACTCATTCACACAGGTTTTAATGAAGTTGGTAACAAATGAAGCATACTGATCCAGATTCAAAGATGAATCCCTGAATTTGGTCCAGACCACTGATTTAAAGCAGTCCTGTGCTTCCCTTGTCCATACCTCCTTGGTCCTCACTGCTGGTGCTGCAGTCTTCAGTCTCTGCCTATACTCAGGGAGTAGAAATGCAGCTAGGTGAATAGTCTTCCCGAAATGAGGGCGTGGAATAGCACGGTAGACATTCTTGTTGATGATGTAACAGTGGTCCAGTGTGTTCTTTCCTCTGATATTGCAAGTAATCTGTTGATGGTAAGTGTTTAGTGTTTTTTTTTCAGACTGGCCTGAAAAATCCCCTAAAATAATGGTGAAGGCGCTAGGGTACGCTGTTTCGTGCATGTTGATCCTATTGCTCAGATCACCTAAAGCCTGATTGACATTGGTCTGATTCAATGCAGTGTAGGGTGTTCTGTGCATTCCTTAGACTCTGGACAAACCTTTCCACTAAGCCATTTGTAGCTGCATGCTATGGCGCAGATATAATATATCTTATTCTATTCATTTGCAGGAATGACTGGAACAGTTCTGCAACAAACAGTGGTCCATTGTCATTGACTAAATGTTCTGGAACACCAGTCCTTGCGAAGACACTTGTCAGCACATCAACAGTGTATGGGGCTGTAGTGGACATTATTGGGAGCACTTCTGGCCACTTTGTAGCTGCATCCACTACCACCAAAAAATTTGTGCCCATCAATGGTCCAGCAAATTCCACATGAATCCTCTGCCAGCGTAATGTAGGCTAATCCCAAGGATGGAGAAGTGCTGCTCTTGGTATCTGGACATGTTGGCATCTCCAAGTGAGTACGGCAAGCTGCTTGATCTGTTGATCTATCCAAGGCCACCAGACAAAGCTTCAAACCAATGCTTTCATTTTGACCACGCCTGGATGACTGGCATGTAGATCCTCTTGTACTTTAGCTCAGCTAGGATGTGACAACAACTCCCATCCCCACATAAGGAAATCCCCATCAAGGGCAAATTCATTCGGGTGCTGGTAACAATGAGGAAACTGGGATTTATTCTGCACATTCAAGTCATTTTGGTTGGATAGGTAGACCCGAGACAATGTGGGGTCTTTTTTGATTTCCCTTTGGATCACCTCTGCTTTACTAGGGAGACTTTCTTTTTGCATTAGGGAGAATATGTTAAGAGGGGTGTCCTTTTGTAAGTTTTTCAGGTATTTCCTTTACCAAGGGCATCCTTTGCCATCAGCATTTCCATGATAAATTGACCTCTTGAATTTGATCTTGTAATTGTGTCCTCCAAGAAATTGAGCCCACCTCTGCATTTGTGCTGCTGCCGTTGATAGAACAGCGTTCTATATGTAACGTTCAGCTATATTGGCTCGTATATGTCTAGGGGAAATCCCGCCCAGCGCCTGCCTGAACGCTTCCCGCTGGGTCGGTCGCTGTACCACTGCCACCCGACTCAATCGCAAACATCAATCATCAGCCAGCACACACAGTACGTTTTACCAAGTACACGCTATAGATATTACTAAGTCTATGAAATTAATATCAGTTCGATACAGAAAAGGAAGTAATGGGGAAAAAAAAGGCGCCAGACTTATCAAAGTCCAAGTTCTTCGTGCACAAGTTGGAGCTCGGAAATTCCTGACGACCACCCAGATCCTGTCGACTCACGGCTCGGGACCGCCCGGAGTGATTGACCGGAGCCTTTTCGCACGTCCGCCGTCCTCTCCGTCTCTCCTCCGACTCCCCGCCAAAAACCCCGTTCCCAGTCATATGAGACAGCATTATCACCCGAAGGACGATAACATGAATACCCATTGGCTAATAGCACCCTGCTGTCTGTACTAACCCAAGCAAATGTCTCCCTAGAGACTTTCTCAGCATCTAACATAACATAGAAGCCATTTTAATCCACATACGCAGCAATTCAAAAGATTAACATAACAAAGAAGCCATTTTAAATTTAACATACAAAAAAAAGAGACCCTGTACATATAGATTGAAAATGGATATTAATAGTTGATGATCAGTTACAAAGGTAAACTCTCTCCCATACAAGTACTGGTTGAAATGTTTTACACCCCAAACCAGACTCAAGGTCTCTCTGTCAACCTGTGTAATTTTTCTCTGCAGTGGTAAGGGAACATGATGCAAAGACTATGGGGCGTTCACTTCCTTCACTCATAACACGTGGCATAACTGCACCAGTACCAAAAGGTGAGGCATCATAGGCAAAATTCACTGGAAGAATTGAATGATAATGTGTGCGTATAGTGCCTGACATCACCATTTGCTTTACCTTTTGGAAAACTGCTTCACACTGCTTTGCTGATTGCCATTTTTTCCCAATCTGTAGTAATGAGTTCAAGGGGTGGAGCACAGTAGCCAGGTTTGGCAGGAACTTGTTAGTAATTGACAAATCTTGAAATGGACCACAACTGTAACATATCCTTTGGCATTGGGCCATTCACCGCTGCTTGAATTTTCTCAGCATACTTATGTAAATACTTGTGCATCAATGGTGTGACAACTGTAGATGATGCTTGGTTTAAAAAATTCACACTTGTTGTGTCGTTCTCTGAGCCCACAAGCTTCTAATCTAACACTTTCTTGAGATTTTGGAGATGTTAGGGAGATCTTTATATAGTGAGAAACTCTTTGGAATTTTCTTCCATCTCCATCTGTAGGTAGGCCTCGTTAAGTCCACTTTGCTGAAGGTTTCCCTCCAGAAAGATTTGCAAAGATGTGCTCTATCCTGAGCAGAGTATTGATCTACTTTCAGTACTGGGTTGATGGTGACTTTACAATCACCACAAATCCCGACAGATCCATTCTTCTTAACTACTGGGACCACCAGCTCACTGAAACTTGGAAAGAATTCTTCATCCTCCATGCCATCTAGCTCACTAGCTACTTTAAGGAACCAGAAAGGGTTTGTAAAACTTGGGTGTGTCGTTTTCATTTAACACTATTTTATCTTTGATATGTTTGAGTTTTCCAATGCCGTCCTTTGATACTGCTGTGACATCATCCAGTACCTTCCTTAATTTGCTTTCAGTTGACCCTATTGCAAGGGATGTGGCATGCAAATGATAGTTGAATTCCTAATTAAATTGTAGTTGACTCAGCCAATCACGGCCGCACAATGCTGGTCCTCCAGTTTTTACCACATACAAGACCAATGTGGCTTGCTGGTTGTTGTGTTTCACTGTTACCAATGAAAACTCTGACCTCAAACCTCTGCTGCGATGTGACTAGACCCGCTCGTGGTGAAGGCTTTGGGAGTAAATCTGGAGGAAAAATCCAGAGCTGGAGTACCTAATACTGTCCTATGTTGAGTTCAATGTTAACAGATAATTCCTGCGATGCTGCTGGTACCAAGTTTTCAAGTGTTGTAGGTGACAAAACAAATCTCCTCAAACTCCGAATGAAATATAGCTGCAATTGACTTGTACTTTTCTCCTTTTCAACACTCTCCACTGAAAATTGTCAGCACCTTCCTGAGGCATGAAGAAAGATCAGAAGATCATCTCTTTCCCTGATGAGGAGTTTTGGCTCAACCGGTTATCCTTCTCCATAACTTCCGCCTGAATTGTTTTGTTCCTCCAGCATTTTGTGTGTATGGCTCATTTCCTCCAGTAGCTTGTTTCTATTTCTTTTATGCTTAGAACATTGAAAAGACCCAACGGAAATAACTTCTGAAAGGTAGTTCAATGCTAAAATGACTGCCTGCTTGGAAATGGGAAAAATAAGCCTCTTGTTCGCTTGTGCCTCCCTTTTGATCTGAAAAATCTGATGTCATTTATGTGCAACTTCTAACGAGAATGATTCAGAATTTAAGAACTGAATGTTTTCTGCATGTGGAATCAGAGGCACTTTTAAAGTACTGCGTGTTGGATGTTGAAAGTAGAATCACTTGAAAGAAACTCTGAAAATAACAAGGTCACAGAATGTGCTTGGTGGGAATCTTTAAGACCTGTTATCAGCAGTGTTTGGGTGATGCTACCACTGACAGCTAGCTAAGTCCTAAAGCACATCGCTGTCATACTGAGCCTGCTGCAGGTGGTGAACAAATCCACATGTGAGACCTAGTCTTCAACAGTCTACCTTAGCCAGATGCATCTGTCTGTGATAGCATTTGTAGAAATGATCACTGCACAATCCTTGTGGAAACAGCAACCCTCATCACATGGAGACCATCTCCATCATGTTGTGTGACACTACAAATGTTCTGAATGGTATAGAGTTAGCTGGCAGCTTGAAACTGGAACTCCCTCCCCAGTGACACTGCAGGACTGCAGCCTGTCAGCAACCTTGCAGTGATGCCTAGATCCTGAAAATTAATTTTAAAAAGTTCTATTTAATAGCCTGATCATAAAATAAAAGACCTAGGGAGGAGAGAGGTCAAAGCAAAATGTCCATAAAGCAAAGTTTCTAAGTGGGTCCCTGAGTTAAAGTTCAAAGTTCAAAGTAAAGTTTATTATCATGGTACATGCATGTCACCATATACAACCCAGAGATTCTTTTTCTGCAGGCATTATTAGCAAATCTATAGAACAGTAACTGTGCAAATGCAGATATAAAAAATAACGATAAATAATGAGTATGAAATAGCCATATAACCGAATATTAAATGAGTGTAGCTACACCCTTTTGTTCAATAGCCTGACAGTTGAGGGTTAGTAACTGTCCTTGAACCTGGCAGTGCAAGTCCTGAAGTACCTGTACCTTCTACCTGATACTGCAGCGAGAAAAGAGCACGGCCTCTGTGGTGAGGATCTTTGATGATGGATGCTGCTTTTCTACAGAAACGTTTCATGTAGATGTGCTCAATGGTCGGGAGAGTTTTACCCCTGATGTACCAGGCCAAATCCACTACCTTTTGTAGGATTTTTCACACAAAGGCATTGATGTTCCCATAGCAGGCTATAATGCAGTCAGTCAGCACCCTTTCCACTACACATCCATAGGAAGTTTGCCGAGGTTTTCGATGACATGCTGAACATCCGCAGACTCCTGAGGAAGTAGAGGTGCTGTCATGTTTTCTTCACAGTAATATTTATATGATGGGTCCAGGACAGGTCCTTGAGGTAGTGACACATAGGAATATAAAGTACTGACCCTCTCCACCTCTGATCCTCAAATGATTACTGGCTCATGGAGCTCTGGTTTCTCTCTCCTGAAGTCTACAATCAGTTCCTGGATCTTATTGATATTGGGTGAGAGGTTGTTGTTATTACACCACTCAGCCAAGTTTTCAATCCTCCTCCTATATGCTGATTCATCATTCCCTTTGATGTAGTCCACAACAGTGGTCATTAGTAAACATGTATAATGTGTTGGAGCGGTACTTAGCCACAACGTCATAGGTGTAAAACGAGTAGACTGGGGGGAGGGGGTGGGAGGTGCTAAGTACACATCCCTGTGCTTCTCCTGTGCTGATGGAGATGGTGGAGATGTATTTGCCAATCCAACTGGGCTCTACAAGTGAGGAAATTCAGTACCCAATTGCTCAGGGGACCAGTTCTTGAAGTTTACTGATTAGTTTTGAAAGGATGATGGTGTTAAGTGCAGAGCTGTAATCAATATGTATGCATAAGAATATAAAGAATAGGAGCAGGAGTAGGCCATCTAGCTTGTCGAGCCTGCTCTGCCGTTCAATAAGATCATGGCTGATCTGACCATGGACTCATCTCCACCTACCTGCCTTTTCCCCATAATCCTTAATTCCCCTACTAAAAAGATCTATCCAAGTATTGCTGTCCAGATGTTCCAGAGTTGTGTAAAGAGCCAACGAAATAGCATCTGCTGTAGATCTGTTGCTTTGGTAGGCAAATTGGAGCAAATCCAAATCGCCACTCACACAGGAGCTGATATGCTTCAAAACCAGCCTCTCAAAACACTTCATCACTGTGGATGTAAGTGACACTGGGTGAAAGTCATTTAGACAGATTACCATGCTCTTCTTGGGCACCGGTACGATTGAAGCCTGCTTGAAGCAGGTGGTACCACATACTGCCCGGAGTGTGAGGTTGAAGATATCCGTGAATACATCAGCCAGTTCATCAGCATAGGTCTTCAGTACTCGGCCAGGTACTCCGTCTAGACCAGATGCTTTTCTTGGATTTACTCTTTTGAAATCAGCCCCACGTCATCTACAGATTCTGGGACCAAAGGATCATCAGGAGACATGGGACTGTGTGAAGGTTTCGCCCTGGTCTGGTGGTCAAAGTGAGCATAGAAGGCATTGAGTTCATCTGGAAGTGAAGCTCTGCTGTCCCCTATGACACTAGATTTAACTCTCCAACTATGGCCTCTGAGATGGTTTTCTTTTACTTGTAGCAGAACCATCATTCCCGCTAAATTGTTCACTTATTTATCATTGTACAGTATTGTATTGTTGAGATTTATTTTGAAATTAATTCAAATAGAGGAAACATTATTCAGTAACAATAGCCAATAATGTCAACCTTCTTGCTGAGAGGCTGATGGATTGCCTATGTTACATTTCTTGGTCAAAACCTAGCACCATTTCCTCATAGAAAATAGATGTTTTTGGACTTATGGGGTGTGTTAGCTATAAGGAGAAGTTGGAAAAACTTGGATGGTTTTTACTGAAGCTTGGGAGGCTGAGAGGAGAACTAATAGAAGTGTACAATATTATGAGAGGCATAGATAAGGAAGATAGTCAGAGTCTTTTTCTTGGGTGAAAATGTCAAATACTGGAGGGCATAGATTTAAGATGAGGTGGGGGTGTATATGTTTGAGGAGAAGTGCAAGATAAACTGGAGTATGGATCAACAGTGAAGTGTACATAGACAGGAGAAGGAACAGTTGGGTTTTGTTCGGAACAATCAGGTGGTGATGGGCAGTTTTTAGAAAAAGTGGTCATTTGCAAGGGAGGTGAAACAGGTTGGGAGGTGCAGTGAAGTGTAAGGGCTCCATTCTGCTCCTCCTTGCCCGAAGACAGGTCTAGAAAGACTCAATCCTAACAGTTCCTTTGCAGAGGCTCAGCAAATTCTTTGACCAGCTTTAAACCTAAATTGAAGGAAAAACATAAAATAACTTTTTAAATGGTGACTGCATTGTGTATACAATTACAGACAACACCCCACATCCCTTCACAATGCCAAGCAACTAGATCCAGAAATGGAGAGGGTTGTGGCTTGAGAATTTTAACACCTTACATCAGAATATTAATATTTTAATATTTATAAAATGTTAAATGTTAATGTTAAAATGTTAACATTAAAAATAAGCTCTCACGGTTTTATAGCTAATTGCTCCGCTGTGTGAAATTATTAGTATCTAAGTTAATTGATACCTGGCCACATACTAAAGACCTGTACTGCTCAGCTGCCCAGTGTGTTCACTGAGATCTTTAACCTCTGGCTTCTGCACTGGGTGCTACCCAGCTGCTTCCAGCAGGCTTCAGTTATACCAGTGCCCAGGAAGAGCGTGGTAATCTGTCTCAATGACTACCATCCAGTTGCACTTACATCCATGGTGCTGAAGTGTTTTGAGAGGTTGATGATAAAACAAATCAGCTCCTGCCTGAGAATAAGCTTGGCTCCACTCCAATTTGCCTTCCAAAGCAAACAGGTGCCATCTTATTGGTTTTTCACTCAACCCTGGAATACCTGGACAACAAAAATGCAAAAATCAGCATGCTCTTCATTGACCACTGTTCAACATTCAGTAGTATCAACCCCTCAAAGCTTTTCAATAAGCTCCACGACCTTGGCCTCAATACGCCTTGTGCAACTGGATCTTGGATTTTCTCACTTGTTTTCCCCAGTCTGTTTAGATTGAGGTGAGTGAAGCCAATAGTTGCAAGGCCGACAACTGCTCCTGGGCCCGGTGAATTGGGACCCAAGACTCCTGCACCTCCTGCCCAACAGTAGTCATGGGAAGAGAGGGAGACCAGTCAAACTCAGCCATTCGGCATTGAACACCTGCTTGTTTTCCACTCTCATTGTCGACATTTTTAATCTTGCTTGATGTTTTAATTGGTGTGGAGTAATGGAGCCGAACACAGATTTGTCTTCTGCCTTCAGGCCTCAACGCAGTCCAATCCCAGCAATGGCCATCCCAGCCACACCTGCACACTCGAGAGTCTAGTTCACCAAATCCCAAGGAGACTGAAAAAGCGCCAGACTATTTAGTCGGTATTATGCAGTCACCCATTCAGTATTTGATTTCGCCAATCAAATGTAATTTCTAGAAGGATTGCTTCTTCATCTGGAAGGAGTATTTGGGTCCCCAGAAGTTAGGAGGTGCTGCAGGATAAATGTTGCATCTTCTACAGTCGCAGAGGAATGTGCCATGAGATAGAGAGTGGTTTGCAGAGACAGGAGAACAAATAGTGGTTTTGCAAGGAGAATAGTGTCTTTAGAACACTAAAAGGAGATGAAGAGAAAAAATGTCTGATATTGTTATCACATTGAAAAGGAGGATGATACTGGGGTAGAAGATAAGGTTAAGGTAAACCTGATCTTTGCTCTGGAAGGGAGGAGAATGGCATGGGCAGAAGAACTGTAAATTGAGGGCCCCATCAACCATGGTAGAGGGCAAGTCACGTGTAGGAAGAAAGAAAGAGATCTCTGAAGCACTGGTGTGGAAAATATCTTCATCAGAAGAGATGGGGTAACTGAGAGAATTAAGTGGTGGCTTTAAAGTTTGGAAGGAGGTATAGTCAAAGTAGTTGTAGCAGTGTTTTCAAGTTTGTAATAGATATTGTTTGCTAACATGCTGAGCTATAGATAGAGAAAGGGAAGGGAAGTCAGAATGAACCATGTGAAAGATGGTGCAATGAAAAATGCCAGTAAATTTAATTAAGTTTTGAATTCAATATGAGAGCAAGAAGCAACTGTGATACAGTTACCCATGTCAAAACTTCACCACTGGACGAGCATGAATATCCTGTGTTAAACAAGTAAAGATACATACCAGATATACTTGCAATCTATAAAATGGAGAGAAAATACAAATTACAAATCACATGGCTGGGTACACCAGAGCTGGTTTAATTGTAAAGTCACTCTCTGAGAAATTGAAACAATGAGACGTGCTTTTTACAGCATCAATTCTTCGCAAAGCATGAAAATTCCAGGGATTTGTGGATAGAACCCAATTAAAAAGGTGGACATTATTAAATCTTTGCATCCTTGCCAAGCATGCAATGGAATATGAGTACCCTTCATACACAGCAAAGCACTTTATAGACAAAGAATTGCTTTTGAAGTGTTATCAATGCAGCCTAGAAAAGGCAGTCTGTAATTTGCTCCCATCAACAGCATTGTGGTTCTGTCCAGATGATCAGTTTTACTGATGTTATTTGAGGGAGGATCAGACAGGACAACATGAATAATTGCACAGACCCACTTTGAGACTGCATCACGACATATGTCTTGCTTACTTGAGAGGGAAGTTGGAGCTAGACTGAGTACCTAATCTAAAATACAGCATGCAGTGTTCCTGCGGTATTGGTCTTGAATGTCACTTTGGGCTTTGTGCTCAAGTCTCTGTACCGGGGTGTATAACCTCTTGGCTCAAAAGCCTGGCGTGTTGTTTACCGAGTAGCAGCTGGCATTGTGGCCAATAGTACAGCTGAATGTAGATGCAAGAGTCCAGCACTGTCAATTTCAAAATGCCTTTATATTTGCAGTGGAAATAGTGCAAAGAAAAAGCATTTCAGGATGTATATTGTATACATTTCTCTGACATTAAATGTACCTTTGAAACCTTTGAAATAAGAGCAAGTTACCTTGTTCCCAGCATTCATCAGGTCTGCCAACACAATTCTTTCATATCTCTGAAAGAGGCACCATTTTCTGTAAATGGGTTTCTGTTCGAATTTCTTTGGTTCGTCTCATTCGATAATCTTGAATTACTTCTTTTATAATAGACATTTTACCAACTTTAGGAACTGAGATTGGACCAGACAAGATTCTGATACATCTTGTCCATAAGCTTTCTTTCTCATTTTAAAAGAGTTCAAAAAAGCCCACATGTAGAAGGTATATGCCATTGGCACAATAATGATGCTTCCTGAGGTTAGGGTAAATTAAGTGGGTCACAACAAAATATGAGCAAGAAATGTCCATGTAGTAGTGGAGAGGAAGATTCCATCATTGTCCACTTTATGCTACTTTTGAAATTAATACCTGATTACCCAAATGTGGACATGTCCACTGTTCACTCGCACAGCCTCATTTTGATGAATCTAAAACTTCTGTGGGATAAGTTCACACTCACATACACGCACACATTCACACTCAAACACATACGCACACAAACACACACACACATGCATACACACACACACACACACACACACACACACACACACACACACACACACACAAACACACACTCTCTCTCACACACACACACAGAAAGTGGCACACGCACACACAGTTTTTAGATCACAAAGAGACCGAACTTTCCACAGAATAGAAAAAAAAAATGTAAAAACACAGTATAAGATGTTAATATTCCTTGAGCCAATGGGTTGTGAGCACTCGCTCAAGACTACCTTGATGTTGGGAGGGGCACAGGGTTCACACACAGGGGTTTTCAAGCGGGACCCCTCCTTCTTCAGTGTTTCATTGATTAGCCCATTACATCTCCAGAGGGCTCGATGATGTTTTCTGGTGTCCCGGGGACTCCCCCATTGTGCCTTCCCACTTTCTTGATGCTATCTTGGAACCCAGGAGAGGTATTTTGCTTGATCCAAAGCCAGTCACTGCTTCTTTCCGTTGCGTTGATAGTTTGCCATAGAGTCTAACCATGGATCCCCAGCTCCTTCAGCAATTTGATGGTGGCTGTGGCTATAAATCCCCAACTTCCCACTACCACAGGACAAATTTTAGTTTTCCAGCCCTGTTGCTGAGTTGAGCATTAACAATCAAAGCTGAGTTGAGTATGAACAATTAAAGCTAAGTTTAAGGCACGGCAACATTCATTTGTTCAAACTTATGTTACTAGATCTTACATTGTAGGATGATTATGATATAGAAGAGCCCCACTTCTCATGATTATACATTTTCATTTAATTAAGTACTGTACACTTATTTTTTTAAACTGCATTCAGAAGTTATCAACCACTTCTACTGTGGAATCACAGACATAGATTTATGTACAGATAGAGATATATGCATCGAACTGTGCTGGTTTGCTGACTCACTGAGCCAATCTGGTTCTTACGATCGTAGCAATCTGGATTAATGGGGCAGAACTCGTAGCTATGTATGAGCTGGTTCCCTGTAGCTATTATAACAAGCTGTGTACTGGGGAATTAAAGCAAAATACCAGTTTCTTATTTACTGATCATTGGTATAAGATCATATGGTATACATTGGTCATTTGTCAGTCGCTAAATTGATAATATTATCTGAAAATATTGGGCTGGATTGTGCCAACATTTTGTTTAGGTTTCTGACTGGAACAGTTACCAATCAGTCATTAAAACTGCTTGGACTCCTGGATCTTCAAGTAAACACTGTGGAAAGTGAATATTCCAGCATTTACGGTAGGTTTAGAGCTGGATCTACCAGTTTGACCCCTGCTGAACTCCTTGGAATTTAAGACAAGACCTACAGTATCTTAATGGAATTCCCCATTATTATGCTGATAAATCAGCATCTATTCCTATTGGTCAATGTACTTTAAGGATTTTAGAGACAAAAGATGAAGTACATTTTTTTATTCTTATTTGACTTAAACATAATATTTTGAATTCTTTCTAAGTGTTCTGAAGCTTTTAATTAATCCTTGAATATAAATGAAAAATATAAATTATAATTACAGACAATTTACTTTAACCTACCATGTCCTTTTAAGGAATAAGATTTAACACTTGTAAAATTTTTTTTCAGGTTTGTTGAGGTTGATAAGTAATAATTATTACTTATTATCCTGTTCAAAAATTCGCTCCTAAATGCATTTGCCCAAAAGTTTTCAGCTTTTTACTGCACTACAGTGAGGTTAATTGGGACAAATCTGGCCTACTGGAGAATTAGACCTTCATCATGATCTCCATCTACAGTCCTTCAACGAGGGCAGGATCCCTACAACCTGTAGAGCAGCAGAATATTATTGACACCAAATTTTAGATATCATAAATTGTTGTGACATTTATCTCATGACCACAGAGAGCACTGATAGCTTGCTGGTATTATTATTGCATCTTCCAGGTCAATCACAGTACAACTGGATGCATATTCCTGTAGCTGCCTTCTCTTAATTCATTTTGGAATGTGGCAATGCCAGGTAAGGCCAACACTCCGTTGTCAATCCATATTGTCCCTCAGAAATGTGGCAATGAGCCTTTCTTCTTAATCTTCTACACACCTTCAAATGATGGTTGAATAGTGTTGCTGTGACTGTAATTCCAGATCTTAGGCCATGGAGGAAGGGTGATCTATTTCCAAGTTAGGATGTTGTATGCTTTGGAGGCAACTTAGAGTTGGTGTTCCAATTCATTATTCTTGTTAGTTATTAACTTTGCTGACTTGGGAAATATCATTGAGGTACCCTAGGTGACTAATTGTGGTGTGTATTATAAATAATAGCAGTTAGAGGAAATAACTATTTGGGGTTGTGGATGGATGTCAAATAGATAATGTTCTAATTGGTGATACGTTTCCTAGATAATGCACATTATGGCTGTGGGTTTGAGAGGGGCTGCCGGAATAGCCTAGGTGAGGAACTGAGATCTTAAGAACTTTTGAAATACATTTACCCAAGCCCCTAATTGGAACCTTTTAGATAGTAGAAAAGTTTTGAAATATCAGTAGGTGAGTCAGTCATAATAGCAGACAAAAGCTCTGATTTGCTCTTATTCCTGTAGTGTTTATCCGATTGGACCAGTTGGGTTTTTGGTTAATGGAGGCTCCCATGATCACCACCAGATCTGTACGATCAACATCCAGGGAATCACACAGAACAGAAGATAGAAAGGACTAGCCAGATGGATACCGTTGGTATAGAAGCAGATCAGAAGCTTGGTATCCTGTGGTGAGTGGCTCATGTCTTGATCTCAAGCTCTTTCTGTCATCCAGAAACCACAAGAAAATAGCCTGCTGAAATACTAATCACTTGCTGGGATTAGGGTATTTCAGAAGTTTGACACTATTCAGAACAAAGGAGTTACTTGATTGGCATAAGCACAGATGTTCATTCCCCAAATCTCACCCTTCATTTCATAAGGCTTAAATCATAGACCTTACTTTCCAATATCACTGTGCAGCTAGGTTGTCCTGACAAGCTCTTAGTTATTGGAGAGTACTTGTCACCTGATGACGTAATACATAAGAAGGAATGAGGCCATTTAAGGAGGTGGCTGATCACTGATGGGCAATTAGGGATGTGCAGTGAATGCTAGGTTTGCCAGTGATGACCAAACCCTGAAAAGTGAACGGATGGATGGACGGATGGATAACTTGGCACTGGTAATGTAATTGAATGTCTTGTGAAAAATGGTTGGATGTTCTCCTGTTGGAAGTGGCCCCTCCGTGGAATTTCAGTGATGGAAATGCAACCTCCATGCCTGATTGTTGTTTATATTCTGTTGCATTCACACAAGGCTGCCTCGGTTGTTGAGAAATTGCTAGATATTTGAATATTATGAATTCAGACATTGACCATATGATAAAGGGGAGAGCCTTGATAAATCAGCTGAAGATGGTTGGGCTTAGTACCCTGCCTTGAAGAAACCTTGGGCAATGTTCTCAGCTTGGAATGGTTGACTTCTTGGAATTAAAATCATCTTCTGTTTTGTAATAAGACTGTTGCAGATGTATTCTTATGAAGCTATTGCTCATTTTGATTACATGATATTTGCAGGAAGCAAAATTGAGTTTGATTATATTACTTTGAGCAGTAAAGAGATATAATTTTGAGACTTTTGGCTTAAATAAGAAAACAAGTGAAGGATTTATTGTGTATTACTACAGGTCTAAAGAATTTATTCCTCCAATGTATGAATAAGAATCATACTCTAATCATTCATTCATTTGAAAACATTTACAGGAAATCTTTCCTTTTTTGCTACAATCCACAGAATATGAAACAACTTTGTACATTAGTCATTGCCTCCTCTTCTGTTCTTCCTCACCTTTCTGTATTCTATATATTTAACTTCCATGATTTAGAAATGTCAGGACAATGGTTATACACCTGTCATGTTTAATCACTCACTTTTAATCAACTATTGCTTTAGGAGTTGCTAAGCAACACACTGTCCATCCGACAGTGTGTTCTACTGGTTAAGTTCAGATACGCTTTAAGAAAATATATTGAAAAAATGGAGTGAAACAGCTGTAACGGGTTATGAATAAACCTAATTTAATGGCAGTGTTTTTGGAAACTAAGTTGAAATTTAATTTTCTCTGAGATTACAATGGCTTCTGAGAAATTGGTGTGGTTACTCAGTCATGCTTCTGTGAGCTCTAACTATCCAAAGGCAGAGGCTGTTGTCAATCAAAGAATGCAGGAATTTTATTAAGAACAACCTGGAGTGCAAACAACAGCTTGCCTGGGTAATAGAACCCTTGTTATTTTGTTTTTTGCTTGTAACACTGACACGCCTTCAACAATGTATTCAGCCCCAATCTCAGTAGGTTACTTCTTGTCATACCTGTTTCCCACTTTAATAATTCCTGTTTTCACTTGAATGAGTTTACTAATTTATTTTGCTGCCATATGCCACGAAGAAACTAGATTAATCCAATAACAATATACCTTAACAATGGACAGAGAATTGTATCTTGTTAATCTGGATGGTCTCAGAATATTTTGCCAGTACCTGGTACTCACTTGTAAGATCTGCTTCATTTCCAGTCCAAACTGAATGTTGAAATACTCTCTCCATGAATATGCTAAATGCCCAAATAAATGTCGACATGTCTGAACTCCAACTTCAATTACATCAGAAGAACAGAGTTTGGAAGTGAAGTAAACATTCAGCAGCTAGTTGATCATACATGGAGCTCTATATAAATTAGGATGAAAAGAAAGGGTGGTGAGTTCTACAAGCTGTTCATCTCAAAATTTAATAAGCAAGTCTATCTACCCAGGATTCCATTCTCATTTCTTCACTCATTTCGGGAGCACATGCAGGTGACAACTAAAATAAAACTACTCTCTTATTTGTACTAATAATCCTTAATCTGAAGGAAACAAAATACATCAAGTTTTTGAAAAGATGGTTTGATTGGTTTAGTGCAGCCAAGGGATGCATCCTTTTTCTTTAACTATATAATCTATGATCAGAAAATCATAAAACTTTTGCAAGGATCAGCCATGATTTTAGAATCGATTTCAAGTACCTAAGGACCAAGCTGAAACAAACATGAAAGCTTATCCAAATCACTCTTGGCAGCTATATGTGTGAATCAGGACAGGGCAGAACAACAATCTTAACTGCTCATGCTTGGCACAATAATGAATAGGTTGTAAATCTAGTCAGCTCCATCTTTGGTACTAGCCTACAAAGTACCCAGGACATCTTTAGGAAGCGGTGTCTCAGAAAGGCAGTGTCCATTATTAAGGACCTCCAGTACCCAGGGCATGCCCTTTTCTCACTGCTACCATCGGGTAGGAGGTACAGAAGTCTGAAGGCACACACTCAGTGATTCAGGAACAGCTTCTTCCCCTCTGCTATCCGATTCCTAAATGGACATTGAACCCTTGGACACTACCTCACTTTTTTAATATACAGTATTTCTGTTTTTTTATATGTTTCTTAATCTAGTCCATATACATATACTGTAATTGATTTACTTATTTATTTATTATCATTATTATTTTTCTCTTCTATATTATGTATTGCATTGAACTGCTGCTGCTAAGTTAACAAATTTCACGTCACATACCGGTGATAATAGACCTGATTCTGACTCTGATGAATGCTTTTTTTTTTGTAGCAAGAGAAACTTGTCAACACCGATTTTCTCATAGTGTGCTGTAGCTCAAGGAATGTCTAAAAATGGCCAACATGTCCTAAATGCTGAAAAGCAAACAAAGTTCCTGAGCGTTGCTACAGAAACAGCCACTTAATGACTGAAGATTTCAGCGGTAATCTGCTACATGTATTCTGAATGCTTTCTAAAATAATTAAAAGATTGTTGGTGAGTTGTTTCCTGCATCTTTGCCATAACTCAATACCATTTCTGCACAATGTATTTTGATAATTTGTTGCAGATCTAACTTTAACCCATAGATACTGTAAGTGAGTTTGCAATTTGCGAAAGGGAGTAAGTCTAGGAGTGACCTACAGTTACAGTTGAATTGGGTCTTCGGGAGATAAATGGATTCAATACTGTTCCCTCAAATTCTGTGGAGGCCATGTAGCATCTCATGAGGTAAATCAGTTATGTTTAGCAATTTCTCTTTCTTCAGAGGGGTCATTGCTGTTGGTGTGGGATTTGCACAGTTGTTGTCAGCAACCTAGTATTTCAGCTGGATGGCTCCTCTTCAAGTTTATGTCTTCCTGGCAAACAATAACTTGACAATAGGGGAAATAAAGCAAAGTGAAGCTCATTCTTTACTGGTGATACAGTTATGTATTGGATTTTGAAAGGATAACTAGATAGTGATTATTCTGCCACACATGAAGTTAGTGCCTATTATTGGAAGCCCAATCCCCTGTTGTACTAAGGATGTATTATCTCAGTACAGACTTTAATCAAAGGCTCCAATGCTTTGTTTTGTTAGGAAGTGGAGAAAATACTTGACTATATTTTCTGTCAAAGGAGTGCTGAGGCTGATGATGAACAAATAATAGAGCAACTTCAAGCAAGGAGCAAGTGCTGGCTCAACATCCTGCCTGGCTCACCACTGAAATATTTTATATATCAACATAAATATTATTCATATTAAAAATATATTTACAAGAATAAATCTTGCAATCTCATTCATTCTTATATTCATAGTCAATGTATTACTACTGTTCTACTACATTCCTTGAAACCAATGGGACTATTGCCACTCATGTATCCCCTGGGGTGGTAAATTACTGCAGTAATTGAGGGGCTTCCTGGAATGCAGCAGATTCAGGGATATTCAGCAATTGGTTAAATCTTAATCACTACCTTAACACCAACACAAAAAATCAGTTGTGAACAGTGTGGAGTTTCATTCCCTCTGATATTAATTGTTGGACATTTTAAAAATGATGTTTTATGTTTGCTTTTTTTTGTTGTCTCCAATTTACCCTTCTGCCTTCAAAGTAAATTTATTATCAAAGCTTGTATATGTTACCACATACTACCTTGAGATTCGTTTACTTGCAAGCATTTGCAGAGAAAAAAAATGCAATACAATCTTAGGAAAATCTTCACATGAACAGACAAGCTCCAATGTGCAAAAAAGGCAAACAGCGAATAAAATTAATACTGAGAACATGAGTTATAAAAATATTACAACAATTACTTTCCCATATTGCAATATTATTTTTCAAGATTACTTTCCTTCACTATTTATCATAACATGAATATTAATATTGAAATCAGCCTCACTAATAATATATTCTTCTCCTTTCCGTTACTTAGTTTTCAATGTTTCTTGTTGCTTAAGGCAATTCACAGTTGGGTGCTGTTTGCTCTCAGGTCCCAGATGCTCAGCTATACTCACTGAACTTTTTATCAGCTCACATGTACTACAACTTAATGGGCAAAGCTTGAACGGGGCATAGGAAAATCCAGTTAATGACAGATGGCATTAAGTGCCCTGCTGTAGCCACAAATGACTCAAGTATTGTTTAGCGTTTAGAAAAATAAATCATTCATAAGCATGGGTCTCTGTTTTAAACAGGCAGATGTGTTTATACAAAATACCAGACTTTAGTTGGCTATTGAATGAACAGGCATCAAATAGATTGGCCATCTGAGCCAAGAATTCTTTTTATGGTTGCTTGCTCATGTCCAATTCACAGCCTGCTGTATACAGTATAGATAGTTGATGATGAAGTAATGTTTTGCCTGTATAATTACAAGCTGTTTCTAGAATGGTATTGTATCAAATTTAACTGACTCAGGAAAGTATGGAAAAAGGGAAAGAGAGTAGTACGGAAGTTTCCCTGACTTAGTTTAAGAGAAAATGCTAGAATCTATTTCTGCAGACCTGGTAATAGGGCACTTGAAAAATCAAAACATGATTGAGAATAATCAAAATGGATTTATGAAAGGAAAATTCAGTTTCAAAAACCTTATGTATGTAGGGGTCTTAATATGCTGGATAGATGGAAAAGAGCTAAAGATTTTACAAAAGGGATTTTGTAAGTTGCTACTCAAGAGGTAAATATTAACTTCTAACCAATAATGTACCCAGGGTGATCTTCCTGTGCCATATTATACGGATATATAAGTAACTACAGCAGGCTCGTTTTTGTGGTATTAACTGCAATCTATTAAAATACTAAAGTATATTAAATGTCTGGCTTAAAATCCGTCTTTCATGTACAATCCTTGACTGACATAACTCATTCTAGCTTTTATATTTCATTCTATTTATTCTTCGACAATTTATCTCAATGGAGTGCAGACTGCAAACTATTGTAGGTCGGAGCAACCTCAAATAAACTGCTGATTTGAAGAATGTCTTCCAGCCAAAATTAGGTTAAAATGTGCCCAGTATATAGGATTATGTCAGAGGTTCCATGTATCGGTGTCCAACTGGAAAGAGACCTATGACGGAGGAACCTTGCTGACAGCTCATGGTTACAACACTGATGGGCATTATGTTTTTCTATTCTCTCATATTTTGTTATTCTGTATAACTCAAGCAGAGACTTGGGACATACTGAATTCCTCTACAAAAATACTAAGTCTTCCTTAAAGGAAACAAAATGAAATCCAATGGGCCGACATAATGAAAACAAAAATGGAAAAAGTATTACAAGTATTGCAAATTTCAAATAAAAATAGAAAATGCAAGAAATATTCAATATGTCAGTCGGCATCCGTGGAGAAAGAAACTAAGTTAATATTTAGGTTATTGATCTGAAGAACTAGAACAACATAGAGACATGACAGCTACAAAATATGAGGGTTTAGCGCCCATTGTTTTATATGTGCGATCATTGCTCCAATTTAGTTTCCAATATGCCTACATTGACTTGTAGCACACATAGTTTGGTCACCACATTGGAACTAGCAATAGTATGTTGAAAGCCAGCCTGTGGGCAGAAATATACAGAAGAGGTATCCGTCTCCCAAAATGAAACTCAAAAATGCAGTAAATTTTACGCATTAAACTCAGATGAAGGCCCAATAGTTAGCATCTTCTATCAGTCACTCTCCATGAGTGGGGATCATCACTTACATTCTCCTTGGTGATTTATTTATAGTGTTCTAGAATAAAGTTGCTATTTAATGTTTTTCAAAACCTCTTGCCAGATTTGAAGGAATGTTGCTATAGTTAGGAAATTTTTGTGCCTTCTATTAAATCTCCTAATAAGTGCTTTTAGCATAACGGTAGTTTTCATAGGGAGATTGAAGAGAGACACTTAAGGTCAGTACCAGGAAGAAAGAAGACAAAGAGTGTCAGCAAACATGGTACAGCAGGGGTCCCTAATCTGCGGTTCACAGACACCTTGGTTAATGGTAAGGCTCCATGGATAAAAAAGGTTGTATATGCTGTAATTTTCCAGTATACACCTCATTAAGGAAGAGTACCTTGAGAGGATTCATCAAAAAGGAGCTCTTAGCAAAAATACGCCCTGATTTGGCCAAAATGATGCTTCAGAACAAGGACGTATCTCCTTGACCAGTGGCTATAAAGAAGCACATTGACCATTATTATTATTATACTTCCTATACCATTAAGAGAGCATATATGAATATCACACATTCCAACACATTATGGAAGTTACCATCACCCTCTGCTCTGGGAGAGAGGACTACATCTTTCGCTCCCTCAGCAGAGACAAGCAAACAGCTCATGCACATTAATAGTCTAACAGCAGTGTATAAATCAGAGGAGATTATGGATGCCCGAGGAGTGGGGTGTGAACAGGAGGATTAAATTTGAACATGCTATATGCTTGAATGTCCTCAGCTTTGCTGCTGGCTGCACCATTTGTGATAATTGCTTCAATGCTGGCAATCTTTTTCCCTTCCATGAGGTAAGCTCCTCACAGGCCCCCCTTATCCTCGGCCAGTTTGCTACAGCTGGTGACTGCTTTGTGGCACTTTGGCCTTTGTGACAGGAGGAAGCACTTTAGATTTTTCTTATTTATTTAACCAACATGCTAGCAAGGCCAGTATTCAAAGCTGGAAGATAAAGAAGACTTCAGGTGCTGGATTCTGGAACAAGAACAAAAATGCTGGAAGAACATGACAGGTCTATCACCATGTGAAGGCAAAAGGTTTCAGTCAATGTTATGGGTTAATATCCTGCATCAGAACTGAGGGGAAATGAGAATCAGAATCAGATTTACTACCACTGACAAATGTCACAAAATGTGTGGTTTTGTGGCAGCAGTACAGTGCAAGATATAGAAGTAAATAGTGCAGAAGACAAGGTATTGTTCATGGGCTCATGGACCATTTAGAAATCTGATGGCTGAGGGAAAGAAGCTTGTTGATTTTTGTTGCTGCAGTGATGGTGTTGAGTCCGAGCCGTAATCGGTAGATAGTAGCTGTTGCCGTGGTGTTCCAAAGCTGAACGGAGAACCAGTGAGAATGTGTCCATTTATAGAACTACCGTGGTTGTAGGCAAACTGCAGTATGTCCAGGTTCTTGCTCAGGCAGGCGTTAATTCTAGCCATGACCAATCTCTGAAAGCACTCCACCCCTGTAGGTATGAGTGCTATTGAGTGATAGCTGTGTAGGCAGCTCACTCTGCCCTTCCTAGGCACTAGCATGGTTGATCCCCTTTTGAAGCAGGTGAGAACCTTCAAATGCAGCAGTGAGAATTTGAAGATTGCATTATACAGCAGGATGGGAGCTGATAGGTGATAGGTGGAGCTAGATACAGAGGAGATGATAGTGTGATGGAACCAACTTTGAAGAGAAGATGAGAAAGGTGAACAAAGACAGAAGACCTTGGTGGACAAGTGAGTGTATGTGGATGTGGGTTATCTGAAATTGTGAAATTCAGTGTTTATACTATTGGATTGTAAACTAATCAAGCAGAAAATAAGATGAGATTTCTCTAACTGACCTCGGATTGGGAAGCTTGGACAAAGAGAAGATGCTGAAAATTTGAAGAGAAGGCAGAAAATACTGGAAATACTCAGCTGCTTAGGTAGCAGTGAATGAAGTGGAATTCATGTTTTATGACAATAACCTTTTCATTAGAATAAGAAAAAGTTAGAAATCAAACAAGATTCAGTGTATGATTACTAACATTTCCAAGTTCTGATCAATATTCTCCAACCTGAAACATTACCTCTATTTCTCTTTCCATGAATGCTGCATGACCTACTGATTATTTCCAGCACTTTCTGTTTTTATTTGAGAAACTGGGCATGCCCCCTCAAGCAATGGTTTGGTCAACCATGCAGTAATGGAGTCACAACTATTCCAGGCTAGGTAAGAATGGCGAATAAGTATAACTGGGTCATGCAATAAGATTAGGTAACATAACAGTTGATGTTGAATAACTGTCAGGGTGTGCAAGCTGTGAGATGTGATGATAAGATTTGGAATACTGTGATGATTTGGTCAGCATTTTCTGACAAGGTTTCAACTCTGACTGATAGAGATTATTGATAGATAAGTGGTGGATAACCGTGCCTTAATCAATGAGCACATTTCATGATACAGATTTAGCATTTGAACCTGTATTCATTGACTTTTTTGTACAAATGAGACTATTGAGTTATCCATTGAGATTTCCAGATAATCGGTTAAAAGTATTTGAGTTTTACTACATTACAAGATATGCACTCTTTAGTTTGAAACCTGCATCTGGAAAGTGGAACATTTCATTCACTCAGAGAAATTGGCAGTTCTTAGTGTTTGTAATTATAAGAGGTTAGAATACTGTAGAGGCTAGGATTTGTAGGACATCTCTCTAAGGATATTGAAGTTAAAAATCCTTTTATTAGTTCCTAGAAAATGGTCTGAAAATAAATAAACAAATATCACTATTTCTTAAATAAATGTCAGTGAATCTTAGGGGAAAACAATTGTCTCCATCTAAAAAGGGCAAAATACCACAGGTATGAACAGGCCAGGCAGCACTTTTAGAAAGAGAGAAGAAATTAATATTTTAGATGTTATAGGTACAATATTATTTAAGGAAATATCTAGACAAAGAAACCATAGAAGAAGCTTTAGCTTTTTTTTACACAGCTACATAATCTAATAGCAAGGCATGTCAGACACCCTGAGCCAATAGGCTAGTCCTGGACTTACTTCCTGGCATAATTTACATGTTACTATTTAACTATTTATGGTTTTATTACTATTTATTATTTATAGTGCAACTGTAACGAAAACCAGTTTCCCCCGGGATCAATAAAGTATGACTATGACTATGCCAGAATTATCTTAATTAATGTTCTCCTGCACTTCTGGCTGCCCAGGTCAAGGCAAAGTCTGGCCACTCATTCTGAAATTATGTCACAAGTCTGGACACATGGTCTGGGCATTACTGCAGATCTGTCCCCAGTGTCCCTGGTGGCAGGAGCTTTGATGGAACACCTTAAAATGTTTTTTGATCATTCAAAAACTTGTCTCTCATTGCAGATGTATTTAAGTTCCTGAAAAGAGCAAGAAGCTTTGTCTAAATGGTTATTTTCCTCTTATCCAGCAGCACAGCCCGATTAGAATAAATGCTACACAGAGGGCAATAGTATTGACATTCCACGTGCTGTCGAGTTTTTTCACTTATACTAATGCATAGCATTCATCAATGCCCACCGAGAAGTTAAGGGTGTCAGTGATCCTGATGGCCTCAAGGAGATCTCACACATATCGGTTGTTGATCAAATTCTCTAAAAGTTATGAAAATACTATTAATTTTCTCATGGAACACAAAAAAAAACTGAACAGCCGGGATTTAAAAGTAATCACATTATAGTTCTGATGTGACCTTTTCTTCTTTAAGGAATGGAGAAAATTATCAAGAATTACTCCAGTTCATTTTAGTCCAGGAAAACTCAATTTCACAATTCTAAAATATTTAGGTTATTTCAAGGGAACTTACAAAGATAGCAACCTCTTTGTGTAAGTGGTGGAAGTTTGAGGATTGAAATATAACATAACAGTAGAGGCCACAGAGAACATGTACAATTAATGACTAGAACCTTGTTTGCAGGGAGTTAAGCTTCTCGGTGCTTTGCAAGCTAGAGTCAACCTATAGCAACTATTTCCAAGTGAAATTACTTTGATTGTGAAATTGGACCTGATCATTTAAAGGCACACTCTGCTGATGACAGGGATTTCACAAAGCAGCTTGTCACTGCGTTGTATCATATGTTCTTTTTGAGGTGTTGAGTAGAATTGAACTTTATTTTGCAAGTGCAATTTAATCAATATGTAGAAAAAATTTAGCATCCTTCCAGAGGTTTGAAACTGAATGCTCTACTTGCTTTTTCAATTCTCTTTCCACATTGGCTACAAAATGGAAGTGATACATTTTCCCTCGTCCTATTTGTAATTTCTCCCTACACATTTAGTTCCCTGCACTGTATAATTCACATTTATTTACGCCAGTATACACAACTGAAATAATCATAGAAATGTTAAATTTAGGGTGCTTAATTTCATTTTTAAAAAGTTGTTTTGGACATCAGTAGCAAGAGTGCCAATTAATCCCCCCAACTGATAACTTTGAGCAGGATGTGTACTTGAAACACAGCATTTGTATTGGGGAAATGTTAAAAAATGCCAACATAGAGATTTCCATTTTTCACGTATCCAGTGACAATAAAAGAATGACAATATTCATCCATGAACAGCAAATGTGTAAGCTGGAGGAGCGTCTTGAGCATGTATTTACTATCTTTATCTGTCTCTCTCCATTTTGTTACATTTGGCTCAACCTCAGTATTTCCATTCCCATCTTTGGGTGTACCTGCAAGGACGTTCTCTTGAATAAACAAGTAAAAATATCCAAAAAGAATCACTATGGACCACACCGGTACCATGCATTATGTCTGTATCTTAATTGTTGCTTTCCAGTTTCTACCATCTTCCTTTCATTCAAATTTGGAGTGCTGACAACCTTTGTGATATTTCACTGTGATCCTCTGGAAGGAGGCTGATTCCACATGAATAATTCAGGTCTGAGAGTTAAAATCTTTACACCTACGAGACTGAGTGGGGCTGGATGATTTATAGACTACTTCATTTTTCATGCTCCCCAATTCTCATTGCAAGTTAAAATCAATCATTTCTGTTCCTGCACCAAATGGCCAAAATTTACCAGATGCATAAAAGTACTTAAAAATAAGATGTCAAATCACCAATCATTCAACTGCCATGGATGAAATGCATCTATGCACTCTACAATATGGTGAAGCAACAGGGCTTCTTCCCTCCAGCAAAGCAAGCCTCCAGAGCAGATTCACAAAGATAGTGACAAACAGATTGAATCTACAAAGAATAAACATTGCTCCGTTACGCCTTTCTATTTTTTGATGAATGTTTTGCTGCAGTGTTTCTTTGAAATAATGTTTGCTGCTAATGCATGATGCATTCAGTCTGTTTGCTATTATCTTTGTAAATACAAACGTTCTGCTATGGAGGCAAAACCTTCACTGGTTTATTACTGATCAATTTCTGACCTAATAGCACCTTTGGAGATGAGACTAGGTTTTGTGCAGACAGTCCATCCACTGAGATGGCATAAACTAGATATTGAACCTGTGAGAGTGTCTGCTTGGGATCACAGTGCAGCTTTTAGAAGATGGGATAAAACATTGGAGACATCAATGAATGCAATTTAACTTTCAGATAATTACTGCCAGTTTACTAAAACACATTCACTCCTTCCAACTTTCCTTTCCTATTGAAGTACTTTGAGGGGCATTTTCCTGTACTGAATCAGGTATCTATAAAGAACCCTGCCTAAATTAATCTCCATTCATGAAAATAATGGAGGCTCAGTTTCTATACTAGTATATTCTCATATTCAATATTTGCTGAAAAGATCCCAAGATCCATCTTTGGGTCCATTGCATTCCTATCTGTAAGTTGCCCTTCAAAAACTTTGAAAATGATAGCATGTGTTTCCACATCTCCAAGACACTGGGCCCCATCTCAGTATTGTTTCCCTTGACTCCTCCATCATCTGTAGTTACAATGTCTCTTCACCATCCAATCCCCAATGAGCAACCACTTTCCTTCAACAAATTATTTGGGGTATCAAAGCCTTCGTACTTACAAGCTCTATTCCATATCAGCTGATGTCAGCCTCTTCCTATTAAGGCCTAAAAATAAATCAGGCTTTTTCAACTTCAGAGTCATCTTTGATACTTTGGTAATTTCATATACTTCTACTATCACCATGTCTTCCTGATTCCACGTATAAAGCAGTGGATGTATATTGACAGATTCAACACTATCCATTACTATTCTAATGTATTCCTGGTGGACCTACCTCATTTTAATAAAGAAAATAAGCATTAATAGAAGTGTGTCAATGAAGCTGGTGTACTTAAAAGCTGGCAAATCCCAAGGACCCGGAGATCTACATCCCAGATTTTTAAATGAAGTGAATTTAAAAAATGGTGATCACTCTGGTATTATCTCTCATAATTCAATCAATTCTGAAATTGTTCCTGTGGATTGTAGGTTACAAGATACAGATGGCCCAATATTTAAGAAGGGAGGGAGAGCAAAAACAGGAAACTTCTTCACCTAAGGTTTAGAAGGTGCTGGAGTCTATTGTCTAAAGGATTCTACAACTTAGAGTCATTGAATGATAATCGCAAAGCAAGACTTCATGATATCTGTGTCAACTCTCTAGCAGAGCAACATACTACTTACATATGGCTGCCCTTTCTCTGTAGCTTTGCAATTTTTTTCTCCTCCAATTCTTTCTTGAAGGACAGAATGTAACTTACCTTTTGGAAAAGAGTAATAGAATTCAGCCAGGTCAGGATCGATTTATGAAAGAAAAATATGTTTAACTAATCTCTAAGAATCTCTATCAAAGATTATCTTTGAAGATGTGACTTGACAAGAAAGGGTGGGGACAGTAGATGTGCTGTAATTTGATTTTTGGAACACTTCTAACATGCTCATACATAGGAAGTTGGTCATCAAGGACAGAGTATGTAGTGCTGGGACAATTTATTGACATGGCTTGAGAATCAGCTTTGCATAGAAACAGAATGCAATTAGACAAGTCTTTGTCTGGTTGATAGATTGTGCCCACTGGGTTTCTGCAGGGATCGATGCTTGGCATCATGATTTATGTCAGTGATTAGGTTGAGGGAACCTAATCTGGTTGTCATATTCCCAAATTTCCTGATGATGCGAAACTAGAAGACTAGAGCTAAAATAATGTATGCAGTGGTCTACTTACTAAGCAAGAATATACTGAACAAGATGGAGGCACAGTGAAAATTCACTGGATTAATTCCAGGGATGGAAGGTTTTCCATATCTGAAGAGATAAAGAGGACTGAGATTGTAAATTCCAGAGTTTAGATGAAAAAGAAGAAATTGCAATGAAACTTACACAATTGCTACTGGACCTAAAAACCTTGAGTGCACTTTTGATTGCCTAATTAATATCTCAAATGTCTTGGTAAACATTTACTATGATAGTTATGTACACTGCCTTCACTACAAGTTGATTTGTCGTTATTTTAACTCCTGAGTATTTGGTGCAGCAATCTCCTCCTTTCATACAGGAAATGACCTGAAAAAATAATCAGTAACATGTTTCTACAGTTAATATTAAAAGGACGAGATTCAAGATTCAAATTTGCTTACTGTCAGTTGTCAGTTCACAAATGTAAAGGAGAACAAAATGATTCTATTTCTAGATCTAATGCAGCATATAATACACAATACTAATACACAAAGGCTGTAAAGAACAGAATAAGTATAAATAGACAAGATTTTCTTATACACGTAGACTGACTGTATATACATAACGTGATTCTAGGTACAGGAGAGTCACAACCATTGACACCGCTGCAGGGTCTGCATGCTCATGCAGGTAGGCTGCCTAAAAGGCTTAGCCATCACATTTGTGAATATGCACACTCCAGCCAATCTGTGTTTTATTGTAGTGGTATTTAACTCATTTCCTCCTGTTCCATCTTGTCGAGACTTAACAAAAGCAGAGCAATAATTACGTTCCTTATTGTTCCAGTCTACTGTTTTTTGAAATACTTTTTATAAGATTTTCCATGAATTAATGTAAGAGTAAAGTCATAGTTTAATCATAATTGGTACTTTGTTAACAAACTCATGAATTTTTTACAGTATTTGGTGTTTCATTCCCACTTATTGGCAAAAAGCGGTATAGCATTTACAGAACGGTTTATCACCTTTCTCATTTTTCATTGGCTAACTGTTAGCACATTGCCCACGTGATGTAATTATGCAACCATTGATTGTTTTTCTTCTTATTAAAGAATTTCTCTTAGCTCAACTGTAAAGGTGATGGATTTTTCAGAGGCATCATCTTCACCTTCTTCATCTTTGATTTTCATTGAATCATTGCTTTTCTTCTCAGCTTTTCAATGAGTTTCAAATGTCTGTATCTTTTTTAAAACTTTAAAACAAATCATCATTAAGAATTAACATTCCTTGCCATTTTTGACACCTGGAAGAACCCTAAGATCAGAAAATAACGGAGATCCAACAATACTCAACGTTATGCTAGTTCTAGGAAAGAAGACTTCTGTTAAGCCTGATGCTGTTAAAGAGCAGTATTTATTTAGTATTAAGCTACCACGGCCAGATGCTGAATCAGCGTTAGCTTTAGTTTGATGGTTCCAGTTAAAGGCCCTGTTGGTCTAGTGTTTACTGTATTTTTCCCCTTATTTTCTGCACAGTTCCCATTAAAGTCAATGAACTGTTGACCTGATTCATTGGCTGTCTGTCTGTCTGTCTGTCTGTCTCTCTGTCTGTCTGTCTGTCTCTCTCTCTCTCTCTCTTTCTTTCTTTCTCTCAGAGGAGAAGATGGTGGTGCGACGCAGCGTGCAGCAGCCACTCCGGTAAATGATATCTGTTATCTGTCAAGTAGGGTGCCATGCACAATCCTGATCTGATGGAGACAGACGTGAGAGCACGGAGGAACATCTGGAGAAACTTCTGAAATGCCTTCTTCGCTGCTGCTGCTACTGTGTGATCCAGAATCTCCGGAGGAGAAGGCCCCAAGTCCTCAGCTTCGCTTGTTGCTCGGCAGCTGGGGCTGGGGTCAAAGCGCTCGGCAGAGGATGGTGCTCGGGAGGCTGTATCGGAGGGGTTGGTTGGAGGCTTGAAGTTTTCGGGCGGACTCAAAGTCGGCTGTGGTTGGTTGCTTCCAATGCATTGGCAGTTGTCCGCGCCTGGAGGTTTATGGCATGGAGAGTTTCTCCCTTTTGCCACCTGCTATTGGGACTATCAGGAGTCGATTGGAAATTTGAGACTTTTTTTTACCGTGCCCATGGTCTGCTCTTTATCAAATTATGGTATTGCTTTGCACTGCTGTAACTATATGTGATAGTTATATGGTCTTGTCAGTGTTAGTCTTTGGGTTGTCTTGTTTTTTTTTGTGATATCACTCTGGAGGAACATTGTATCACTTCTTAATGCATGCATTTCTAAATGACAATAAACAAGGACTGCGTGTCCTCATAATCTAATCTAATCTCTCTCTGCACTTGGATCATAACTGCATATCTTGTCAGCAAGTTTTGACCAAAGAAGGTGAACCTAGCAGTGAGAGAACAGCTGACTCTGCCCTTGACATTCATTAGCCAGCTAGGAGATAAGTTGCAGTCATGTTGTGTTGGGAGAAGTAACTATAGCAGTGGGACAGATACTCTCAGAATGACAAGCTAAGTCGAACTTGAAGTTCTTCTTTAGGGAGAAACTAAAATCAGAAGACATGGTTTGCTGGCATCTCTCACGCAGTGTGACAGCTACTTTCAGAGCAGCAAGCCCAATCCCAGCTGGAAAAACAGGCAGCAGCCCTTGCACCAATGGATCAGCAACTCACTGCAGACAGCCAGAATCAAATGGCAGCATTACTGCTCTTACGGGCACAATTCAGCAGCTTACTACCGACAGTCAGAAAACAGTTGACAGTCACTAATGTTCTTACAACATTAAACCATAAGACCATAAGACAAAGGAGCAGAAGTTGGCCATTCGGCCCATTGAGTCTGCTCCGCCATTTTATCATGAGCTGATCCATTCTCACATTTAGTTCCACCCCCCGGCTTCTCACCATAACCTTTGATGCCCTGGCTGCTCAGATACCTATCAATCTTTGTCTTAAATACACCTGACTTGGCCTCCACTGCCGCCCGTGGCAACAAATTCCACAGATTCACCACCCTCTGGCTAAAAAGTGTCAAAGACAAGCTCGCATGTGCAACAGGAGCGACTAGAAGTCATCTATGGAGTTTTAATGCATTTGTCAATGCAATTCAGCAGCATTTATCCATGTCAGTCCCACTCCCAGCATCTTCCAGATCCTCCTTGTCAACAGCCTCATCAACCTTAGCCACCAAGGCTCCAATCCCTGTAACTGCACCTGGACCAGAACTGAGTATTCCTCCACCAGTCAGGAGGCTGCCCACCGATTCCTGGACCTGCGCCAAGGTAGACGTTAGTGAGGGACCGTGCACGCTGTTGGTGGGGAAGGAGCAGAATGAAAGGTCCCTCATCACTGCCTTCCAGCAGGGATTGAAAGCAAGGGTCCAGCGCGAGACACAGTGCGTGATAAGCATGACCCGACCTGATTAATCTGGATCTTTGAGTTGACAACTAGGCAACTGAGTGGCACAGAGAAAGAGTGTTCCAAGCCTCCTACTCTTTGGATCACCGTCCATCTGCACCCTCCTCATCATCAACCAGTACCCAGTCTATAGAGGAGCCGATGTGCTTATCTCCAGAAGAATGAGAATGGCACAGGAGAACAGGTTCCTGCCTCTATTGTAGCAATCCAGGACACTTCCGGGCTTCATGTCCCAAGCGTCCAATAAAAATGGATACCTGTCAGCAGTATGCTTCAACTAGTCAGATGCTGCAATACCTAGACCATCCTGGCCATGCATCATTAATTTGGATGCATCAGATATCAGCTTTGGAGTTATACCCTCCCAGCACTCTTCAGCAGATAGCCCGCTGCACCCCTGTGCCTTTCATTCCCGTCACTTCACTCCAGCTGAGCCTAACTATGATGTTGGGAACCAAGAACGTCTGGCTGTCAAGGAGGCCTTGGAGCACGGTGACACTGGCTGGAGAGGGCAAAGCACCTTTTTTGGTTTGGACATATCGCAAGGACCTCAAGACACCAAGTGACTTAACTCCCATCGAGCCTGTTTCAAAAAATCTAACTTGGGCTCAAGAAGGGTATTTCACCTTCAGCCTGGGCATATTTCAGCATGCAGGACTCAATTCCGAATTCAAAGATATCAGGTAACCAGCCTCTTTCTATTGTTACGTACCCCGTAACTGGGTTGCCAAACCAGCAGAAATGGATCACTCAGTTGGAGTCTGGAGTACTAGAACTAAGAAAGTTTTATTAAAGAAACAAGCAACACAGTAATCGAAAGGATAATAAATGCAACAATTCAACAATGATAACCACACATGTGCACAGAATTAAGATAACAGCATCAATCAAGCTCTATCGTTGTCTAGGGGTAAATGACCAATTTCAAAATGACTCAAAGTTCAGTCCAGTTCGCAGTAATCGTTGCCATGGCGATGGACAAGGTGGGGGAAGAGAGACAGAATAGGAACAACTGATCATTCAGAACACTGCTTCACTCACAGACCAGCGGGATGGCTCACAAACAGCTTTTGGGCAGGTCCTTGGTGATGTCACCTGAGGTCACCGACTGTGACCCCTCCTCCAGATGCGGTCGATCCTCTGCAGTGAACCCGGCACCCAGGCAAGGGCGGACACACACCGGGTTCCCGCTGATCGTACCTTTCCACCCTGTGCGTTGTCCGATACTTCTCACCACTCGTGAGAGGCGCACCGCTTCCAGGGTCTCGTTACCTCGGGTGGCGTGTCTGTCTTAGCGAACCTGTCCCTTTTTATCCCCCTGCTGGGGTATCGCCTGTCCATCACTTCAAACAGTTCAGGGTTCAAAGGGGGGAGCCGCTCCAGACAGCTCTTCCTCCCACATCCCTTCATTACACATCTCCAGACGCTGCTCCATTGTTCCTTATCTCTCCTTCCCCTGAGGGCAGGTGGCAGACCAACTGCTGATGCCACTGATGCTAGCCCAGGCCAGCAAACATCTTAATTTTATGTGTATTCTCGTAACACTTCCCCCCTTTAAGGATTTTTACCGGGAGGTAAAAATTACAAACATGACTACATTATCTGATACATACACAATATACATCTTTAACAGTTATTTAGCTAATACAGAGAATTTGAAGCTGTCAACACCTTGACAGACAGTCATCACATTTTCTGTTCCTTTTACACGTGTTATTAATAATCCCTTAGACCAGGCTCCAACTCAGCAAACTTCATAGTGGCCAAAAACACTGATGAATTTGGACCAATGTAACCTCTCATTTGGTTTTGTCCCGGACCACAACAACAAGGGTCGTCCCATTCCGACTCAATTTTCTCTCGCAAGGGCTTAGTAGGAGGGGGACGGGTATTGACCGCAGAGTTATTGCAAAACTTCCTGCAGTACCCCACCATCTCCAAAAGCCTTCTGAGGGCCCTCTTGTCTGTCGGGGTTGGGAGGTCAGCGATAGCCTGCACTGTAGCTTGCATCGCTGCCAGCTGCCCCTGTGCCACCACAATTCCCAGGTAAGTGTCCTTCGTGTGGCCGAATTCATTTTTTTCAAGGTTCACTATCAAGCTGGCTTCAGACAGCCGTATTAAATTGCCAATACACACCTCTGTGTTCATCAGCCCTTTAGTCACTGAATTACTCAAAAAATATGGGTGTTGTTTACTTGGCTGCCCTATTGTAACAGACATAACCCAACGTCCCAGTTCTTTGCATTTCCTCGGGACAATCAAACACATGGGTGCGAGTCGTTTAATTACTCCTTCGGGGATTAAGGGAGAGACCGTATCAGTAGACCTGGCCAAAACAATAGCCTTCTCCCATCTGACCGATCCCATCCTAATCTTTTCAAAATGGTTATTTCCTCTTATCAGGGGGCCCCTAGCTTCATTGATTTCCACGCTAACACCGACTAGGTTTGTTAGCATATCAAAAGCCGGTGACTGTCTCAGTTCGCGTCGGTCATGATCAATAACATTTTTCCCCCTGGGCAGCCGGCAACTCTCTTTCATGATTCCACCAACTGTTTCCTCCAGCACCGCAAAATGTCCACCGGGGAGTACCTCGTGGGCCATGTTAAAAACCTCATCCCCATAACTCTTTTGCACCACCCCCCACTCCTCATCTGCGGATGCTGTACTTGATTTCCCTTTCTTCCTTAGCACTTCCTCATCCGCACAATAGCTTGTCAAGGCTGTGTCAGAGAGAGCGGTCTCGGCAAAAACCATCAGCCCCTCGTCTCGCTCCTGCGTCTGCACAAATTCTTTCCTGACTACTGCTACGTCCGTCCCAGCTCCCTCACTACCTCTTATCTCACTACACCCTGTCTCATACAAGGTTGGCAGAAATGTTTCAGCCAAATTCACCATCGCGGGCGGGGCCTCCATGCTGGCAGGCTGACCCGTCAATCTCACGACTGGGAACACGATTCCTCCGGCGATGTCATTACCGAGCAAGACTTCCACGTCTTTCATCGGTAATTCGGGCCTCACCCCGATCGTGACTAGTCCAGAGACCAGGTTGCTCTGTAAATGTATCTGGTGCAAAGGGACTGACTCTGTCCCTTCCCCAACACCTTTGACCTCTACCTCCCCAGTCTGGGTCTCTGAGCTAAACTCTAATACACTCTTCAGTATTAGTGACTGACACGCTCCCGTGTCTCTCCAGATCCGCACTGGAACTGGTTTTAACCTCTCCTTCACTGACACCAGTCCGGCCGAGATAAACCTCTCGCGCCCTTCCTGGACTTTTTCAGACCTGTCCTTCCCTAGCGGTTCGCTTAACAGCTCAATACAGCCATTCAAAATTTCCGCTTTTCCTTTCCCCGTCTCCTTCCTTGGGGCAAAGCACCTGGACGCAAAGTGTCCGACTTTCCCACAATTATAACAGACAACCCCAGGAGACTTCCGACCAGACTGCTCCCGGTCTACCTTATCCTTTTCACTAGTCCCCAGCTTACTTTCTGACTTTTCCGGCGGACTCTCCCCGCCGTCCTGACTACCCTTCTGGTAGCCTTTACTCGGGGCAACCTTCATTTTATGCGTCAACGCATACTCATCCGCTAACTTAGCAGTTGCGGCTAACGTGGCTGCCTCTTTCTCATCGAGGTAGGGTCTCATACCCTCAGGGACACAACCTTTAAACTGCTCAATCAGAATCAGTCTGTCATAATCCCCCTCTACCCCTTTCGAGGCGCACCAACGCTCACAATATGTTTGCATCTCGCGAGCAAACTCCAAATACGTGCGGTCCCACCGCTTCCTCGCATTCCGGAACCTCTGCCGGTATGCCTCCGGGACCAACTCATAAATCCTGAGGATGGCCTCCTTCACCACCTCATACTTCTGGGCATCTTCCGCGGATAAAGCGGAGTAAGCTTGTTGGGCTTTCCCTTTCAGTACACTCTGAAGTAAGACAACCCACTTATCCCTCGGCCAGTCCTGACTTATAGCTACTTTTTCGAAGTGGAGAAAGTACCGATCCACATCGGTATCGTCAAATGGGGGAACCAGCCTAACCTCCTGGGTCGCCCGGAACCCTCCACCTTGGTTCGGCACGAGCCCCTGCTCGGCCCTTATCTTTAACTTCTCCAGCTCAAATTCCCTTTCCCTCTGTTTCTCCTCTCTCTCCAACTGCCTGTCCCTCTCTCTCTCTTCTCTCTCCAACTGTCTTTCTCTCTCTTGCCTTTCTACCTCTTTCTCTCTCTCCCGCCTTTCTAACTCTTTCTCTCTCTCCCGCCTTTCTAACTCTCTCTCTTTCTCCTGCCTTTCTAACTCTCTCTCTTTCTCCCGCCTTTCTAACTCTCTCTCTTTCTCCTGCCTTTCTAACTCTCTCTCTTTCTCCCGCCTTTCTAACTCTCTCTCCTGCCTTTCTAACTCTCTCTCTTTCTCCTGCCTTTCTAACTCTCTCTCTTTCTCCCGCCTTTCTAACTCTCTCTCCTGCCTTTCTAACTCTCTCTCTTTCTCCCGCCTTTCTAACTCTCTCTCCTGCCTTTCTAACTGCTTCTCTTCGTGTTCTAACTGCCGTACCCGGAACTCGTGCTCGAGTCTCAGTTTTTCAAGCTGTACCTGTACCGCGTCTCCAGCAGGTTTTTCAATAGACACCACCCCCAGCTCACCTTGGGGAAACACACCTTTAGATACATAGTGCTCTACAATAGCTCTGTGTATCTCCTCTCTCCTCATTGTCGACTTCACCTTGGCAAGATTCACCCGTTTGGCCACAGCTATCAATTCCGATTTCCTGGCATCCTCTAATGCCTCCAAGGTCGGCGCCTTTATAAATTCCTCAACCTCCATTTCTGCTGTTTGTCTTTTCTTTCTTTCGGGAATTTTAACCCAATCAATTTACTCCGTCCCAAATTTAGCGTTCAAAATCGCGGACGAGAACCCCACTTATGTTACGTACCCCGTAACTGGGTTGCCAAACCAGCAGAAATGGATCACTCAGTTGGAGTCTGGAGTACTAGAACTAAGAAAGTTTTATTAAAGAAACAAGCAACACAGTAATCGAAAGGATAATAAATGCAACAATTCAACAATGATAACCACACATGTGCACAGAATTAAGATAACAGCATCAATCAAGCTCTATCGTTGTCTAGGGGTAAATGACCAATTTCAAAATGACTCAAAGTTCAGTCCAGTTTGTAGTTCAGTTCGCAGTAATCGTTGCCATGGCGATGGACAAGGTGGGGGAAGAGAGACAGAATAGGAACAACTGATCATTCAGAACACTGCTTCACTCACAGACCAGCGGGATGGCTCACAGACCAGCGAGATGGCTCACAAACAGCTTTTGGGCAGGTCCTTGGTGATGTCACCTGAGGTCACCGACTGTGACCCCTCCTCCAGATGCGGTCGATCCTCTGCAGTGAACCCGGCACCCAGGCAAGGGCGGACACACACCGGGTTCCCGCTGATCGTACCTTTCCACCCTGTGCGTTGTCCGGTACTTCTCACCACTCGTGAGAGGCGCACCGCTTCCAGGGTCTCGTTACCTCGGGTGGCGTGTCTGTCTTAGCGAACCTGTCCCTTTTTATCCCCCTGCTGGGGTATCGCCTGTCCATCACTTCAAACAGTTCAGGGTTCAAAGGGGGGAGCCGCTCCAGACAGCTCTTCCTCCCACATCCCTTCATTACACATCTCCAGACGCTGCTCCATTGTTCCTTATCTCTCCTTCCCCTGAGGGCAGGTGGCAGACCAACTGCTGATGCCACTGATGCTAGCCCAGGCCAGCAAACATCTTAATTTTATGTGTATTCTCGTAACACTATTCTCTCCATAGTTGTTACTGAATATTTCAGGCTCAGTTTATTACTCAATTTCTTTATCCTTCTGTTCTAAACAGCCAAAACCTAAAGCAATGGTTGGCTTCACAGATTTGGGCTTTCACTGCATTCCCTCTGTCCTCTCCACTTATCCCTAATCCTCCTATGACTCCCTTTCCTGCACACATCTCTTAAGTCAAAGTCAAAGTAAAACTTATTATTAAAGTACATATGCATTACCATATATAAAATGAGATTCATTTTCTTGCAGGCAGTTACAGGAAAATAAAGAAATACAACAGAATTTGTGAAAAGCTATACATAAACAAAGACTGACAAATGACCAATGTGCAAAAGAAGAAAAACTGTGCAAATAAAAAGTAAATAATACTGAGAACATGAGTTGTCAAGTCCTTGAAAGTGAGTCTGTAGGCTGGTTTCTTGTTTTACCAGCTTGATGAAGGGTCATTGGCCTGAAGTCATGACCTCTTTTTCACTCCATGGATACTCCTGACCTTCTGAGTTCCTCCAGCATTTTCTGCTTTGGCTGTAATGAGGGGACGTTATACTGAGAGTTCAATAGCTTGGCCTGGACTAATTATTCAAGAGGCCTTGAAATCACCAAGTCATGATACCAAATAAGAGATTATCAATCTGGGTTTGAAATGTAGTCCCAGAAAATACAGTCCCAAAGGGAGACAGTCCAAGCTTCCAAATGTTCACAGTGTGAAGCATTTCCTGATTTCATTTCTTATATAACAATGGACTGGTTGGGTAGATCTTAACTCTGTGGTGAGAATGAGTCACCAGCCTGATCTACTTCACTCAATAGTTATTTCAATTGTCAAGATTAAGGAAGGCATTTTTGCTGGCTCACTTATCAAACAGCTCATTAATGACAGGCAATTTGAAGAACTTCTAGTGGGACCCGAGAAAATTGTATGAAAGGCAATCAAGGATGTTTTTTGAAAATTTTCAAGTCATCTATAAAGCACCAAACTACGTGCAGCTAGTTGATAACATGCTTCCAACATACAAAACCATGAAGTGGAATATGTCTCTAAAGATGTATTTCCTGCATTCCCATTTAGACTTCCTCCCTGCAAATCTTGGCACTGTCAGTGATGAGCATGGTGAAAGATTTCACCAGAAAATTGCAGTCATGAAGAAACGATATCAAGAAAACTGGAATCTATCAGTGCTGGCAGATTATTGTTGGACACTTAAGTGAGAAGCCTCAGATGGTGAGTACAAATGAAAATCATCAACAAAACATTTTTAGTTTAGTTCAACTATTGCAAAACGTCAGCATCGTTATACAATTAAATGCATTATATTCAATATAAGTCAATATTTGTTTCTCTAAATTCCTATGATACAAGTAGCCTGAAATTATATTTGTGTTCAGCTTCAAATAATCTACCATAAACAAAAAAAAAATCTGAGGAGGCAACACTTCTGAAAATATTTGCTGTCCAGTGTAATTTCACCCCTCTCCTATTCTTTTCTTTTTCCATTTCTCATTCAGACTCCCTTCTTACCTTTTCTTTTCTTTACACCTGCCCAACATTTCCATCTAATGCCCCTCTTCCTTCCCTTTCTCCCATGGTCTACTCTCCACCCCTATCAAATTCATTCTTCTTCAGCCCTTTACCTTTTCCACCTATCAACTCCCAGCTTCTTACTCCATTCCCCCCACCCACCTAGCTTATACCTCACCTGATTTTACTTACCACTGGCTAGCTTGTACTCCTTCCCCTCCCCACTGATTCTTGTTCTGGCTTCTTCTCCCTTCCTTTTCAATTCTAATGAATATTCTCAGTCCAAAACATCAGCTCTTTATTCCTCTCCATAGATGCCACCTGACCTGCTGAGTTCCTCCAGCATTTTGTGTGTGTTACTCTGGATTTCTGGCATCAAAAGAATCTCTTCTGTTTAGGAACTAAAAGCTTTTTTTTAAAGATAATGAATGCTGATAGATGCAGATAAAATATTATATTTCAGAAGTTTTATTTTTCTTCAAACTTTAATGATGGTGATCAGCAAGACAGAAACAGCAGTAAATTATGTTGGTGGATTGCTGTATTTTTTCACGAGCCTCCAAGAAACAGCTTCCTACATTCGAATCAGAGAAAGACTAATTACAGCACCGGCAGACACCATCTTGTTATGGTTTATTACATATTTTATACAGAAACGAATCTGTCAGCCATCCCATAACTTTTTGCTACCACGAAGGCCATAAATTACCAAATTTAGCAAAGAAGAAAGAACTGCAGGAATACAATCAACATCGTACAATGCTTTCTGTTCTCTATTTATGTTAGGAGATGGGTACTTTGTTAAACCCGTCATTGCTCTGAAACGGCCTAGAACAGGTTTTAATCTTCAACCACCATTCCACTAAATTGAACTATTAACTTCTAGAACTTGGACAAAGTCCAAGATAATGCAAGTTACTTACATTGAAACAACAGCACAGCTTTCTAGAACAGCTGTTAACAATGATAAGCAATGCAATATTTAATTGTTACAATGCAAAGTTTATTTTAAATCTCACATAACATGGTGATAGGCAGCATCTACGGAGGGGACCAATCAAATTCAATTTCAAAGTGCATTTATTAACAAAGAATGTATAACTTATACAGGCTTGAGATTTGTTTGCTTAACAGGCAGTCACAAAACAAGGAACCTGATAGAACCCAATAATAAAAAAAATTGCCAACCCCCAGTTCCCACAAAGAAAGAGAAAAAAAAACAAATAGAGATGAGCAACAATAATGGCATTCTGAACCAAACTGAATCCCCAGGTCAGCCCAGAGTAGGCCCAACACCTCAGTATTCATTTCATCATGTTAGCGGGGCAAGTTGCTGCAAAGTTTGCAGACATGAAGCACAACAGCCGGGGGCTGTCACACAACGTTAGCGTTATGGAGCGAGAAGCCTTCACACCATCTGGGTCGGAATTTGAATTGTCCGAGTCTTGCACTGGGAACAGGACCCTGCCGCGCCAAATTGTCTTGGGCTTAGATTTCACTGCCAAAGAAACCGTTCTCAACATTTCCAAATTGGCTCAGCACTTCGAGTGATCCAACCTTGCCTGATTCTCAACAGCCTGCCTTTGCAGACTACCTGGGCCAGCGTTTAGATTGTCCAAGCAGCGTGTTATGCCTTGCAATAGAATCTGGGCCTCACCATGGCGAATTACTCTGGGCCTAGAATGCACTGCCCAGCGATTCGCATTGGACCTGGGTTTCACAGCTGAAGAAGCTGTTCTCAACCTCCCCAAATCACCTCAGTGCTTAGAGTAATCCACCCTCCCACCCAAGTTAGTTGGACAGGCACCAGAGCTCCTCAGTTCTTTCTTCACCTCAAATCGTTCACTCCAACCAGCACAACTCCAACTCCAAGTGCGTCAATTTTGCCGCGCACCAACAGGGCACATCTCACAAATTCTCTTTGCTTTCACTCACCTCTTAATTGTTTGTGGTGATAGTTTACCATAATTTGCTTCAAAATAAGTGTTATTAATAAAGTTTTTAATTGAATTCCTTTGTTTTTGAACAAGTCCTCAGCAGTTCCATCTTAAACTGAAAATTTTGGGCCAAGACCCTAAACGTCAAATCTTTATTCCCCTCCATAGATTTGGCCTGACTTGTTGAGTTCCTCCAGCATTTTGTGCGTTTTCCTCCAGACTTCTAGCACCTGCAGTATATTTTGTTTTATTTTAAATTTCTTCATGTTTGCTCACATCATATTGTAGCTTCCAGAAAAATGGTCACATTTCCTTTGTTTAAATCTAACAACCTGAAAGAGCATGAAGAGTTAAAGCACAGACAAATATACCCTGTGACCAGAGTGCAATGCATTGCACGTTCCATATATTGCTTCTTCACACAATCATTTTCCTCCTAATGCCTGCCAGTTCTGGAGTGTAAGGGGTTGTCGTTACCCTTTTCCTTTCTCTACACTTCCAGATGAACACCTGTTAGCCCAGTACCCTGGGTCTGCACTCAAGGTCCACCAAAACTGACAGGGCACATGCGTGACATTCTTAAGTTCCTTGACACAATGGTAGCTTTAGAAATTCAGGCCAGGACCCTTCATCAGGACTGGGAAGGAAAGGGGAAGATGCCAGAATAAAATGGTGTGGGGAAGGGAAAGAAGACCAGCTAGAAGGTGATTGGAGGAGCTTGGTAAACAGCTGGAGAAGAAGGAATCTGACAGAAGAGGAGAGTGGGCCATGAGAGAGAAGGAAGAAAGAGAGGCACCGGGGGAAAGTGATAGGCAGATGAGGAGAAGAGGTAACAGGCCAGAGTGGTGAATAGAAGAGGAAAGCGGTTGGGAAAAGAAAGTGTAAAAGTCAAAGGCAGGAGAAAAACAAAGTGGTGCCAAAGATACCAAAGTCACATACAGTGGCATGCAAAAGTTTGGGCACCCCTGAACAAAATTTCTGTTACTGTGAATAGCTAAGCGAGTAAAAGATGACCTGATTTCCAAAAGGCATAAAGTTAAAGATGACACATTTCTTTAATATTTTAAGCAAGATTACTTTTTTATTTCCATATTTTACAGTTTCAAAATAACAAAAAAGGAAAAGGGCCTAAAGCAAAAGTTTGGGGACCCTGCGTGGTCAGTACTTAGTAACACCCCCTTTGACAAGTATCACAGCTTGTAAACGCTTTCTGTAGCCAGCTAAGAGTCTTTCAATTCTTGTTTTGGGGATTTTCGCCCATTCTTCCTTGCAAAAGGCTTCTAGTTCTGTGAGATTCTTGGGCTGTCTTGCATGCACTGCTCTTTTGAGGTCTATCTGCAGATTTTCGATGATGTTTAGGTCCGGGGACTGTGAGAGCCATGGCAAAACCTTCAGCTTGAGGTAGCCCATTGTGGATTTTGAGGTTTGTTTAGGATCATTATCCTGTTGTAGAAGCCATCCTCTTTTCAACTTCAGCTTTTTTACAGAAGGTGTGATGTTTGCTTCCAGAATTTGCTGGTATTTAATTGAATTCATTCTTCCCTCTACCAGTGAAATGTTCCCCGTGTCACTGGCTGCAACACAAGCCCAAAACATGATCGATCCACCCCCGTGCTTAACAGTTGGAGAGGTGTTCTTTTCATGAAACTCAGCATCCTTTTATCTCCAAACATCCCTTTGCTCATTGTGGCCAAAATTCAGCATCAGAGTTTGCAAAAGAACATCTAAACAAGCCTGATGCATTTTGGAAACAAGTCCTGTGGACTGGTGAAGTTAAAATAGAACTTTTTGGCCGCAATGATGAAAGGTAAGTTTGGAGAAAAAAGGTTGTATCATTATTAATAATTTCTGTTACTATTCACAGTAACAGAAATTTTGACCTGGGTGCCCAAACTTTTGCATTCCACTGTATCCTTCCTGGGAACTTGTCTTCAATGCCATCTTGTTCTTCTACAACTCTTTACCTTTTGCACATCATCTTCTCGTTTCCTACATCATCCACCCTACCCTACCCACCTGGCTTCAGCTCTCACCTTCTCAATTCTCCTCCTTCCCCACACCTACCCCCCCCCAGCCTTCATTTCCAGTACTGAATAAGTGTCTTGGCCCAAAATGTTGACTGTTCATTCATTTCCATAGATGCTACCTAACCTGCTGAGATCCTCCAGTAATCTGTGTGTGTTGCCCTGGATTTCTGACATCTGCAGGATCTGTTTGGTATGAGGTTTATTTACTGTATTTTGGAAGATTAAACCTTGATATCCCATAACACTTGTTGCTATATATATTTTGTGAATGCCATTAAAAATTTTTCCCAAGTTGCTGAGGTGTTTGTTTCACTTGTGCAGAAAGATACACAGACTTGTGCTTGACTTGGTCATTTATGTGTAGCAATGATGAAAGCCTTTAAAATTGATGCACAGTTCTGCCTCATCAAGTCTGAGCCCTGTAGTCTTTTGCTTCCAATTACCTCTAGGTATGTCACATTAAGGTTATATATTCATCTCCAGGGCACTTTTCCTTGGCCAACACAAAACACTACCCTGGGCAGGTTGCATCATCAATGCTGGCTGCCACTATTGGCACTAATTCTCAGCTTTGAAAACAGAAATGCCTAAACGTAATGCTGACTTACAGCTTCCCCCGGTAACCCCCACCCCCCAAAACATACATACAATCATAATTCCATCTCCCACCAATGCCCAGTCTTCCCCTCCATACCCCACCCTACTCTGTATACACTGTCTCATTTTCCACTAATAGCATGAGCAAAGGAAAGTCCTCTGTGTCCATGTAGTCAGTCAAGGCCTGCTCATTGTGCCCAAACTTTTGGCCTACTATACAAAAAAAATTGCAGTAGTGTGCCTCTACATAAAATATGCATGGGCCAACTGTACATCACCAGGACATTCCCCAGAGTGGAAGAATTTCAGTATTTTGCTGATTATCTGTATGTGCAAAATTGTCGGAACACTGATGATTTAATAGCTTGAGAATCTTCCACAATACTGCTTATGTCACATACATTAGCATGGAAAAATTCCACTTGCTAATGGTGATTTTCCTTTAATTCCCAATGGGAATGATTAGTTTATCCTGAGATGATGTGGTGGAGCAAATCTTAAATAAAACATGAGAAGGAATAAAAGATTACATTCACAATTAACCACCTGGTAATTTGTAACATGTAGCTGCAGAAATCATGAGAAGCTTTGATCAAAATATCAGAGATAAATGCGCGATGGCTCTACCTCATAAATTCTGTTTATGCTATATTTTCAGTAAGTAATTAAAATGTGTATTTTGATTTTTAAAAGGGATCAAAATTAATGCAAGTCTTGCGAAGTAGTCCCAGAGGCATTGCAGTGAAGTCTTACCACCTCAGTTTCTCAAGCGCCATCTGTTCGTGATTGATGTCTTCATTGAAATACACAACCTGGCATGATCGCTGGATAATGATCAGGGATTAGAAAGCTGGCATTGTTTATTCTAGTACAATCTCAACATAAACCATAGGTTACATTATCAATACTTGCAAACCTGCCTGCTTCCATTATTTTTAAACTACGTCACTTTGAATTAGATGGCCAATGCCTTCTCAGCCTCTCATTTCATCATTACACCTCAGTGGTTTGGAGAATTGATTCAATGTTCTACACCTTCAATCCCAAGGAAGATATACTGGGATGCTTCCTCTGTTGGTGAGTAATACAGAGCTATGAATGAGCAAAGGAATGAGAATATCCTTATGTAATGACCAGTAAAGACAAATACATAGATTTAAAACTTATCTGATGCCATTGAAAACTTGTGAGTGGCTAAAAATTAAGTCATGGAAATCATATGACTAGATCTGATGAAATTTTGAAGCTTCATAATGTTACATTTATTTCCAATTAATTCAGTTCTGGATTCAGTGAAGCAGGGGGAAGTAAGAGTAAGAAAATCCTGTGTCAGAAGGCAGATTCACCCTGATACTGAGGCTAACTTAAACAGCTTTGCAGATTTAACTGTAACTGTCAGGTTTCAAAATATTTGGGAAGCCAGGCAGATGAAGAGAGAAAGTAAGTTCCTTCACATCATTATTTATGGGGTAGGAATTGATGACCTAGCCCAAATTCAGAGCGTAGCAGTTAGCATAAAGTTATTACAGCCTGGGGCTACAGAGTTCAGCTCTGATGCCATTTGTAAGGAGTTTGTATGTCCTTCCTGTGAACACCTACCTTTCTTCCAGGTGCTCCACTTTCCTTGCACATTCCAAAGACATACTGCTTAATAGGTTAATTGCTCATTGTAAATTGTCCTGTGATTAGGCTATGGCTGCTGGTGATGCCGCTCATTGGGTTGGAAGGGTTTGTTCCATGCTGTATCTTTTTAGTAAATAAATTAATTAATTAATTATCCTTTTGGTAAGAGTAGAGCCCCTGGTCAACACACTCAAAGGAAACACAACTGATTGTCAGGGACGAAAACATTCTCCAAGTTGGTTCTTCCCAACCCCAAATCCAGAATATGAAAGCACTAATCTCCAGTCAAATTCTTGTCTTAGCAGTAACAGGATATCTGTTGGAAGAAGTGAAGCAATTGGATAAATACTGTATATAAGGAAAACATGTCTGAATTTCAATATGATTTCTAAATTTTAACAACATTCCTCTGGAAAATCCAACTTGTAAAAGGAGATGAGAAGAGCTGGGTCCATGAATAGAGGAACTAAAAGCAAATTTTGACTCAGATACTGAGAGATTATTTTGAAATTCTCCTGCAGTACAGGATAAGTCAATCAAGCATCAATCCCTCAGAAATTTAAGGACGAGTTTGGTTTGCTGCCAAATTCTTCTCTCCACATTGACTTGTCAGTATATTTCCACAAGCCCAGGAAATAAACAGCTTTTTAGAGACTTAATCACAAGATTTACTTTGCTGAAGTCATTATTTGGATATCCATTGTTGATCGACTATGTTGCAACTGGCTCCAGACATTCTGCAATATTTTGAATTTTATGGGTAATTTAGGAAAAGCAAATCATAAAAATATCTGGTGAACTTCAGGGAAAGTGAGTAATCTCCATTTTATATATTCACTTTTAGCACATTTCATTCCCAGGCCAATTACAAAATGAACGACACTGAAGCTCCCACCAAGCAATTGTGGGTTTTAGCTCAAAATTGATTGCTGCATTAATAAGGTATTTATTGTTATGTTTCATAACTCCAAAACATAAAACTAATTGAAAGGAAACACAGAACCAGGAATTTGTGTCTTGGTTTTGTTTTTTACTTTAATCGAGGCACACACATCTGACTTGGTGGCATGATGACATATGCCATTCACATACATATAAAAAGTATTGAATTATTTAAATGACTGAACCCACCGGGCTTGTATGCTCAATAGCCGACTCGGCTAACAGCCATGTAAGTCGATGGTGAGAAGCTTCTTTCCATAAGCAATCTACGTCTAGGGTTGGTATGATTTGGGGTTCAACCAAACAGGAAAATTGGGACGTTCCAACTAACAGAACCTCGATTTGGGTGAATGCTCTGTAAATACTGTCCATACACAGTTTTTAGTGAGCAAGAAATAACAGATCCTACATCCAATAAAATTACAAAGAAAGTATACTTACTAAACCAAATGCTGGAGGAACTCAGCAGTCCAGGCAGCATTTATGGAAAAGAGTACAGTCGACATTTTGACCCAAAATGCTGACTGTACTCTTTTCCATAGATGCTGCCTGGCCTGTTGAGTTCCTCCAGCATTTTGTGTGTGTTGCTTGGATTTCCAGCATCTGCAGATTTTCTCTTGGTTATATTTACTAACATCAGCTTTATCAAACAGTTATTAAGAGAAAGAAAAGAAGGAAAGGGAAAAAAAGGACTCATTTACAATTAAACAAGTCTAAATGTGCGTATAACATTGCAGCTTGTATCTTCCAAAACTGGGTATTTGAGGGTGTATTTCCTACTCATGTGCTGGGCGCACGGTCTGCATGAAACCTCCCGCCACTTTTTTGAACTCCCTGCAAGAAACATCTTGAGCAAGCTGGTTCTCTCTCTTTCAGGAGTGTTACGTTTTCTCCTTGGAGCCATTCATCTGCACAAAGCACTTTTTGCATGGGGACTCTTCTTCCCACAGAACTCTGCGGCATTCTCCCTCCTGTCCCCTCCACAGCTCCTGCCAAAAAGAACCCAAAATAAACTACTATCCATCACTAATTTCTCTCCGCCCTGCCTTCTCTTGACCTTGAGGTCTTGATGAACCTCGAGAACTAGGGACCCTTAGTCCCGGAAAAAACTTTGAAACCTGGAAAAATCCTTAAACATAGACTAAAGAAGCAAAGAATGTGGACTTAAGAAACTCGGAACATAGACTAAGGACACTCGCAATGCAGACTCAGAACATAGACTTGAGAACAGATGACATTCATACCTAAAGCCAACCAATGTCAAAATACCGCTATTCAACCTCTATTGGGGTTAATTATTTGACAGGGTCCTTCTGTCATGATGTGTACTAGCAACATTGGCACCCAAGTGAGGAGGAAAGATAGACTCCAGTGTGGAGATGGTGACCATTGTTTCTCCATACGGTTAAGAATTCCAACAGAATATTGGTGGCCCAGCCAAGTGAAATCACGGACGTAACATTCTCAAAACTAGGACCCTGCAATTAGAATGAATCAGGCATCCACTTAAATAATACAACTAACACTGAACCCCCAAACTCAGTAAACTTGACAAGTTTAAACAAAAAACGCCAGGAGACCACATTACAAAGACCGAGTCGCTCGAGAAAAACACAAGGAACTCTGAACAATTAATTATTAAACTACTTTTAACCAATTCAGGTGCTCTAAAAACCTTAGAGCCCAATGCTCTTCCGCTCTCCACACAGGTCCATAGAGCTCATTACACTTCCACCAATTACACTCAGCAAAAATGGCACTCACTTCTCATCAGCTATTCCATTTGCTTTTAAGTACTGCTCAATTCACTTAGTATGCAATATTCCAGTTAACACTTGTGCAATTGCATGTTTATCTTTCCAATGTAGCCAGCTATTTCTGCTTTTTAAGATTTAAGATTTACGTTTATTATCACTCAGTATTCACTGCTTATGAGTCTGTGAATTTGTACATTTTCTGCCTTTTTTTGAACTCAGCTGTCTCTGTCACTTCCCATTATTTTTTACTCAACTATTTCTTGCTGTGTTTTTTTTTAACATAAAAGTCTTGCTGCACTTCAACAGGTAGGTAGTCATCTCTGGTTTATTTAAAACATCCTGATCACCACTGTTATGTTTTGTAACTCCAAAAGGGAAAAAAACTAATTGAAAGGAAACACAGTGGCAGAATGTGTGTCTTAGTTTCGTTCTTACTTTAAGCAAGGTCCACACATCTGATATGGTGGCGTGATAATGTATGCCATTCATGTGCTTTTATATATAACCCATAATGAATTATGTAGACAAACAAGAATGTTCAATTAAACAATATAAAGTATTTACAGTATCTCTCAAATATTACTGAAATATTAGATACACAACACTTACCAGTGCTAATTAATCAATTTTATCCTCACAGAACTGGGATAATTGTTTTCAACACACGCTTTAACTTTTTTTAGTTTTGGATTGTCATTAGTTATCATACTCCACATTACCTGTAGCATTAATGAGTTGTCTAAAAGTACCCTATCTAATCTGATGAGGATTTTAAAACAGAAACATCTCACTTGCTGGTCTGGTTCCCATGCCTGCTGTTGTATGTTAAATCTTACAGAACAAGAAAGGCAGATAAACATGATCTTCCTGACCTTGCTGCCTGTTGTGGAAATTCATTAATCAACAATGTTTGTTCTGTTTCTTTATACTGCATTTCCTAACTTTCAACTAACCTCATAAGAGAAAAATATAAATGTCACCCTCAAAAATTTAGTAACTTAAAAGAAATAAACTCTTTAAATCAAGCGGCAGTTCAGTGAATTACCTTTAGTCCTATATTCTTGTATTTTCCATAAGACTGATATTCTAATTGTGATGATCCATAATTTTGAACCCACAGGAGAATGTAAAATGTTTTTTTCAGGTAAAGGTTTAATGCTGCAACAATACCTATGTTTTATATATTTTGCAGTATCCTTTGAGAACAAATGGTTTTATGAAATAAGACCTATATGAATCTCTAATTGCTCACAAGCAAAATTTATTCTGGTTTCCACAGAACAATTCAGTAATTCCACATCTCTATGCACACTCTCACTGTAAGCAAATTATGAACAACAAAATAGAAACAGGAGTAGGTTACTCAGCACCTCAGGACTATGCTGCCAATTAATATGGTCTTGGCTCATCCAATCTATCACAATTTAGATAATATGCTCCAATTTTTTTCTGGTCAAAATTGACAACTTTGTATTTCTTTGTATTTTACTCTATTTGCTCGATTTTTATTCCATTCACTTAATCTACCTTTTTCTCTTGGTAAACTCAGTCAATATCTAAGATGGTATGAAGCTGCAATGTCTGTTGGGTTCTTCGCACTGTTACGTACCCCGTAAATAGGTTGCCAAACCAGCAGAAATGGACCACTTAGTTGGAGGTTGGTTTAACAGAAACTAATTAAGTTTTATTAAAAAATAAGTAACACAGTACTCTAATCGTAAGGATATAAATGCAACAGGTTAGCAATGATAAAACACACATGTACACAGAACTAGGGTAATAGGAATCAATCAAGCTCTATCGCAGTCTCGGGGTAAAATGATCAGTCTCAAGTGATGCAGAGTTCAGTTCGGCTTAGTACAGTTCGCAGTAATCGCTGTTGTGCCATTGGAGAGAGAAAGAGAATGCAAATTTTGATTCAAACAGACCTTTGATGTTCTTCACAGTTAGCTTTCAGGTGGACCCTTTTTATGTCTTCTGTGGTCACCGACTGTGACTCCTCTGTTCCGGATACGACCGTTCTTCCGCGGTGAACCCGGCACCCAGGCAAGGGCGGACACACACACCAGGTTCCGGCCGATCGTCCCTTTTCACCCTGTCAGTCTATGGTTGGTTCCCTCGAACCAGACCTCCAACTCCCACCAACTTGTGGGGGCACACCACTTTTCCAAGGTCTCGTTATCTCGTGATCTCGTGGTGTGTCGTGCCTTAGCGAACCTGTTCTTTTTATCCCCCTGCTGGGGTATCGCCTGTCCATCAAACTTCAAACAGTTCAGGTTCAAAGCAATCGGTCTGTCAATACTCTGAAATGTGTTTCTTTCTCGTTAATCTCTCTCTTCTGTCTTATTAGCATTTTGAATGTTTCTCCATTGTCTCACTTATCTCTCTCTCATTAGCATCAATCTTCTGATAACTTGATTTTTCGTCACAACACAGATTTGGTATTTTAGGTTCATAGGGATGGTTTTGGCAGTCAGTGTGGGAAGTTTGGGTTCAGGTTAGCTGTAGGGACAGGAATGAGGGGAATGAGAGATCGGGGCAGTTAATGAGGAGATATGGGAAGGAGCCAAAAGTCTGAGTTCAGACTGAAGCACTCTGAGGTCAGAGGCCAGCAGGATAGAGTACTGAAGTCTGGCATTTGAGGTCTATGAGTTCCCAAGAATGAGGGTTGGTGACGCCCGAGGTCAGCAAGTTCTGAGCTTGGAGGTTCAAAGTCAGCAAATTCTGGAATTGGAAACCTGAGGTCAGTCAGCTGGAACAGGTACTAGACGCCTGAGGTCAGTCAGTGGGAACAGGTGTTGGAGGTCTGAGGTCAGTCAGCGGGAACAGGTATTGGAGGTCTGAGGTCAGTCAGCGGGAACAGGTGTTGGAGGTCTGAGGTCAGTCAGTGGGAACAGGTGTTGGAGGTCTGAGGTCAGTCAGTGGGAACAGGTGTTGGAGGTCTTAGGTCAGTCAGCGGGAACAGGTATTGGAGGTCTGAGGTCAGTCAGCGGGAACAGGTGTTGGAGTCCCAAGGTCAGTCAGTGGGAACAGGCGTTGGAGGCCTGAGGTTGGAAGTCTGAAGGGTGAAGCCTGGAAATCAAAGCCCTGTGGTTGGTGAGTCCAAAGGTTGAAGACCGAGGTCAGCATGTCTAGAGGTCAAAGTCCAAGGTTAGTGAGGCAGGAATAGAAGCCTCACTGTCAGAAAATCTGGATGTTGAAGACCTGATGCCTGCATGTCTGGGGTCACGGTCTGGAGGTTAGAGGTGGCCTGTGCTGGGTTTAGAGAACGAGCATGTGAGTGGGTGAAGGGGTGGGAAAGGGGTGTGTTTTGGGGGATTAGGAACGGGATTTGTTTTGTTGATGTTACTTGTTGTACGTTGGCTGCGTGTTGTTCTGCTGAACATTATGAGCATGCTATATTGGTTCCAGAATGTGTGATGACACTTGTGGACAACCCCCAACACATCTCAGATAGCGTTGGTTAATAACGCAAATGATACATTTCACTGTATGTTTAAATGCACATGTCATCAATAATGAATGAATCTAAATCTGAATGTCTTCCTCCCAACTTTGTGTCATCAACAAATGTAGTAACCAAACCTTCAGTGTCTTCAATGCATAAATTCTAAAAAAAAATCTGGCAGAACAATTGTTACACCTTACCAACTAGCAAAAGTCCCATTTACAGTATGTCTGTTTCCTCTTAGACAGCCAGTCCTCCATCCATTCCAATATGTTACCTCCTACATGATAAAATGTTATGTTCCACAATAACCTTTGATGCTGCACCTTATCAAAGAAATCTAATGAAAGTATATCCATCATTTTCCCTTCACCCAATTTTCTCAGTGCCCTGCTGTGAAATGGTCTCGCATTTAATGCTACAGCACTCTAATTCTCTGAACTACAGAACATCAGTTTACTGGGATTATTAGCAATTTTACCTTCATGTGATCACAGACATCATAAATGTAGCAAAAATAAATCAAAATAAGCTTTGATCAGCATCTAATCCAGACATCAGAAGTTTTGAGAGGAAGCAATTTCAATCAGGTCGAATAGAAAAGGCAGCAGCAGGTCACCACAGCAAAAAAGAGCTTTGACCAGCGACCAATCGGTGTTTGAGATCGATTAGCAAGAGCAAATTAAAGGAAGGCAGTGGCAAGTGCATCTGCCGTTGTCTGAATGTCCTGTCAAGGTGGTAATCCAGAGGTTTTAGCTCAGCGAAGCTTCAGTCAAAGAAAGCAAAGAAAAAAAAGCTCAAAATTAAGTTTTTTTTTTCTTTCTTTCCTTTCTTTATATCTACTCAGCTGGAACAGTAGAGGTGCCAGGTAGGATGGTTGAATACTCCTCTTGCGGAATGTGGGAAGGCAGGGAGACCTCCAGCGTCCCTGACGACTACAACTGCGAGAAGGGAATCCAGCTGCAGCTTCCAGCAATCTGTGATAAAAAGTTGGAGCTGGAACTGGATTTGGGAGGCTGAAGGTGTGATAGATTGGACATATACAGAGGTAGTTATACCCAAGGTGCAGGGCACAGGAGACTGGGTGACAGTCAGGAAGGGGAAAAGGGTTAAGGAGCGAGTGCAAAGTACCCTTGTGGTCATCACCCTCAGCAACAGCTATATCACTTTGGATACTGTTGGGGGGGTGGGGAATGATCTAACAGGCCAAAGTTGCAGTGGTCATGTCTCTGGCACTGAGTCTGGCTCTATGACTCAGAAGGGAAGAGAGGAAAAGAGGCACACTATGGTGACAGGGGATTCATTAGTTAGGGGAACGGACAGGAAGTTCTGTGGGTGAGAACGAGATTTCCGAATAGTATATTGCCTCCCGGGTGCTAGGGTCCACGATATCTCAGATCGAGTCCTCAGCATTCTTAAGTGGGAGTGTGAACAGCCAGAAGTCGTGGTCCATATAAGTACCAGTGACATGGGTAAGACAAGTGACAAAGTTCTGCATAGGGTGTTCAGGGAGTTGGGTGCTAAGTTAAAGGACAGGACCTCCAGAGTTGTGATCTCAGGATTGCTACTCATGCCATGTGCTAGTGAGGCCAGAACTAGGAAGATTATACAGTTTAATATGTGGCCACGGAGTTCGTGAGGGAGGGAGGGCATAAGATTTTTGGATCGTTGGGCTCTCTTCCAGGGAAGGTGGCACCTGTACAGAAGGGATGGTTTGCACCTGAACTGGAGAGGTCTAACATCCTAGCAGGAAGGTTTGTTAATGCTGCATGGTTGGGTTTAAACTAGAGTTTCAGGGGACTGGGCACTAGTGTGCCAGAACCGTTTGTGGAGAGGTGTGGAGGCAGATGTTGTTAAGACCTCAGACAAAGTTAAGAATCAAAAGGTTGAGCATGGTGTGACTAGTCTCCTGAGCTGTGTATATTTCAATGCAAGAAGAATCATAGGAAAGACGGATGATAGTGCTGAAGATGAGGTAGCAGGTTTACAGACAGAGGCAATGTGTGGTGAGGAGAAACAAGAGAAAATCTGCAGATGCAAACAACAGGAATTCTGCAGATGCTGGAAATTCAAGCAACACACATCAAAGTTACTGGTGAACGCAGCAGGCCAGGCAGCATCTCTAGGAAGAGGTACAGTCAACGTTTCAGGCCGAGACCCTTCGTCAGGACTAACTGAAGGAAGAGTGAGTAAGAGATTTGAAAGTGGGAGGGGGAGGGGGAGGGGGAGATCCAAAATGATAGGAGAAGACAGGAGGGGGAGGGATGGAGCCAAGAGCTGGACAGGTGATTGGCAAAGGGGATATGAGAGGATCATGGGACAGGAGGTCCGGGGAGAAAGGCGGGGGGGGGCGAAACCCAGAGGATGGGCAAGGAGTATAGTCAGAGAGACAAAGGGAGAAAAAGGAGAGTGAGAGAAAGAATGTGTGTATAAAAATAAATAACGGATGGGGTACGAGGGGTAGGTGGGGCATTAGCGGAAGTTAGAGAAGTCAATGTTCATGCCATCAGGTTGGAGGCTACCCAGACGGAATATGAGGTGCTGTTCCTCCAACCTGAGTGTGGCTTCATCTTTACAGTAGAGGAGGCCGTGGATAGACATGTCAGAATGGGAATGGGATGTGGAATTAAAATGTGTGGCCACTGGGAGATCCTGCTTTCTCTGGCGGACAGAGCGTAGGTGTTCAGCAAAGCGGTCTCCCAGTCTGCGTCGGGTCCATCCCTCCCCCTCCTGTCTTCTCCTATCATTTTGGATCTCCCCCTCCCTCTCCCACTTTCAAATCTCTTACTAACTCTTCCTTCAGTTAGCCCTGACAAAGGGTCTCCACCTGAAACATCGACTGTACCTCTTCCTAGAGATGCTGCCAAAATCTGCAGATAATGGAAATCCAAGCAACACACACAAAATGCTGGGGGAACTCAGCAGGCCAGGCAGCATCTATGGAAAAGACTAAACATTCGCTATTTCACACCGAGATTCTTCAAGGAAGGGTCTCGGCCTGAAACGTCGACTGTTTGCTCTTTCCCATAGATGCTGACTGGCCTGCTGAGTTCCTCCAGCATTTTGTGTGTGTTGTGTAGTGAGGAGAAGCTGTTGATGGGGCAAAATTGCAGTCGACGGGATGAGCTGCAACATAAAAGGAGGACAAAATCAAAAAGGATGAACACAGGACTGAACGAGTTATATTTGAATGCGTGCAGTATATGGAATAAGGTAGATGAACTTGTAGCACAGTTGCAGATTGGCAGATATGATGTTGTAGGCATCACTGAACCATGGTTGAAAGAAGATTATAATTAGGAGTTTAATGTCCAAGGATGCATATAGTATCGAAAGGACAGGCAGGAAGGCAGATTATTAAAAAGTTGATTATTAAGGATGAGGTTTCAGGGTACTTGGAGGCACAAAATAAAATAAGCCACAGTCAGCGTTATTTCCCCAATGAAAAATCTTGTCTGACAAATCTGTTGGAATTCTTTGAAGAAATAACAAGCAGGATATATCAGAGGAGAATTGGTTGATGTTGCGTATTTGGATTTTCAGAAGGCCCTTGTCAAGGTGCCACCCATAAGGCTGCTTAACAAACTATGAGTCCATGGTATTACAGCATGGATAAAGCAGTGGCTGATTGGCAGGAGGCAAAAAGTAGGAATAGAGGGAGCCTTTTCTGGTTGGCTGCCAGTAACTAGTGGTGTTCCACAGGGGTTTGTGTTGGGGCCGATTCTTTTTGCGATATACAGTATGTCAATGATTCGGATGATAGAATTGATGATTTTGTTGCAAAGTTTATAGACAATATAAAAATAGCTGCAGGAAGCAGAGGGGCTGCAGCAGGATTAAGACAGATTAGGAGAATGGGCAAAGAAGTGGCAGATGAATACAGTGTAGGGAAGTGTATGGTCACGCACTTCAGTATAAGAAATGAAAGGGTTGACTATTTTCTAAGTGGAGAGAAAATACAAGAAACTGAGGTGCAAAGGGACTTGGGGGTCCTTGTGCAGGATTCTCTGAAGGTTAATGTGCAGGTTGAGTATGTGGTGAGGAAGGCAAATGTGATATTCGCATTCATTTCAAGAGGTCTAGGATATAATAGCAAGGATGTAATGCTGAGACTTTATAAAGCACTAGTGAGGCTTCTCTTGGAGTATTATGAGCAAATATGGTCCCCTTAGAAATGGTGTGCTGAAACTAGAGAGGGTTCAATCGAGGTTCGTGAAAATGATTCCAGGATCGAATGGCTTGTCATTTGAAGAGTGTTTGATTTACTGGGCCTGTATTCACTCAAATCCAGAAGGATGCGGGGTGACCTCATTGAAACCTATTGAATGGTGAAAGGCCTTGATAGAGTGGATGTGGAGAAGATATTTCCTATGGAGGGAGAGTCTAAGATCAGAGGACACAGCCTCAGAATAGAGGGGTGTCCTTTTAGGCTGGAGATGAGGAAGAATTTCTTCAGCCAAATAGTGGTGAACCTGTGGAATTCTTTGCCACAGGCAACTGTTGAGGCCAAGTCTTTATGTATATTTAAGGCAGATAGATTCTTGATTGGTTAGGGCATGAAGGGATACAAGGAGAAAGCAGGAGACGGGGTTGAGAGCAAAATCGGATCAGCCATAATGAAGTGGCGGAGCACACTTAATGTGCCAAGTGGCCTAATTCTGCTCGTACATCTTACGGTCCTATGGTCTAAAAATTATTCTGATCTATTCATTTCATTCTTGATTCCAGGAAAAGAGATCTTTGCATAAAAGGCCTGCTCTTTGAGAGCTTATGGACACTATTCTCCAATACTCTAATGAAAGGAACTCAAGAAACACCAACAAATTTGCAAATGACTTCATTATTTATTTATTTATTGTTTTATTTTAGGTTACGAGATACAGCATGGAGTAGGCCCTTCCATCCCTTTGAGCTGCACCACCCACCCACCCACCCACCTCCGATTTAACCCTATCCTAATCATGGGACAATTTTCAATGACCAATTAATTTACTAACCGGTACATCTTTGGACTGTGGGAGGAAACTGGAACACCAGGAGAAAACCCATGCATTCCACATACAGACCCCTTAGGGATAATATTGGAATCGAAATCTGTGCTCCAATATCTCGAACTGTAATAACATCATGCTAATGACTACACTGATGTGGCACCCACATCTGGAGTTGATCTATGTCCCACTGAATTCTTTGAAAGACTTCTACACTATCCACAATACGATCAATCTTCACATTATCTACAAATGTACTAACCCACTCATTTACGTTTTCGTCCAGGTCTTTTATATACTGTGCATCATGAACAGCAGAGGTCTCAGTATAGGTCCCTGTGGAACACCATTAATGACAGAGGTCCAGCTGATCATTGGACTGTTCATATCAATCTCACACTCATCATGTAGAATGCTGACTTCTTTGTAAGTATCCCCAATGGTAAAACTGAGGCTGTAACATTTAAGCAGGAGACAAATAACTTATTGATTTTGCTTTCTCCCCAGTGGGAGGAATACACTTCCGCCTTTGCTTGCCCAAGCCTGTATTTGCCTAAGTCTGTTGAGCCAAAATTGGACCACTAACAATTATGAAAGGTTCACTCAGCTGGTAGCAATCTCCATTTTGAATTAAGAAGTTGAGAGTTAAGTCTATTCCAGAGGTATGAGCATGTAGATCCCGGCTAACCTTCAGACATATCTACAGACTCAAGACTATGTCATCAGATTCTATCCCAACTCCATCTACAAGTTTTCAGATGATACCACCACAGTGTGCCGAACCTCATACAGTGATGGTTCAGAGTACAGGATGGAGAAAGTGAGCCTAGTCACATGATGTCAGGATAAAATCCTTTCTCTCAAAACAAAAGAGCTGGCCATTGCGTTAAGAAAGGTGGGGTGGGGAGCAGTGCACACACTTCGACCATAAGAATAAAAGACATCGGAGCAAATTAGGGCACTCCGCCCATTGAGTCTCCCTCTCTATTTCATCATAGCTGATTTTTTTCCCCTCTCTACCCATTCTCCTGCTTTCTCCCCATATCCTTTGATGCCCTGACTAATCAAGAACCTATCAAAGTCTGCTTTAAATCTATCCAATGACTTGGCCTCCACAGCCATCAGTGGCAATGAATTTCACAGATTCATAATACCCTGACAAAAGAAATTCCTTCTCGTCTCTGTTCTAAATGGATGTCCCTCTATTCTGAGGCTGTATCCTCTGGTTCTAGACTCACCCACTATAGAAAACATCCTCTCCATGTCCATTCTATAAATATTTGATAGGTTTCAATGAAATCCCGCCTCATACTTCTAAACTCCAGGGACTAGAGGTCCAGAACCATCAAATGCTCCTCACATGTTAAACCATTTATTCTCAGACTCATTCTCATGAACCTCCTCTGGATCCTCTCCAATGCCAGCACATCTTTTCTTAGACAGGGGGCCCAATCCACTCACAATTCTTCAAGTATAGTCCAACCAATGCCTTATAAAGCTTCAGCATCACATCTTTGTTTTTATATTCTAGTCCTCTCAACGTGAACGTTAATGTTGCATTTGTCTTCCTTACCATTGACTCAACTTGCAAGTTAATCTTTAGAGAATTTTACACAACGGGTCCCAAGTCTCTTTGGATCTCTGATTTTTTAAAATTTTCTCCCCATTAAGAATATACACTGCACCTTCATTCCTTCTACCAAAGTGCATGACCATATATTTCACTATGCTATATTCCATCTGCCACTTCTTTGACCATTCTCCCAATCTGTCTAAGTCCTTCAGCAGCCACCCTGCCTGCCTCCTCAACGCTACTTTTCCACCCACCTTGATATTGTCTGCAAACTTGGCCACCAAGCCAACAATTCTTTCATCCAAAGCGTTGACATATAATACGAAAGAATGCAGTCCCAATACTGACTCACGCAGAACACCACTATACTTTGGCAACCATCCTGAGCAGGTCACCTTTATTCTCACTCTTTGCCTCCTGCCAGTCAGCCAATCTTCTATCCATGCTAGTATCTTTCCTGTAATACCATGGGCTCTTACCTTGTTAAGCAACTTCATGTGTGACAGCTTGTCAAGAGCTTTTGAAAATCCGAGTAAACAAAATCCACTGACTCTCCTTTGTCCATCCTGCCTGTTATTTCCTCAAAGAATTCCAACAGATTTGTTAGGCAAAATTTTCCCTCCCCTGAAGGAAACCATGCTGAATTTGGCCTACTTTATCATGTGCCTCAAGTACTTTGAAAACCCCTCCTTAATAATGGTCTCTTACACCTTCCCAACCACAGAAGTTAGGGTAGCTAGTCCATAATTTCCTTTCTTCTGCTTCCCTCCCTCTACTGGGATCCAGCACCAACCTGATTTTCCAATTCTACATGCATTTTGAAATCCCGCAGGACTATTGTAACATTGCCCTTCTTACATGTCTTTTCTATCTCCTGTTGTAATTTGTAGCCCACATCCTGACTACTGTTTGGGGGTCTGCATATAAATCCCATCAGGGTCTTTTTACCCTTGCAATTTGTTAACTCTACCGACAAGGATTGTACATCTTCTGATCCCATGTTACCTCTTTCTAAGGATTTGATTTATTTATTTTACCAACAAAGCAATTTGTCAACCTCCCTTCTGCTGCCCTCCCTTTCCTTTTGATACAATGTGTATTCTTGGATGCTAAACTTCCAAATATGATCTTCTTTCACTGTGACTCAGTGATGCCCACAACGGCATACCAGCCAATCTCTAACTGAGCTACAAGATCATCTACAGTATTCTATATATTGCATCCATCAAATATAATACCTTCAGTCTGGCATTCATCTACTTTTTCCATTTTGCCCCCATGTTACACTTGAACTTATCCCACTGACTGCAATTTTGCCCTATCAACTTTGCCTGTACTTCCTCACGGTCTTATTAGACAATGCACTGACTTATATATCAATTGCCCCATCTTCAGCCCTATCATTCTGATTCCCACCCCTCTGCCAAATGAGTTCAAACCATCCCCAACTGCTCTAGCAATCCTACTCATTGGGATATTGGACCCCCTTGGGTTCATGTGCCTACTGACTCTCACAGCTATCTGGACCTACTGACTCTCACAGCTATCTGGACTATTCCTCTTCTCACCCTGTCTCTTGCAAAAACGCCATCCCCTTCTCGCAATTCCTCCATCTCCGCCGCATCTGCTCTCAGAATGAGGCTTTTCATTCTAGGATGAGGGAGATGTCTTCCTTTTTTAAAGAAAGGGGCTTCCCTTCCTCCACTATCAACTCTGCTCTTAAACGCATCTCCCCCATTTCACATACATCTGCTCTCACTCCATCCTCCCGCCACCCCACTAGGAATAGGGTTCCCCTGGTCATCACCTACCACCCCACCAGCCTCCAGGTCCAACATATTATTCTCCGTAACTTCCGCCACCTCCAACAGGATCCCACCACTAAGCACATCTTTCCCTCCCCCACACTCTCTGCATTCCGCAGGGATCGCTCCCTACACAACTCCCTTGTCCATTCGTCCCCCCCCCCCATCCCTCCCCACTGATCTCCCTCCTGGCACTTATCCATGTAAGCGGAACAAGTGCTACACATGCCCTTACACTTCCTCCCTTACCACCATTCAGGGCCCCAAACAGTCCTTCCAGGTGAGGCAACACTTCACCTGTGAGTCGGCTGGGGTGATATACTGTGTCCGGTGCTCCCGATGTGGCCTTTTATATATTGGCGAGACCTGACACAGACTGGGAGACCGCTTTGCTGAACACCTACGCTCTGTCTGCCAGAGAAAGCAGGATCTCCCAGTGGCCACACATTTTAATTCTACATCCCATTCCCATTCTGACATGTCTATCCACGGCCTCCTCTACTGTAAAGATGAAGCCACACTCAGGTTGGAGGAACAACACTTTATATTCCGTCTGGGTAGCCTCCAATCTGATGGCATGAACATCGACTTCTCTAACTTCCGCTAATGCCCCACCTCCCCCTCGTACGCCATCTGTTACTTATTTTTATACACACATTCTTTCTCTCACTCTCCCTTTTCTCCCTCTGTCCCTCTGAATATACCCCTTGCCCATCCTCTGGGTCCCCCCCCCATCTTTCTTCCCGGACCTCCTGTCCCATGATCCTCTCGTATCCCTTTTGCCTATCACATGTCCAGCTCTTGGCTCTATCCCTCCCCCTCCTGTCTTCCCCTATCATTTTGGATCTCCCCCTCCCCGTCCAACTTTCAAATCCCTTACTCACTCTTCCTTCAGTTAGTCCTGACGAAGGGTCTCAGCCTGAAACGTCGACTGCACCTCTTCCTAGAGATGCTGCCTGGCCTGCTGCGTTCACCAGCAACTTTTATGTGTTTTGCTTGAATTTCCAGCATCTGCAGAATTCCTGTTGTTCATGTGTAACCTGTCCTTTCTGTACAGGTCATGCATTCCCCAAAAGTGATCCCAGTGATCTGGAAGTCAGAAACCTTGTCCCCCCACATCAGATCCTCAGCCACTCATTGATCTGTACTATCATTGAATTCTTGCTTGCCCTGACTAGCTCGTGGCACTGGGGGTAATCTCTGGAGATACCTTGGAGGTCCTGCTCTTCCGCCTCTTCCTTAACTCCCTGTATTCAGTGCACGAGACCTCATACCCCTTTCTACTCATGTTATCGGTGCCAATGTACACTCCGATCTCTGGCTGCTCACCTTCCCTCGAGAATCTTCTGCAGCCGTTCTGAGACATCTGGACCCCAGCACCTGGGGGGGGGGGGGCAACACACCATCCTGGCTTTTCTTTCATGGCTATAGAATCCGCTATCCATCCTCCTAACTGTTGAGTCTCCTATCACTATTGTTCTGCCTGACTTTTCCTTTCCCTGCTGAGCCTCAGAACCGGCCATGATGCCAAGGCCTGGCTGCTGCTGTTGTGCCCTGACAGGTCATCCCCCAGAAGATTCCAAAGGGGTGTACTTGCTGCTGAAGGGAAACATGCACTAAGTGCCGTTTACTTCGATGGTGCTGAGGTCAAAATGGTTGAAAGCTTCAAGTTCCTAGGACTGAACATCACCAGCAGCCTTTCCTGGTCCAACCACATAGTTACCACAGGTAAGAAAGCTTATCAGGGTCTCTACTTCCTCAGGAGGCTAAAGAAATTTGACATGTCCCTTTTGACCATCACTGATTCTTACTGATGCACCAGACAAGGTGTCCTATGCAGATGCATCAAGATTTGGTTTGCTCTGCCCGTGAATGCAACAAGCTACAGTGTATTGTGGACGTGGCTCAGTGCATCATGAAAACCAAACCTTCTTCCATAAACTCTGTGTCTACATTTCCTGTTAAAATATCCAACATAGTGCCACCCCGGATATTCTTCCTTCCCCCACCCCCAACCATCAGGCAAAAGATACAAAAACCTGGAAACATGTACCACCAAGCTCAAAAATCATTTCTATTCAGCTGTTTTAAGACTATTGAATTGTCTTATAACAGTGAGATAGAGAAGTATTGTAAGATGAACTCCTAACCTACCTCATTAGGACCTTGCGCTTGCCCTGCACTGCACTTTCTCTGTAATTGCAAAACTATTCTGCATTCTGTTATTTGTTCCTCTTGTACTACCCCAATGCACTGTCGCAATGAAATAATTTCTATGATGGTATGTAAAATAGCATTTATCCTTCAATGGCATAGTTAAAATAGATTACATGATCATTATCACAGTTGTTGCTTTCTGAGCTCCCCCTATCACAACAATGGCTCCAGTTCAAACAGGCTGCATGTAATACATTCTCTAGGCAGAGTACGAATGATTGGTTCATTTCATTGAGAATCATCTATAACCTCATTACTGTGACGGACTGAGATTAATCTTTGAACTCATTACTTAAAACTACCTTCTACTCACTGCAGTTTTCTGCAAAAATTGATCAGGTTTTATTAGGATGTGTTTGTGAGTTCCATTTCCTCCCATATTTAAATAGATGGAATCGTCTGGCTTTCCCTAATGTGTGATAGTCTGTTGGGTTTCTTACATTTGCTGCATCCAACTGATTATGTGATGCAATATTGCCATTGATAACCGATTGTAAATTTGTTTGGGATGTTCTGATGTGAATATCGTCACTTCTTGGTAGGACATACTTCAGCCTTTCAAGCCTGCAGTTACCTTTTCTCATGTTACCTTGAGCATTTTGCCAATTAATTGCATTCCCTGTTTTTTTATTTTCCCTGTAGCACTATAATGTTTTTCCCCTTTAAGTACTTATCCGAATTTCTTTTTTTTTACAGTGCATTCGTTGTGAGTATTTTTATGTCTCCTTTGGTTAATTTGAAAATCACATTCAATTTGTGCTCACTGGTCCTGCACACTTCTACCAATGGAAATGTTTTTTTCTGAACAGTTCACAGTTTTGAACACTTTTTATCAAATCGTCTTTCAATCTTGTAGGAGAAGAAATCTGATCAACCCACATAAATGAAGTCTGTCAATCCTTGAGCCAAATATATTCTTTTTGATTCACCTTCTCTTAGTATTTTACATCCTTTCAAAAGTGTGTTTCACAGAATATAGCAGAATTAATGTTTCACAGAGGTTCAAAATACCTCCTTGCTTTTGTACCTTATGCCTCCATTAATAAAGCTGCACTCCTAATGTTGTAACTGCTTTCTGAATCTACAAATGTACATGACCACCTTCAAACAACTGTGCTGATATACCATCCAGTCTCCGTTCTTGTATCCATTTTGGAATCTTACCCCTTAAATTATAATGTCTCTTCTCTTTCTCACTATCAACATTTATCTTATTTATTTGCACCTTCCATATCTCTAATTATTCCATCAATTTGTTCATTTCATTAAAATCTTTCTCTATTCTCCTTAATCTTTACTGCACCTATATAAAGATGCTGTATAAATGAAACATTTCTTTTTGTGTTATTCCAGATAAATATCTTATATAAGACACCTACAGTATACAAAGCTGCATTGGAGTATTTGTCCATTTCCAAAGTGATTGAACCTCTGAAATATTTATTGATGGCATATGTCCGTTGAGACAAACTGAGCAAAGTTGCAAAAGGCACCTTGCAAGTGCAAGATTTTCTTTTCTTGATAACAGTATTCTTGGTGTACTATGGAAATTGAGAAATTATAAATGTTAAGCCCTTCCTTCCAAAATTAAATTCAATGAACATTTGTATTCAAAAGGCACCTCTTCAGTAGTATGTTTTGATTGAAGATAAATATTCAAATTTCATTATAGCTTTCATTAGAATGGAGAAATATGCTCCTTTGACGATTATACTGCAATTTTAATTACCTTTCATTGAGGACAAAAATCACAAAGCAGCAAAGTAGCGTATAGATTTCATAATTTAGCAGTTGAAAATTCCAGCCCCAGAATGTGAAGATATAGTTTTTCTTAAACACAAACAGCATCAATAAAACTCAAATCTGATTAAAACAGAGAATTTTCCAACTTCTAAGAACTAAAACTTAGAAGTTATCTATTATTGAATAAGAAATTATCTTCAAGTTCAACACACATGCTTATGTCATTGATTGCAAATGCTCATGGGGCATTTTAGTTACCTCGGAGAATGGAGGTAGTTTATAAAGAACAAAACAGTGCTGCGATTTCTTGGATTATGAACGACTCTGTCACACACACAGCGTGCATCTTCTGATGAGATTCTAACAGAATGGCATCTCTGCAGTGTTTCAATATGGAATAAGGACATTCTCTGTGTTCACAGTAGTGGCCAAATAGGCACCTTAAATTATCAGTTCATCTTCCCTAATGATGAATCAATCACATTGTCATCAGGTAGTGGCTATGTAGTGTGGGATGATATATACCTCAGTGGTTGATGAGTTGTGTTGATAGTAGAATCTTTGTTGGATGGAATGAAAGCTATTTGTTCTTTAAAGGGATTTAAGTCATGCTACTGGGAAAGGCATAAGGAGGAACATTTGGCAATTGCAACCCACAGAAAAATATATTTTTTGCAGCGTTTTGCTGTGAGCAAAGCTTACATGACATTAATAATACAGCAAACTCAATTTGTGTGAAGTTGTGAAAAAGCATTGGCATTGAAAACAAATATCAGAATCAGAATCTGAAACAGGTTTAATATCACCGGCATATGTTGTGAAATTTCTTAACTTAGCAGCAGCAGTGCATTGCAATACTGTACATGATAATATAGAAAAAAAACAAGTAAATCAATTACAGTAAATAATATACATATATTAAATAGTTAAGTTAAAAATAGTGCAAAAACAGAAATAATATAAAAAAGTGAGGTAGTATTCATGGGTTCAATGTCCATTTAGGAATCGAATGGCAGAGGGGAAGAAGTTGTTCCTGAATCATTGAGTGCGTGCCTTCAGGCTTCTGTATCTCCTACCTGAAGGTAACAAGGAGAAGAGGGCACGTCCTGGGTGGTGGGGGTCCTTAATAATGGACACTGCCTTTCTGAGGCACCGCTCCTTGATGATGTCTTAGAGACTACGGATAGATTGTAAGGTCAAAGATGATGAAGGTCCATTACAGTATAATTCATAGAGAGTAGTTTGAACGAGAAATTACAGGATTTCGTAACGGTGGACTTATAGCAAACTCTTCTGTGACAAGAAATTCATTGGAAACAGGTCTGCTGTTTCCCAGGTAGTGGAGAGAGCAGTCATGTGTGCACAGGATCTGCAACCTTGCTTAGCGAAGGCTCAGGATATTCACAAGATAGGGACTAGCCCTGTGGCATCTTCATAAAAAGCAATCAAATGTGTGGATGTAATCATTGACGCAGCATGTGATACTGAGCTAAAGAATTCAGACAATTTTTTTTGCATACTTGCATCAGGAAATATTTGTCAATGGACTGCTTGAAAGCAAAGTGAGGCTATGTAAGCTCATGCAATTGAGTGGGGTGAAACATATCAGGATGGAGAATGAAAGGATAATTTACTTAAAGTAGATGAGGAAAATGACGACTAAAATAGCTTGTAGACAATAAATTGCAATTCAGCTGAATCTTTCCATTTGCAAGTACACATTGAAAGAAAAAATGTGTCAGTGGAAATTGAAAACTGGTGCTGCAGCATTGATGACTTTAGTGACCTTGGCCAAAGAATGCATTGAAGATCAAGGAAATGACGCTGACCTGAACTGTGGAATGAATCAGGGTTGAGTGAACCTGGAGTGAGAAGTATTTAAAGTGAAGAAAAGCTCCTGATTTAGAGTGAAACAAAGATCCTGGGAAAAGACCTGTTTTGATAAATCAGAACTAGCTTTCAAAGATGAAACCAGATTGTAGGATCCAGAACACAAGAAATAGTCGGTTTTGACGTTTTTGATGGTAGCATAGCGGCTAGTGTAACATTTTACAGCGCCAGCGACTCGGGTTCAATTCCTGCCACTGTAAAACATTTGTATGTTCTTCCTGTGACTGTGTGGGCTTCCGCCAGGTACTACCATTTACTCTCACATTCCAAAGGCTCACAGGTTAGAAGGTGAACTGATCACATGCGTGTAATTAAGAGGCACTGGCTCGTTGGGCCAGAAGGACCTGCTACCATTCTGTATCCCTTAAAAAAATAAAAATGAACACCTCAAGCTGTGTTGAGACAAATTTGGAAGTAATAAAGGCAAGAAAGCCAAGATTCACCAAAAGGGGAACACTATAACAAAATTGTTCAAAGAAGGAGGCCGAGGAGATGAAAGGAAGCAAAGAACATTAAATGAGTTGGCTTTTCTGATTGGCTGTATTAACAAACTTTGTTTCATTGTAAGGCCACAAGGGAGGAATTTCACTGATGATTAGACATTGCTCAATTGGATTCTCAGCTCTTCACCTTATAAAGCTGCTCAACCCTGTATACAAAGAGACTCACACAATATTCATGCATTTGTTGGTAAGTAGCAAGTAACATTCATATACAAAAGTTTTTGTCAATGACTATCTTCAACAAAAGAGAATCTAACCATCCAACTTTCGCATTTAATGGCATTACCATTACCGGGATCCCACAAGTATTACACTAAGGGTCACAATTAACTAAAAGCTCAACTGGACCACTTACATAAAGATTGTGGCTACAACTTTAGGACAGAGCTTAGTTTGATAACCTAAGCAGGTGATTAGCTTTCCAACACCCAAAGCATTCCCACCATCTACAAGGCATATCAGGGATGGAACCCTACCTCTGGTCTAAGTGATTTCTGGTCAAAGAAGTCTCAAGAAATTTCAAATCAAAGATAAAGCAACTCAATTATATGTCAAAGTGAATTTTCACTCCTTTGTCATTGTTTGTTGTACTGCCATTAATTGTCTAGACCATGCAAAACCACCTCCTAAACCTGCAACCTCTCCCACTTTTAAGGTCAAGTGAAATGGGTGCAGTGGGAGTACCACCACCTGCCAGTTCCCTTCCAAGTTTTACAACATCCTGATGTGAAAACATATTACAAGATCTTTATTATCACTGCCGAATGTCTGGAACTCCCTGCCTGGTAGTACTGCGCGAATACCTTCACCACACAGACTGCAGTGCTGTCCATCAACTTCTTCACGGCATTTAGGGGTGGGCAATACACACTAATCTTGCAGTGATACCTAGAAACCAAAAATAAAGAATAAATAAACAAAGTTAAATCCTGGAGTGAAAACAGATTGTAACTTTGGGATTGATAGAGATTATAAAATTACAATTAATAGAGAAGCAAAGGTATCAAATGTCCCTTATCTCTGATTGATTTGTTTGCTTAGATAGGAGCAGGACTGATCTACATAACCCCTGGCAGGATTAAATCCTTATCAATATATCAAGTAAAATAGAGGTTCAAGAGTACTCAATGATTAAAATTCAAATCGGACAGTTTATTTAGATTATGTTGAGCTCTGGGTATTTTCCAGAGTACAATGGATATTGTAATCTATCTGTTAGGTTTTTCTGGCTATTTTTCACTTATATGAAATCTTGGCAGCTTTAGTAACAGGAGGACAAAGAGAAACTCACATCATCATCTCAACGATTTCAAGAAACAGGTGGGGAATGGTAAATATTTTGTGGGAAGCACTCGGTCCGTGATGACAGACGAGTAAGCTCGTTAAACTCAATGACCATTTTTACTGTGAGAGTCACAAAAACAGAGTGGGTGCCATGACCCGGGGTGAGAACCCACTCAGTCACATACAGACAGGCGAGGTGATTATTAAGCACCTGCTTACAGTCAGGGTGACCTACAAACACACCTGTGAATAACGTAACAATAAGTGAACTTGAACATCCCACCATAATCCCATGAAAGCATTTTAATACAAGAACAATAAACAGCATTGGTCATTAGAGATGCAGGGGCACCCCTCCCCCAGAGTGTCACAATATCCATCCTAGTCATTAGAGAATACGGAAGGAATTCATCCTATTGGGAACAGTATTAAGGCACCTATTGCAACCAGATGGAGAAAGTTGAAGTCCACTTCTCAATGACCGTGGTGTTTCTTGCCATTTTGACACAAATTGTTGAATCAAATGACAAAGTGAAAGCAACAGTGACACAAGAAACTATAGTTTTATTTCAGAGTTCCAACATCTGAAGTTTTTTGACATTGTCTGAAGAGATGTGATTGCATTGCTATCAAATTTGGTTGAATGGCATTGTGTGAAAAAAATGATTTCACACACAGAATCATGCACTAAGCAACTCAAAATGAGAATGCTGCTGTTTGCCGATACTAAATTGTTCCATTATAATATTGTTGACATTAGTTGTTGCCATTTTGTTGCAATTGTTTATTTTCAAAACTTTGAATAATTATGATGATTTTTGTATGCAGTAGCTGACACTTGATTAACAGGAAAATTGTCTTCAGACATAATAGCAGCAACAGCAACATTATGGTTAATTAGGAAAAGTTCTGTAAAAATATGGCTTTGAATTTAATGCCAGGAATAATTTAAAGAAGTGTAGAATCAGAGAGGATGCTCATTCTTGATCAATTATCTTTGCTTGGTTCTATGTTAAATTAGCTTTCTCTGCTCCAATGGAAAAAATCCAGCACTTCATCTTTCAGTGACAACTTTTGTTTATATAACACCTTCAGTATCACTGAAATGTTCCAGAGCACATCACTGGAATGGTATTCAACCTTTAAAGGAAATACGTCCTGAGTAAATAACAAAAAACAGTGACTAGCCTGGTTTAGATAGTCAAAGCTGAAATGCTTCCTAAAACAAGTTGCGATCACTGGGAGGGTGGTATCATTGGCCAGGGTTGAGGATGGAACACAATAGGTGAAGCAGGGGAGCGGCAGAGATTAACAAGGAAGTTAATTGATTTGATCAACACTCAGTCTGCGGAGGGAGAGTTTGAGTTGTGTGCCTGAAGGAGCAGAGACTAATTATTGGAACAATGAAGAGTGATTGGACTGAATGGGTGGATAGACAATAATAGGGTGAAGAGCTTTTAGTTTTGCTTTATGAATGCACATTGAACATGACCACTCTTTGCAGTCACTGGATTAAGGCACAAGTTACGTAATTAAAATTATGGTAAAATGCATCTGAAAGTTCTCAAATTCAATGTTTATTGAAACACCAGCAGGTTGAGGAACAAAAAAACTTAAATTTCTTGTGTTCCAACCCAAAATAGTTCCTTGTGCAATTCTTCATATGATGCACTACATAAAGTTGTTGTTCATTCATTAACTAACCTGTAATTACCCTCCAAGATGTTCTGCAGTTTGTTCCACTCCCCAACTTCTGTTTGTTTATCAAGTCTTTGAACCTCAAGTAATCTTAGATTTTTTACTCAAACACTCTTCAGGCCACTGCTCAGTCTCTGCTCCAGGGAAAACAGAACTATCTTATCTAATCTCTCCTCATAACTCAAGCCCTCCAGTCAAGTCAATATCCTTATAAATCTGTTCTGCACCTTCCTTAGCTTAATAACATTCATCCTATAGCATAGTGATCAGGAAGGCACACAGTACTTCCAGTATAGTCTAATCAATGTTTTGTACCTGTAAAGAAATGTCACAGCCCTTGCATCCAGTGCTACAGCCGATGAAGGCAGGCATACTGTCATCACTTTCAGGAATCTATGAAATTGTATCTCTGAGACACTGTTCGACAACACACCCCAGGGCCCTGCCATACACTGTGTATGTCCTTCCCTGGTTTATTTACCCAAAGAGCATTACTTCAAGTTAACTTTCATATGTCCATTTTTGCAGTTGAACAATGTTTTTTTGTAGCCTGAGAAGCTTTTTTCAGTGTCCATGTTACCACCAATTTCGGTGTCTCCTGCAAACTTCCTAATCATGCCACCTACTTTCTTAGCCAAATATTTAATAATTGTAAGAAACTACAGGTGGCTGAGTGCACCATAGCTTACAGTCCTCCAATCTGAAAAACAATTCTCATCTACTATGTTTGCCTGTTATTCCCATGACAATTTCTCATTCAATCGGCTAGCTCATTCAGGATATTTTCTCACTTCCCTGATCAGCGCTCCATGCAGGACGTCACTAAAGTATGTGTGGAAAACATCAGCTGCTCTGCCGTTTGTCAATTCGCTCAGTTACCTTTTCAAAAAAACTAAGTTAATTTTGTAAGGCCTGACTTCTCGTACACAAAGTCATGATGACTAAGTAGACTTTGCTTTCAAAATGCAAATAAATCCCATCTCTCAGACTCCCCTACAGCAACTTTTTCACCCTGATGCAAGGGATACCAGCTTGTAGTTCAACCAAAATGCTGGTGGTCCTGACGAAGGGTCTCAGCCCAAAACGTTGACTGTGCTTCTTCCTATAGATGCTGTCTGGCCTGCTGCGTTCCACCAGTATTTTGTGTGTGTTGCTTATATCTCCAGCATCTGCAGATTTCCTGGTGTTCCAGATTGTAGTTCCTTGATTTGTCCTTGTAACCTTTCTAAAATAAAAGACCACCTTTGCCATCCTTCATTCTAAACATGAATGGTTTAAAGTGCTTTCCTATTTTACTAAATATCATACTCATTGGTTTATATTCCAACTGAGTTCCACACGAATTATTCAATTTAAATCTGAAATGTTTGGAAAAGCTGGCTTCATCACTTTTAGATTAACTCTACAATCTACTCAACTGGAGACTGAGCCTTTAAAGTCATCTTCGAACAAATGTCTTAAGTGCATGATGCACATTGTATTCCTCTTCTGGACTGGGATCAATTTTTGGAAGTGTGCATTACACAGTGTGCAACTGCACATTTAATGCATGCAATGAAGGGCAAATTTCTTCATCGAATGGGACAATGATATCCATTAATTTTCCAAAATTGGCTCTCTGTCTGTTTCATTAGTTGCAACGGTAAATATAATTTGAAATTATCACTTGAACCATCATCACAATTGTTAGACAAAAACAGCTGTAGAAAAGGTGTTTGAAAATTTTATAATATTGCAGACATTTGTTATAAAATATGATCAATTAATCCATCATCAATTCTTTTATTGCATTATGTTTCCTAAAACACCCTTGGCTGCTCTAAGTTATATCAGAAGCTTTTTGTCACTGAAAGCAGTGTTTCCTCATGCTTATTGGCTATGTGTGTCTCTAACTGATAATAGACTGCAGATTCAAAATGCTAAAGGGCCTTTAGAAATATTACTTGACAGCTCAGTGAAATGGGATTTGATTCTGTTCTGCAGAAGGCTCTTTTTTTTAGTGTGGCCAGTTTTCCGCTCGCTTGGTTTAAGCTGTTCTGTTTTGGTAAGAGATCATTGTTCCAAAGGTATCAAATCAAAATAACAGTGTTCCTTTACAAGGCTCTTGTTGCATGAAATATACATTTGATAACAGGAGAGGTAAAACATTGATCCTTCATGATAAGTTAAGAATCAAGTTACTTATACACTGCTGAATCATTGACACTTAACTGGCAAGTGCAAAATGTTTGCTAGATTAGTGAGCAGGCAGGTAGTGAGTGCAATTTAACGTAGAGGAGTGACATTTTGTGAGGAGAAACAAGCAATGGGAGTGTACACCCATATAAATCTAAAGGTGGGAAGAAACAGAGAGACGACAATTGCTCCCAAAGTCAGCTGTCAAAAATCAGCTCTGAAAGGAATTTCTATTCGTAATATTTATCTATTTGCTTTTTGCTACAGATGTTGACTGACTTGAACGGGAAGGAAGAAATGCGATGTTATGGGATATTACTGTCGAAGAGACGATAAAGAGAAGGTAATTGCAGATGCAAGTTCTAGAAGAGCTTAATTGTTCATGTTGGCTCCAAGGAAGGCAAACAAATTTTACCTGCCTGTGCGTTTACTAACCCTGGATATTCTTTCTGCTGTGTTCACCTGACAGTAAGATTTCAACGGCTATCCAGCCACTACCATTATTTGATTCTGGTCTCATTGATGCACAAAAGGGCCTGACTGGATTTGGTGGCAGTGCCTTGCCATCGCAAGGAAGGTTAAAATTCCCATCAGTGTGATTCTGCTGCTTTTTCTTCAGCCAAATAATCTAATCTTAACCACTCAACTATTTCAGTTTTTTGGCAGGCAGATAGGAATAAAATTATCCCTCAAGATATTACTCTGCAAATAACTTTTGTCAGTGATTTTCTTGATGATTTTACTACTTATTCAGGACTTCTTTTCATTTGGTCTACTTAATGTAGTGGAACGCCCTAAACTACTTCATGGGAATGTTAAAGAGACAATATAACACTGCTAGATACATGAATATTAAAATGTGACTAAACATAGGATTTAATGTCCTGACTAGTGGAGTGGTGTCGCAACAACAACCTGGCACTCAACGCCTGTAAGACAAAAGAGCTGATTGTGGACTTCAGGAAAGGTAAGATGAAGGAACACATACCAATCCTCATAGAGGGATCAGAAGTGGAGAGAGTGAGCAGCTTCAAGTTCATGGGTGTCAAGATCGCTGAGGATCTAACCTGGTCCCAACATACTGATGCAGTTATATGCAGGCAAGACAGGGGCTATACTTCATTAGGAGTTTGAAGAGATTTGGCATGTCAACAAATACACTCAAAAACTTCTATAATTGTACCATGGAGAGCATTCTGACAGGTTGCATCATTGTCTGGTATGAGGGTGGGGGGAATGGGCTACTGCACGGGACCGAATGAAGCTGCAGAGGGTTATAAATTTAGTCGGCTCCAGCTTGAGTACTAGCCTATAAAGTACCCAGGACATCTTCAGGGAGCGGTGTCTCAGAAAGGCAGCGTCCATTATTAAGGACCTCCAGCACCCAGGGCATGCCCTTTTCTCACTGTTACCATCAGGTAAGAAGTATATAAGCCGGAAGGCACACACTCAGTGATTCAGGAACAGCTTCTTCCCCTCTGCCATCTGATTCCTAAACGGACATTGAACCCCTTGGACACTACCTCACTTTTTAAAATATATATTATTTGCTTTTTGCCTGCTTTTTAATCTATTCAATGTACATATACTGTAATTGATTTACTTATTTATTTATAATTATTATTTTATTTTGTTTTTTCTTCTACTGAGAAGAAAGTTAACAAATTTCATGACACATGCCTGTGATAATAAACCTGATTCTGATTTTGGTAATGGACTCAGCCTGAAACGTCAACTGTTTATTCCTTCCCATTGGTGCTGCCTGACCTGCCGAGTTCCTCCAGCATTTTGGGTACAATCAATAGGAATTAATAAACAATTTAAAGTAGAATCAAGAGGTTAGCAGGAATAAACGAGGTAATTACAGACTTGAGATTTTAATATCAATGGTTGTGAATTTATTGGAAAAGTAGTCTGAAGGCAGGATTAATCTACACAGAGAGAGGCAGGGATTAATCAAAGATAGCCAACCAGCTTTGTTACATGGACATCCTGTCTCACACATTTGACTGAACATTTCCAAGGTACAAATATAGAAATGAGGAAGTGTTGTTTATGTGGAGTCCCATAAGGGAAGCTGCTGAAAATTCATAGGATCCATGTCAAATTGGCAATTTAGAACCAAAACTGGCTTGGTAAAGGAGGCAAAGGATGTTGTGAAGCCTGTGACCAGCCGTATGCTAGAGGGATTGGTATTGGGACCCTTATTGTTTGTTACATGTGTAACCGGGTGACCATCGGATCTTATTCAGTATTGTTAAAAGTGTATTTAGGCATCCATCCGGATAATGCTAGAATAGTTGTCTGTGCCTTTAAGGGGAGATGATGATGTCATTACACATGCGCGGGATAGTGGGAAGACCATTTTGCTTTCTGCTGAAGACATGGTAGGGCGTTGGAATTGGTTTCCTCCCAGAGTGTGCTGGGCATGGTGGTTAATTGACAATATCCATGTGAATTCGTTTATGCTTATTGGCAGATCTAGAATATCGGTAATTTGACATGTTTTACATGTGGATGCTTTAGATTTCCACAAGTGAAGGAATTGACGCTGGTAGCGTGGCTTATACCAAGTTCCTCACCAGCCAAGTAGGTCAGTCTTCCTGTAATTTAACTACCAGGCAATACCTTGTAAAAGTTGTGCCAAAGTGTACCTTTTGTCTAACTTTATTGTATCAGGACTGATTGTGCATGTAATCGCGTAACATGAATGTTTAGTCTCTGTTCGGAAGTTCAACACGTGTGTACGTCTTAGATGAGATGTATTCGCTTACATTTTTCGCTGTTATGTATAAGATGCAGGATGGGTGGGATTCTAATGTTGTTTGTATTGTGTTCCTTCAGGATTGCCACTACCATATTAGTACCATATTAGTACTGTTTTAGTTCTGGTGTTTTTTATACTGCATAGGCAATTCTGTTCATACACAAGGGTGTGGATTGAAAGTTAAACTGTGACTGTAACAGCAAGAACTGGTTGTAAATTTGTTCATTTTGTTTCACGACCCTCTTCTGGCACTTAAACATCGAAAGCAGATAAAGGAATTAAAACCCAAAAAAATTCTTTGTTGTCCTGAGCGTGTACTTTTCCCCCAGCTACAAAACATGTTATCAATTTGGATAGGAGTGTAAGAGATATAATTAATAAACAGAAATCTGTGATGTTGTTGATAATGAGGATGGTATTCTTGAACTATAAAAGGAAATGAATTAGTTGGTAAGGTGGGCATAACAGTTACAGGTGGAATGCACCTTAAGAGGGACTAATGAGGTTAGGACAGACACAATGAATGGTCAAGCTCCATGGGGCATTAAGGAATAGAGAGACATTGGTGTACAAATGCATAATCTTTAAAGGTCCCAGCAAAAGTAAATAAGGTAGTGAAGATGGAAAACAGAATACTAGCCTTCATTAGCCAAGGCATAAAGTTTAAGAATATGGAGGTTCTAAGGGAAGGGAATAGGAAGGGAAGTAACTGTTCTTAAATATCATGGAGTGGGCCTTCAAGCTTTCATGCCTTCTGTCTGACGGTAGCTGTGAGAAGATGGCATGGCCCAAACGGTGAGGATCTTTGGTGATGCACGTTGGAGAGAAATGGCCAGGAAAGCAGTGAAATAATTTGGTCCGGGGTAACAAAGGCAGAGATTATGGTTTCAGCACCAGATAGGTTAAGACAGAAGAAGGTAAATAGACATTGTTACAGAAAGCTGTCTTGATAATGGAAATGATGTAGGGAAGAAAACTCAGCTCAAAAATGACCCAGCCGTCCAGGTTCAGTCTCAGAATGTGCTGAGAGAAAAGGAAGGAGCTGGTACCTGGCAAGAAAGGTTTTGTAAACACGATGAATTCTGCTGGAAATTCAAGCAACACACATCAAAGTTGCTGGTGAATGCAACAGACCAGGCAGCATCTCTAGGAAGAGGTACAGTCGACGTTTCTGGCCGAGACCCTTCGACCCTTTCGGCCCGAAACGTCGACTGTACCTCTTCCTGGAGATGCTGCCTGGCCTGTTGCATTCACCAGCAAATTTGATGTGTGTTGCAAGGAAGATTTTGTGACACAAAATAAATACAAAGGTGTTGGATTCTAATATTTAGAGAACTTTATTCTGGATTTATCTTCATTACTTCTGACTTTAGTACAGATATTGGAGTTAAAATAAATTTCCATCAGAAAACATGCTCTAAAATAATGCTGTAATAATTGGTCCTAATCCCAATTAACTCAAGAAATTCACAAGCAAATCTTCTATGATGATTTGTACGTCGAAGGAGCTTGCATTTGTATATGATAAAACTGAGTAATTTCAGAATTTCCAGCCTCTATTTTGAAATAAAGTCTCTGTGATTTTGGCCCAAACCTCTCTCAATAGAGGGGTCTGACTACAGGTGCTGACGGAAAATGTTGGAGAGTTCAGAAAGCACTTAGATCAATCACAACAAGCCACACATGAGAGCAGATGCCCTATATCTTAGAAATTGAGTGTAAATATTAAAAAATGAGGCCAACACCAGAAAAAAATATGGCCTTGGAGCTTTCAAGGTCGTAGATAAAGAAACAGTTGAATGAGGCTGAGGGAGATATGAATGACAGAAGTGATGTATTAAATACCCGGTTAAAGTTTAAAGTCATTTTTGACACTGTGTCTGAAGAAGTTAAATTGTGATCAAGGTCATTGGAAATAGCAACAAATCCCATCTTCCTGCCACTGCATAACCACATTCATACTGAGTACATGGCATCTAGGAAGATAGAAAGATAGAAAGAAAGAATAGCTTTATTTGTCATATGTATGATAGATGAAAACATTGAAACATACAGTGCAATACATTGTTTGCATCAAGTCAAATCAGAAAGGGTAGCCCGCAAAGTGTCGCCACACTCCTCTCACCAACATAGCGTGCTCACAACTTACTAACCCTAACCATATGTCTTTGGAAGTGGAAGGTAACCAGAGTGCCTGAAGGAAATTTACAAACTTCTTACATGCAGCGGCAGGTATTGAGCTACCTCTGGTGATCACTGGCACAGTAAAGCAATGTGCTAGCCACTATGTTACCATACTACCATAACCAGCTCCATAAAATTATACTCTTCACTGACATTTATAAGGCCCAATGCATTCCCACAAAACATTATAAATGTTGGAAACACCCGATGTATTTAGGGGTAAACAAGGCACCTACAAAATACCAAAATCAATGTCACCACATGAAACACCATTCTGCAAAAGCTTGCAGACTCCAGGTAAGGAGAAAAGTCATCTCCATACATATTGTTGCCCTATCATCTTGCTTCTCTGTGGCTGAATTTGTCTGGGAACGCTCAAGTCAAAATAATCACATTAACTACATAACTAGCAGAATCATACCTTGAAGCCCTCCGTTGGTCCAGGTCGACCATGGATGTTGTGGACCCCTGCTGTCTACATGAAATACAAGGCAGAGCAGTATGATATAGAGAGGAAGCTGTTGCCCATGCGGCAGGCTCCTCCTCTTATCTTGGCTGATGAATTCAATGGAACTGCAGAGACTAATGAAGTTTGGCACCAATGATGTTGCAAGAGTTGCCAGTCGGCATTGAACTCAACAAAGGACTGCCTTAGAGACTCCAGCTTTACACCCAAAGCCTTCCCCATGTAAGTGGGTGTAGCCGCAAGACAGCGGAGGTTTAGGATCAGAGTTTTCTTTCTCCTAGCGAGCTGCCAACCACGGCTGACGAGCCCCATCTGCATGAAGCAACGAGGTTTTAAGGTGCCAGTAACCCACCTTTGCCCCTTCTCCTGTCAGTAGAAACAGCTGTGCCGGGCTCGGTAGCTAAGCCACTCATAAAGGCCAGGAGCTGGACCGTTGTCAGAGTCTATCTGACACTCATACCATTTGGAGCATTTAATAGGTAGTGGGAGCTTATCCCTGCTACCACCCCTGGCTATCACAACCTTAAGAAACCATAATCATAAACATAACCATAAGCTGAATTGTAAAAGGCTATCTAAATGCCAGATGTGTTCCCTGTCTTCAGACATCATCTGCAAGAAGGAAGGTAGCTGATGATAATAGCCAGAGAGTACAAAAGTCAATTGACCATCACCTGTTATATGGAACAAGGCACAACTTTCCCTTAGCATTGTACGATCAGGCCATAGTGAAGCTAAAAGCTGCAAGGCACACTCTGATGGCATTTAGTGCAGATAAATATTTGACTGTGGCATGGATATAGAAAGCATATAGAAAGCAAATAAATTTCTAACTTCTTGTCTGAACCAACGCTGATCCTAACAGAAAATTTCTTGGTAAGTTCTCCATGTATTTATCATTCTATAATTAATATGAATATACTCTTGGATTTACAGTTGAATGCACATGAAGCAAATTTTGAAATATCAGTCAGGAAATAGAAGCATTTCTTTTTATTTTTGTGTGAGCTTGCCGCTCTTTCAACTCTACCATTCCAGAATTAAATATACCTTTGATCTACCCCAAAGGTATGCATAAACTACAATTTCCAAAGAGCAATTGGTGCATTAATTTTCCCATCCTTGTAGCCCCCCAGTTAAGAATTTCAATCTTATGCCAATTTGTTGTTAGTAACTTATATAATTGTAAACTCATACCAATGAGTCATGTAAGTACTTCAGACTATTTGAGACTCTTGAGCTTTCTTTCTGCATTGCTCTTTTACGCATAAAAGGGTGAAGTGAGCCTTCGTGGTGCAAAGTAATGTTGAAACTCCATTGTGGAACGCATACTCAGAAATTCAAACAGGAAAATCATTGGGCCCCCACCGAGATTTCCTTCCTAATTCCCTTCATGAAAACTTTCTCGACTGCAACGAGACTTCAGAAATTGTAATCATGTATTATTAGATCAGTCATTGATAAAAGTCAGAAAATATAACCAGCAATTGTTTAAAGGTAATTAACAAACAATATATTGACATATTACATAATAGAATACATGCTTAAACCATTCTGGTCAGTTTTTTGATGATTTTGACAAGCATATTTATTTTCTGTCTTTTTTACTCCTGGTAGTGAGCAATCTGCTTGGATTACTATAGACTTCTAGGCTGGAGGTATTTCCACAAATGTTGGGAATACCAAAATATGAATCTACGTCTCAAGACTTGTTGACACTAAATAGGCTATAAAAAGTGAGTCACCCATTGTAGAGCACTGACCCTAAGACTCTGGCCTGGAAGAAACAGTATTGATATTATTAGTCCATAGCCAGTGATCTACAGTGCACACATGCAAAATATTGATGGTGAGAACATAATGATTTCAGACAAAGAAATTGCACTTAGCTTTGCTGGAGATCGTCATGCCTTGGATTTGTGAGGTGTGGAAATTAACTGCCAGTTGTCCACCCCTGTATGAATATTCCAGCTCATGGTGTGGGCTTCCCTCAGTTTATGTGGGATTGGAACAGGATATCATGGAATGTTAACCAACAGCATGTATCCAGCGTGCATGGATTACATGTGAAGATCACTGATAAACACAAAAGGACTAGAAAATGCAAATACTGGACGGCATCTGTCCTGATGCAGGGCTTCGACCTAAAATGCTGCCAGTTCCTTTTCCCTTTGAGATGCTGCTCAAACTGCTGCGTTCTTCTGGCAGGTTGTTTGCTGCTAATTGATGAGACAGGCCCCTCACCACTTTGTCAAATGATAGGTGTAACTCCAGCAGCGGGGGATAACTCTACGGAATCATATTTTACCTTGATTTTTTTGGATCCCCAAGGGAAACTTCCCCGGCATTAAACACGTGCATCAGAGCTATATGGATGTTTGATGGCTGTACTCTCTTTGAAATTTACATTTCAATTTAACAAACCAAGATCACCTGCATAGGTTACTCATTAATAGATGACACTTTGTGTTTCCTTCAATGATCATCCCAAAGGTCAGGACAGAATTAATAGAGCAACAGTTGACTGAAACTTTTCTACATAGAACGTACCTGCACAGCTGACAACACTCTTTGGCAGACGACAGTGTTATGGATATATTCGAATAGCCTTGAGAGATCATTAGCTCATTCCATTGGAAGGATGTAATCAAGGTTCTAATGTTTCAGGTCTCTAGTATGCTCACCTTAAACTTTATGGATTATAGAATGGTATATCTTGTACTCTACGGTTCCTGAGGAGACACTAGACTGTGTAGAAGGAGAGGGAGTATAAAAGAAGCGAGTGGAGTAGTCAGCACATTTTGAGAATGACAGTTCTCAAGAGGACGTAGAATTGCACATAATTAGGCACTTGGAAAAGACCAATAAAAAGAAGTTAGGTTTAAACAGATGGCCATTGTGTAAGTGGGCCAGTGTTGGAGCGGGGAGTTGAGGCTTCGGCTCATCGAAGCTTCAACGAGGAGATGCGTAGGCCATCAGTAGATTTTCTTTTGTTATCTATTTCTCTTCCTTATTGCACATTTACAGTGGTGGGGATTCCAGACAAGGTAATGGAAAACTCCTCTTTTGGGATTTGGGAAGGCAGGGAGACTCCAGTATGCCTGACGACTACACCTACAAGAAGTGCATCCAGCTGCAACTTCCCACAGACCATGGTAAAGAATTGGAGCTGGAACTAGGTGAACTCCAGATCAACCAGGAAGCTGAGAGGTTGACAGACAGGACATATAGCGGGGTAGTTACAGCCAAGTTGCAGGACGCAGTGACCACCACGAGGGGGAGAAGAGGATAGGCAGCCAGTGAGGAGTATCCTTGTGACCATTCCACTCAACAGCAGGTAGACCATTTTGGATCCTGTTGGGGGGAAATGAGCCGGCAGAGTTAAGCCGCGGCGGTCAGTTCTCTAGCACTGAATCTGGCTCTGTGGCTTAGAAGAGAAGAGTGATAAGAGATTCATTGGTTAGGGGAACAAAAGGGAAGTTCTGTAGATGAAAACGAGATTCCTGGATGGTTTGTTGCAACGCGGGTGCCAGGGACAGGAACATTTTGGATCGAGTATGCAGCGTTCTTAAATGGGAGGATGAGCAGCTGGAAGTCAAGGTCCCAGTGACATGGGTAGAATGCGTGACAAAGTCCTGCAAAGTGAGTCAGGGAGTTAGGTGCTAAGTTAAAGGGCAGGACTCCAGAGTGTGATCTCAGGATTGCTACCTGTATCACGTGCTGGTGAGGCCAGAAATAAACCTTCTGGTTTAAGATGGCACTGGTGAAACACACTGATGCCTTGTTGGCAGGAAACAAAACTACTAACTACTCTATTAATCACACTTTTTAATGGAAAAACGTCACTGCAATCAATAGCCTGGAACTTCCATTTTGGAGTTGAGCATTTGAACTGCCTGTACAACCTGGCTTTTTTATGGTGTGAGCTAAAGTTCTGAAGGTGCAAGATGGTTGTGGATTGGCATACACAGGCCAAATCGAGGCAGCGAGGCCCAGGCCTGGGCCCAAGAATGAGGAACAAGCTGATGTTTGGCTGATCTAGGTGCCAGGCCAGATTGAAAAGGTCAGGGTGTCAGGGCTGGAGGTGAGGGACGGGCCAGTGTTCAGCTCACAGCTTGGCGAGGTTTACTCATCTCTGCATTGAACTGAAGCTGTGGCCTGCAACTAATGGACTCCTGGACTGGCTGCGGTGTTGACCGACTCCATGGCTGTGAACTCACTTCCATGAGCTTTAATTCTGAATATTATTTGCTTACTTTTTATTGTTTGCACAATTTGTGCTTTTTTTTGCACAATGGGAGCTTGATGGATTCCTTTTTAAATGGGTTTTATTAGGTTTCTTTGTTTTGTGGCTGCCTGTAAGGAGATGAAGCTCAAGGTTGTATATAGATACATACTGAGATAGCAAATGTACTTTGAACTTGAAATAGGAAGATCACACAGTTTAACATGAGGCTAAGGAGTTGGCGCAAGGGGGGCTTTACACATTTGGATCATTGGGCTCTCTTCCAGGTACTTGGGACATGCACAGAAGGAATAGCTTGCACCTGAACAGAAGTGATACTAATATCCTAATGGGAAGGTATGCTAGTGTTACACAGACTCGGGGGGGGGGGGGCGCGCGCGGGTTGATGGACTTTAAACCAGAGTTGCAGGCAGATGGGAACCAGAGCGTCAGAACAGATAGGTCAAGCAAGGTGCGACTAATGTTCTGAGATATTTCAATACAAGGAGTATTGTAGGAAAGATGGATGAGTGTAGACTATGGATCAGAACGTGGAATTATGACATTGTAGCCATTAGTGAGAATTGGTTGAAGGAGAGGCAGAACTGGCAGCTTAGTGTTCTGTGATTCCATTGTTTTTGACATGATAGAGTGAGAGGGATTAAAGAGAGAGTGGTGGCGTTACTAGTCATGGAAAATATTACAGCAGCGTTCAGTCAGTACAGATTGGAGAGATCATCTAGTGAGGCTTCATGGGTGGAACTAAGGAATAATAAAGGCAATATAATTTAATGGGATTATATTATAGTTTACCCAACAAATCGTGGGATTTAAAGGAGCAAATTTGTAGAGAGATCACAGACTACATATTAACTGGAACTCCCATACTGTAAAAGGTTTGGATGTAGGTTCAATTCCAACATTTAGGAGAAATTTGGAGAGGTACATGGATGAGTGGGGTATTATAAGATCATAAAACATAGGAGCAGAATTAGGCCATTCAGCCCAAATCAGCTTAAATCGACCACAGGATCCAATTTAAGACTACTTCTCAATGGGAGTAACACATATTTAAAATGGTAATGCTCCACTTCAGAAGGCAGATCAAGCTTCAATTGTGTTGTTGGGTCTTGACTGTAATTATAATCATAGGTCAAGCCAAACTATTTTGATTTACCTGTCTCCTAATACTAATCATATAAATTTGTTTATAAAGCATTTAGCCAGGCTCACCTTGTCAGTTAAAGATTTTTAACCATCTTGCTGTTGCTTAGTTCTCTGATTTTAATTTTATATATTTTTTAAGAAGTGCAAGTTTTCAATTACTGTTGGCTTTATGTATTCCCCAACTGAGAAAATTAATTTTGAAAACTGAGAAATTAATAGATCAAATATTTTCAATGTTTCAATAGTTTCATTTAATATTCAGAGAATGTATACAGTATACAACCTGAAATTCTTACTCTTCACAGACATCCAAAAAAAGAAGAAAACTCCAAACAATGAACGACAAAAAATGTTAGAACCCTAAGGACCCCCTCCACCTCCTGCACACAGCCGCAGCAAAGCATCAAACCTCCACCCTCTCCCTCCCCCCACTTGTTTCAGCAGGAAACATCAGCCACCCAGTTCCCCACTACCATCCACTAAGCAATAGCAAAGCCCCCAAAGAGATTTTGATCTGGGTCCTTCAAAATCTACAGTCCATAACCCAGAACTTTCACATGCCACTGATTTTTTTCTTTTTTTCTCTTTCTCACACACACACACACACACACACACACACACGGGAGAGAGTGTCTGATGTTTCCTGCTGAAACAAGTGGGGGGAGGGAGAGGGTGGAGGTTTGATGCTTTGCTGCGGCTGTGTGCAGGAGGTGGAGGGGGTCCTTAAGGTTCTAACATTTTTTGTCATTCGTTGTTTGGAGTTTTCTTCTGTTTTTTGGATGTCTGTGAAGAGTAAGAATTTCAGGTTGTATACTGTATACATTCTCTGATATTAAATGAAACCATTGAAACACCCTTCCACGGTGAGAGGGGAGACAAACAGCTTGCCGTTTTGATGTCACAGTCTGCAGCATCAGTCTATTTTGAGTTTTTCCAACTTGAGAGTCAGCAGCAAACTCTCATTTCCACCATATAGAAAGAGAGCAAGAAAGACTAAGAGAGCGCAAGAGATCGCCAGAGTGCAAAGGCCTCCAATAGCCGCACTTGCTGCCTCGCTATTCCGATCTCCCACGACACTTCAGTTGACAACGCTGACTAGGAATTGATCATCCACAGGGCCATGCAAGGCTCCTCCCCGAAGGCACGTCTTCCCCGTCACTCCTGGAGATGTCAAAATGGTCAGCTGGTAAGGTCCAAGAGCAAGGACTCACCACCATGAAGAACCACAGTTTGAGTGCGACTGTAGATCACAGACTCCGACAGAACCCCAGCCACCTGGAAAAGGAAAGAGCACTCTTTAAAGAGAGGAATTTAAGCTGTCTCGCAGATGAACTTGGTCGTCACTCACTGATGCCATTTTAGCTCCTCCCATTTTCCATTGGATAATAACAACTTGCTTTTCAGAGCCAGCACCTTGGTGCCCAAGTTTATGAAATCAGCTGTTATGTGCTTTGGACAAAAGTGTAGTTGCAATTCTGAATGAGTTAATCAACATGAATCACTCAAGTGTCACTTCTGATCTATGTTTTTAGACCACTTGCTCAGCAAAGCAATGGCTGAGACTTGCTCAGTTATCTCTTTATCTCTTGAGTCTACAATACAATTGTAGCTCAGCTTGCCAGAGGCAAGTTCGGCAGCTGCTTTCTAAAAAAAAAGATCACGGGGTCAAATATAATCTGATGACCTTTTGTCAGCTAGGCATGAAGATTACATTGTTCTTTCACTGAGATGAACATTGTTTAGTTACCACACGCTTTGTCCCATTTTGACCTTCAGGCAAATCTTCTTTGTTGTCTGTTATTTACTTTCAATTTCAATGGGAGCAGGACAATTTTATAAAAATAAGTAATTCAATATCTTGTGTATGCTCATTACATATCGTGTGATTCATTGGTAGCACAAAATTAATTGGGAATCCTAGATGATATCCTCATGTAATTATGTACAATGTGACATTAATTTGATTGTTTTAATTTATGATATGCCTTTGCATAATAGTAACTGTACATGTAGCTGAGATACCTTTCAAAGTTAATGTATGTTTAATATCAAAACCATTGAAGTAATTGTGTGGGCCTTGACTAGAAAAGCAAGAAGATGAATATTTATTGCTGTTTGATTGTGAGATGATTCTGAGCTGCTCTCAGGGTGTTCACCAAAGAAGGTAACTACTTTCCAAATAATGCCTTCTACTTTGTTTGAGAGATGAGAGGAAGAAGTGATGACTGTTACCAACAATGCATTTCAATCATTGGAATTATTTTCTTACACTCTTAGCCCTCATATATAGTTGACAAAATGAATTAAATGAGACATGCGGCTGGATACCAAGAAAATAGTCCCAACATTTAAAATATAAAATGTTGTTGATACTATCCTCCCACTCCCAAAAAGCTGATAATAAAATTATAGCACTCTGTCTTATCAGCATCGATAATCCTTGAATTCAGCTACCTTTCTGAAAAACAAATCTTTTGCTCTTTGTTCTATGTTTGCTCAAAGATGTATCAAAATATCCAGTTCTCTGATCTTTTCACAAATGCTGACTGCTTCAGGAGTGCTTAGTTAACTATTGTGGATGTACCATTGTATTTTCTGGATAATGCAGCTCATAAGTCATGAACTTACCAGGTGACAGACAAGGAGGTTCAAGGACATACTCAACGCCTCCTTGGAAAACAGGCAACATTCCCCTTGTCTCCTGGGAATCCATGTCCCACGATTGCACAAAGTAGTGAAGGAACGTTTGGGATGGTATTAAGAATCATCAAGACCAAGCATAACGTAAGAAGCATACCACCTTAGACTGCCTACCACCTAGTTCATCTGCTCCCTCTGCCGCATTTATGGATGAATCAGAGTTTCCCACATTTGTCTCAGTAGCCACTTAGGAATACACAAAACCACTGTAAGAGTAAGTCACCTATGGTGGCCAGGAACTGCTTAAGAAAAACAAAGTCATAATGCAGCAGAGACACAAAGTCCATTCTGCCTGCATTAGTTATTCAACTGCAAGAGTTACCCAGTCAAACTTTCTCCCAAAAAACTCTGTTTCCTGGTGTTCTGTAACAGTTTCCATTTTATGAACCATATCTGAACATAATTATAGCAAATGCTTAGACCAATCATTTTACCGTGTGTACTATGGATTATGACCCAGCTGGTAGCGTAGCAGCATCAGCGCCGGACTTCGGTACGAAAGGTCCCGGGTTCGAATCCAGCCAGCCAGCTCCCCTGCACGCTTTCCATCTGTGCTGGGTTACGAGTTGGTGATCTCTTTGGAAACTCACCCGGCAGAAAGCAATGGCAAACCACTGCTGTAACTTGCCTCATACGTGGTTCCCCATTACGTCAGAGAGGCGTGGAGGGAAATCATCCACTAACCAGAGACACTCTGGATACGACGTACCTTTCCTTTTTACTATGGATTATAACAACTTGTTTCATTACAAAAATAAAATTTAAGCACCTGCTACATCACCTCCATTCAGGGCCCAAAACAGTCCTTCAGGTAAGGCAACACTTCACCTGTGAATCTGTTGGGGGTACTTTTTTGTATCCCAGTGTGGCCTCATCTACATTGGTGTGACCTGATGTAAATTGGAGAACTGCTCTTTGAGCACCTCTGCTCCATCCACCAAAAGCAGAATTTCCCAGTAGCCAATCATTTTAATTTCTATCCCCCATTCCAGGTCTGACTTGTTAGTCCATGGTCTCCTCTCAGGATGCAGGAGCAGCACCTCATATTCCATCTAGGTAGCATGAACATCCATTTCTATCGGATACAGTTCTTCATCCATTCCCACCCTCCTGCCTTCTTTCATCAGCTTTTAGCTTGTCCTCCTTCCCTATCCCCCTACCTTTTTATTCTGGCATCTTCCCCCTTTCTTTCCAGTTCCAAGGAAGGGCCTCAGCCTGAAACGTTGACAGTTCATTCACTTCCATAGATGCTGCCTGACCTGCTAAGTTCTTCTAGCATTTTGTGTGTTGTTTCGTATTTCCAATGTCTGCTGAATCTCGTGTATTTATTGTTTACCTTTTACTGATCTTTTACCAGTTGTATTGTTCATCAATGTAACTTCAGCAAGTTATTATCAATTATGCCAGTTGTGGTGAACTTAACTTTTTACTTGCTCCAGGTACAGTAATATGAACTTCTCACGGTCTCTTGCTGAGTTAAACCATGACTCACAAGAGGAACAAGATAAACTAACCTTTATAAATGCCAGAACAGCATCTGTTGAGTGACATGGACTGCTGACATTTTGGATTAAGACTCTTCTCCTGCTCCAAACAAAACAGTGTCTAATCCTTTCTCTCCACAGATGTTTTCTGATCCATTGTGTTCTTCTAGCAGTTTGTTTTTTTTTTGCTCCACCTTCCAGCATTGTCATCTGCAGGTGACACATAACCCTCTGTCAAGTGACCAACTCTTCAAGAGTGGCTGCAAGCAAGTCAGCAAACCTGACCTGATCTGTTCACAAACAATAGTTTCATAAAACCTCCACTTACCCTAACCTTAGGAGTATAAGATGAGAGGCATTGATTGTGTGGATAGCCAGAGGCTTTTCCCCAGGGCTCAAATGGCTAACACAAGGGGGCATAGTTTCATGATGCTTGGAAGTAGGTACAAGGGGGATGCCAGAGATAAGTTTTTCCACACAGAGAATGTTGGGTGCATGGAATGCGCTGCCAGCAAAGGTGGTAGAGGCAGATACAGCAGGGTCCTTTAAGAGACTCTTAGATAGGTACATAGAGCTTAGAAAAATAGAGGGAAATTCTAGGCAGCTTCTAGAGTAGGTTACATGGTCAGCACAACATTGTGGGCTGAAGTGCCCGTAATGTGCTGTTGATTTTCTATGTTCTATTAGTTGCAGTGGACAAATATGCACTTTCGCAGGCATTGAGGTCATGTATTTTTAATGAATCACATCCACATTTCAGTGTCAATCTTCTTCTCAATGGCCTCATTAAGGCTAGTAAGGGTGCAACTGCCATCATCTTGCTTTCAAGTGAGATTACAGCAAGCACTGGCCAAGTTTTCCTCATCAATTTAAGATTCACCATTGAGGTATACAACAGTTCATGTCATAGTGAACTGGAAGGTCACAGTTATACTCTGACACATTCTGGGAGTTGAGAATCTTTCCTGCAACCTACCACAGCAAATGCAAGGAGAGACAGTGGTAAGAAAATGAAAAACGCTCAAAGATGGGAGGAAAAGAGGCTACCCACACAGATTTCATACAAAACAAACCAATTTTTATTTGAACATAGGATGTCACTGGTGATGAGATATTTTTGCCAACCCTGGAGAATGACTTCTACTGTTCGAACATTTCTACCAGCAATACCATTAGAGAAGTGGGATGCCTACTCCCAAGTCCAACCCATTGCTTCTATCAAGAGGCCATCTCATGGGCATTTAATGCATTATGGAAGTCCTCAACAAGTTGCGATTCCAATCATGATTCCTAAAACTATGTGATTTTTGAGTGTAACCGCTTTAAAGGGCCAGAATTTCTGTTACTTGCATTCATGAATTTCTCTTGATCTTTAATACTATTGTCTGATTTAGTGTAAGCTGATCCAAATCCACTACAACACAGTACAATTTTGACAGGTATGAACATCTTTGCCATGTTACTTCAGTGACAGAGTACAGCATTTGACCTTGGATGATCAGCAAAGGGAGGAAATTTTCCAAAAATGGACTTTACTCATAATCAGAAAAAATATACAAAAGTACAAAACAGTACAGAAACAAGCCATTACATTTGTTGTAACTACATTACATATTGTAAATATTAAGGAGAGAGACAGAAAATAAAACCAAAACATGGCACCATTGTCATCACTTGGCTCCTTAAGGTGGTACACTTTCCATTGTTCAAGAGGCTTCCCTACCTAACTCCTGCTCCTCTGTGTGATAGCAGCAGGAATCTATACTGTGCTCCTTCACCACAGAGCCTTAGCATTGTCGGCACAGTCCTTCAGTGTGTTCTTCAGTATGTACCTGGACTGAGCCAGTCTGCAGCATTCCCTCACAGACAACTGGGCTGGAAGACCACTGAGTTTCAGGCAGACTATAGGACATCCTTCACCAAGTGAATGACCCTTCAGTAGCCTTACAGAGGAATTCAAGTGTTCTAAAGGAGCATCAGAAATGACCATCAGAAATGCTGCACAGACCTTATCAACTGGGCGAAAAAGGGCCCCAACTGATTCGGTGCAGCAAGTAGTAGCAGCCCTTAAGGATTGAGACATTGTGGGGCAAGTCCAACAAGGCAAGGGCAGCTTTGCTCTGGCAGCAGGTGGACCCACCTGGCACAAAACCACACTTCCAGAGTGAAGGAAGATGTTTGTCGAGGAAGTGTGGTGACAAGAAAATCCAGACAGAAGTGAAAAGGCTTTCTCCCTGGCTAAGCAGGGGCAATGGGTGCGGTGGGAAAGTACTGACAGGAGGAACATCAGCTGGAAGGACATATGGGAGATGGAAGGAAACAGACTTAGCTTTCTCCATCAGAGCTACATATGATGTGCTTCCCTCACAAAAAGACCTCCACCAATGGTTCAATGAGGATCAAACTTGTCCCTGTGCCCGATTCCAGAAACCCTCAAGCATACCCTGGCAAGCCACAAAACCAGGTCTTAAGGAGCCTGGCAGCAGAAATCTTGACCAAGAGGATAGCAACCAACTCCTTGTCCCCTAGAACAACCAACACTCTGACACCAACAACGTTCATTGGGACGGAGGGAAAGAAACAACTAATCTCCCTCCTATGTCAGAAACAGAACTGATAAACATGGCCTGTGACCAGAAAATGCTGGTTGATGTCAATAAGCAATGTACTTTTCCACTGGAAATTGCTACCACCAGCTTTAGGTCAAATTTGGTTCTCTGGTCCAATTTATTACAGATCATCTACATCATGGAACTCAGACCCTTGGGAGAATTCAGTGGCTGAAGCATATGTGCGCAAGAGGCTATGTTATGCAGATCTAGCATATAGAAGCTCAGCGATGGGGCTGGAAAGTCAAAGCTTGTCCTGTGGATGTGGGTTGTTGGGGATTTATAGCCATATCCACCATTATTTTGCTGAAGGAACTTGGGATCCATGGTCAGGTTCTACAGCAAACCATCAGAGCCACATCAGAGGCATTGGAAAAAAGCAGTCACTGGCTTTGAATCAAGCAAAAATCTCTCTCCTAGGCTTTAAGATAGCATCAAGAGAGTGGGAAGGCACAACAGGGGCCGACTCTGGGACACAGAAGCCATTGTCAAGCCCTCCGCAGATGAAGTGGGCTAATCAATGAAACAGTAAGGAGACCCCTGCACCACTCCCAACATCAAGGCAGTCTTGAGCAAGTGCTCAAAACCCATTGGCACAAGGGATATTAACATCTTATCCTGTGTTTTTTAAATTTTTTTAAACATAAAATACATTCACAATGTTTACTGTTGCCAAGGCTGTATTACCAATGTTTCCCCACCAATTGCAGATTCACGAGTGTTTGTTTTTGCTTGTTATAAATGATACTGTACACTTCGCCCCGCAGATTCATGGTAACATCTCAACAGTAATGTTAAAAGCAGTCTTGATGAAGCTTCATCAAGAGACTACCGTCTAGACAAATCATAAATAAAATGAGCCCAACACATTTAATGATGCACAATCAGATCCCTGTATGATGTCACTGTAAGAATACAGAATATCCATTTTGAAATAATGATCACAATATCTGTCCTCACATTATATTCTTTGCTCCATCGGGAAGACATTTTGGCATTAAGCTTTGAGTTCATCAACTCCAAATATGCTCTGACAAATATACCAATCAGTACAGCCATTGCTCTCTGCCCTGTTGAACATGGTATATTTCAACAGTGAAATGAGAAGTAGTTAATCCTTCCCTTGATTTTGCTTCTTTTCTGCTTTTTCAGTCTACTTTCCACTGCTCAAACTACCGTTTCTGTCAGACTATAGAAGGCTTAATGATCTGGAGTTGTGCGAAAATGCTTGACGGTATTCTTTCTAAAGAATTTGCAAATTCAGTCTGTGAAGTAGCTTCTATTGTCTGCCACTGTGTCAGCAAAATCATTCTCAACTTCGAAATTATCCTTTCAGCTGCATAAGTATTTTCAGGAACCTCTTCTGTTCGCCTATCATTTACATTTGCTGCTATCATGAATACCTTTTCAATGACTGGAACCATAAAATCCAAATATTCCCTCAAGCTATATCAACCAAGGCCATGTGTTAAGAGAAATCTTTCACAGTCATAACATTCCATCGTTGTATCTTCATTTCTAAACTCTTCCCAGGCACAATGCAAAAAAAAAAAATTGGAGTACGTGCTTGACATGTGATAATTTGTATATTATTCACAGAACTGCCTTAGGAAAACTGCTCTTCCTCACAATGGAACAAAAACTCTGAATCCCTGAAGATCCATATCACTCTGTAAATGTAACTTGAGCTTGATTCAATAAGATTGTAAAGATGCATCATTATCATATTTTATTTTCCACCTTTGATAATCATTTCCTGAGGTAAGGTAGTAGTGTGATGTCATGGTGTATTAGTTGTTTGTTCTTTGTTGACACAATCTCATCTGTTGTGGGAATGCACAACTGTTAATCGACTTAGATAGCACAGTTCCCACTTGTGCTCCACAATGTAGTGAAGGAAGATTAGAAAGATAGAGGGCTATGGGTAAGTCTAGGTAGTTCTAAGGTAAGGACGTGTTCAGCACAGCTTTGTGGGCCGAAGGGCCTGTATTGTGCTGTAGGTTTTCTATGTTTCCATGTTTATAATTTAGTCATGTGTATCCTATGTTAATGTCCATATTACATAGAACAGTCTATCTTCAACTCTAGATGTTGTGCTGACCTGTATAAACCTACTCCATGATCAATCAAACCTTTCCCTCCTATACAGACCATAACCCTCCATTTTACGTACACCCATGTGCCTATCTGAGTGTCTCTTAAATATCCTATTGTACCAGCTTCTACCACTACCCCCGACAATGCATTCAATGCACTTACCACTCTGTAAAATATCTATTTCTGAATTCTCCTCTAGACTTTCCTCCACTCGCCTTAATTGATGTCCTTGGTATTGGCTTTTACTGCTCTGGAAAAAAGGCAATAGCAGCCTTATTATCTTATAAACCTCTTTTAAGTTACCCCTAATGCTCCTTCACTCCAAAGCAAAGGTTCTAATTTGCTCAATCTTTCCTCATAATACATGTTCTTTAATACAGGCAGCATCCTGGTAAATCTCCTCTGCACCTTCTCTAAAACTTCCATATCTTTCCTATAATGAGGCAACCAGAACTGAACACAATATTCCAAGTGTGATCCAACCAGAGCACATCTATGACAATAACCCTGTTATTTTTGCACTTTCCAAAGTCTGCCTGATCATAGAGTTGGTTTATATAGCTCAGCACAACATCTGAAATCGAAGATGTACTGTTCTATGTTGGTTCATGGCCTCCTCTACTGTCACAATGAGGCCACAGTCAGCTTGTAGGGGCAACACCTTATATTCATTCTGGGTAGCCTCCAACCTGATGGCATGAACATCAATTTCTCAAAATTCCTGTAATGCCCTCCCCTTCACCATTTCTATTTCCCTTTTACCTTATCTCCTTACCAGCCCATCACCTCCCTCCCTCTGGTGCTCACCCTCCTTTTCTTTCTTCCATGGCCTTCTGTCTTGTCCTATCACATACCCCTTCTCCAGCTCTGTATCTTTCATCAATCAGCTTCCCAGCTTTTTACTTTACCCCTCATTCCCCCTCCCATTTTCACCTATCACCTTGTGGGTCTTCCTCTCCTCCCCCACTTTCTTACTCTAACTCTTAATCTTTTTTTTTCCCTCAGTCCTGATGCAGGGTCTCAGCCCAAAACGCTGACTAAACTCTTTTCCATAGATGCTGCCTGGCCTACTGAGTTCATGCAGCATTTTGTGTGTGTTGCTTTGATTGCCAGCATCTGCAGATTTTCTCTTGTTTCAGCCTAACGATCTTCTCCTTTGAGTCCCTGTTGCTATTGCTGGGGCCGATAGAGTGATTACTCCCTTTCTGTTTCTGACTTCCACCCATACTAACTTGGAGGACGATCCCTCCATGACCTGCTCCTTTTCTGCAGCTGTTATACTATCCTTAATTCCTAGTCCCCCACCCCTGGTCCCTTTAGAACATCAAGCAGCTAATCTGGCACTTGCAGCAGCCAAGTCCCTGTAACTGTCAAAACATTGTAATTTTGTGTACAAATCCAAGCTTAAAGTTCATCACCTTTGTTCTTAATACTTCGTGAAAGAAAGTAAGTACATTTCAACCCATTGAACTGTCTACATTTTGCCCTATCTACTGCCTATCCTTTCTCACATTCCACCAACTTCATCAACTGACCTGATACTCTTCACCCTGCCAACTCAATGCAACCCCTCGCCAACAGCTCTAGCAAACCTGTCCACAAAGGCATTGGTGCCTCTCAAGTCCAAGTGCACCTCAACCTTTGTGAGCAGGTCTTTTCCCCAGAAGAGATCCGAGTGATGCACAAATCTGAAGCCCTTCCCCCTGCACCAGCTCTTCAGCCACACATTCATTGGCCATATCATCCTTTTCTTACTCTCACCTCACTAGAATATGGCAGGTAGCACAGGCAACTTTTCAGAGATAACTACCCTCAAGGTCCTACTTTTTAGATTCCTTACTAACACCCTATATGTTTCAGGACATCATCCCTTGCAATATCATTGGCATCAATGTGTGCCAAGGTTTCTGGCTATTCACCCTCGCCCTTAAGAATACTGTGGACTCCATCTTAGACATCTCTGAACTTGGCACCTGAGAGGTAACATCCTGTCTGGGAATCTTATTCTCATCCTGTCTGTTCCCCTAAGCAATGAATTCCCAATCACCACCACTCTCTTCTTCACCTTCTTCTCTTCTGTGCCAGAGCTAAATTCAGTGCCAAAGATTTGGCTGCTGTGGTTTTCCCCTAGTAGGTTGTTACCCCAAGGTAGAATATTTGTTATTTGGTGTATTTGTCACAAGAATGATCCCAGGAATGAAAGGGTTTATGTGTGAGAAGTGTTTGATGGCTCTGGGACTGTACTCACTGGAGCTTAGAAGACAGAGGGGAGATCTCATTGAACCTATCTAGTATCGAAAGTCCTAGATAGAGCAAATCTGATGAAGACGTTTCCTATAGTGGGAGTCTGGGACCAGAGGGCACAGCCTCACAAAAGAAGAATGTACCTTTAGAAAAGAGATGAGGATGAATTTCTTTATGTATTTTCATTTTTGTATGTATTTTCAAAGTATACAACTCTGAAATTCTTCTTCTCCAGGTAGTCATGACATCAAAAGAAAGGCAGCATGATCACCAACCCCCAAATCCCACCTCCCCACACAAAAAAAGGCAAACAAAAACAGAACAGGCATATGGGGTATAGTTAAAATGGATGTTTTTTTATTGGTAAGATTGTGAAGGGTTACAGAAAGAAGGCAGAAGAATTGGGTTGAGAAAAAAAATAAATCAGTTATGATGGAATGGCAGAGCAGACTCAATGGGATGAGTAGTTCCAGTTCCATTTCCTGTTCCTCAGCATGGTCCGCAGAGAGCTGCAGCCAGATGCATTTCTCACAAGTGCAGCTATCAGGGACACAGGAGGATTCCCTGACTTCCCATATCTTGCAAGAGGGGCAGAGCACTGCCCTGACTGTCATTCCCACAACTCTACCTATGCAATAAGAAAGAGATATTATCAGAACCTCACCTTAGCTTCTGCTCACTAACTCCCCCTCTTCATGCCAAAGTTTCACTCTTACCACAAAAGTTCATCCTGCTGCTCCACTTGAACCCACCTTTTTATTAGCAACTGCTGCCCAATTAGCCAATCAGCTAATCAATGAGACCTGTTCTTCTCTGCGTAGGGAGCACAGCCTGGCAGAAAAGTTCTGGTGATAATGCAGCAGATATTGTGTGTGGTACAAGTCAGTCTTATCCTACCCATCAAGTTCCATGAAATTAGATAGACACAAGTGGTAAATATTTGTAGGACTTTGGGGAAAGAGCTGCGAATCGGCCCTCAATGCCCACCTTTCATGTTATAATGATTCCGTTCAGCACTGATCTTATTTAGGTCATTATAATATTTAAATGCGGTTTCATATGTCTGAAACTCAGCCTCATATAAAAGCACAACTTGTAAGACTTGGCATTGAGCAGTACCTCATGGGGCCAATTTTAATGCATAGTTTTGCTGCTAATGAGGCTCCATATTGCCTATTGCAACGTAGTCCTTGTAAATCTGGAGCTACGATCCTTTTCTGCAATTTGCAAAAGGAACACATGCAGTGGAGAACTCACTGATCATTTCAACATCTGAAATGTAAATCTTTGGCCTGAGGTGAAAATTATAAAAAGTTATTCTAAAATTATCCTATATTGATGATGTGTCAAAACACAGCAGCCTTGACTCGCACTTTATGATGAGAACTGTTGACATTCACCCACTCCAGCAGAAGGAAGACTTGTACCTAATCATTCCTGCTGTAGATGCCAGTTTTATGAATGACAGATGCTGTTGCATTTATCACACTGCACTGGCACTGAATCTGCATGGTGTCCATTGGGTTAGACTGATATTGTAAAGATTCCCCATTATTAAACTGGAGAACACATAACAACACAAAAAAAAAGAAACAGGATTAGGTCATGTGGTCTCTTGATTCTACTTTGTTATTCAATAGATTCAAGATTATTCTGATTGTTGCCTCAGCTTCACTTTTCTGCCTATTTTGCATTATCCTTAGCTTGTAGAAAACAGATATCTTGTCTAATTCAATTTTACAACCTGTTGGACACGCTAAGTTTGCCTTCATGAGAGATTCAAGATCCTCTGAGAAAAGATAATCCTCCTCATATACATCTAAATAGACACTTTTATTCTGAAAACAAATCCTCCAATTCTAGGTGGTATGCATCATCTCAGCACCTATCTTGTCAATCCTTCTCAGAGCCATACAGGTTTCAATGAGGTCATTTTTATTCTCCTCACTCCAGTGAATATAGGCACAAACTGTTCAACCTTCCCTGATAAGTTAACTTCCTCCTCTCAAACTTTAATTAAAGGGCATTAATAACATCATTTCTGTATTACAACATTACTCTATTTAAGAAAAAATATAAATTAAGCAATTTGGAAAAGGTTTATGGGACTGCTACCAAGAATGAGCAAATTGTGTTATGAAGAATGTTAGAACAATCTAGACTTGTACCTATTAGTGCTTTGAAAACAGAGGTATGTCAATTCAAACATATAAGATCCTGCAGGGATTGGTATTGCTATTAGTTTGTTGTTGTTACAAAGATACAGTGAAAAGGCTCGTCTTGCAAACTGTTCATTCAGATCAAATTATTAAGCAGGGCATTGAACTAGAATAAGGCAAAACTCTAACAATGCAGAACAAAGTGTAAAAGCCACTGAAAAACTGGAGTGCAGGTAAATGATAAAGTGCAAGATCATAACGAGATACTGTAGATTGTGAGGCCAAGAGTATATCTTGCTGTACAGAAGGTCCATTCCAGAGTCTGGTAACAGTGGGGTAGAAGCTGTACTGCAGCTTGGTGGTACACGCTTTCAGGCTTTTGTGTCTTCTGCCTGATGGGACAGAGGGAAAGGCAGAATGACCAGGGTGGGTGGAGTGTTTGATTATGCCGGCTGTGTTAATGAGGCAGCAAAAAACATAGACAGTCCATAGGCTGTTTCCTGCAAGGCACTGAACTGTGTCCTCAAATCTGCAGTTTCTTGTGGTCATGTGCAGAGCCGTTGCCGCACCAGACTGTCATGTATCCAGGCAGAATGCTTTCTATGGTGTTGGCAAGGTGGATCTGGACAGAATGTTTTCTCTTGAGGAAGACAGTAGAATGAAATATCACTGTTTAATAATACAGTTCAAAGAACAGTTATTATCAAAGTGAGTAACCTTTATACAACCTTGAGATTTGTCTCCTTACAGGCAGCCACAAAACAAAGTACCCATTAAAAAAAGACCATCAAACACCCAATGTGCAGAGAGAGAAAAAAAACAAATCATGCAAACAATAAAAGCAAGCAAATAGTGTTCTGAAATAAGTCCACAAAAGAAAGTCTGTCCACAGATCCTCAGTTCAGCGTAGAGCTGAGTAAATGCCAATGATCAGCGAACTGAACCAGCTCATCCCTTTTCTCGGCCCCCAACACCCTGATCTTTTCAATCTGACCCGGCACTTAAACTGTCGTCCAAACATCAGGTTCAATTGCTTTGATATGCTCTGAGGCCTGGACCCTACCTATCTAATTCAGCCCAGGCCTAAAATCGTCATCCAAACATCAAGTTCTGTCACTTGGATATGTTCTGAGGCCTGGATCCCGCCACCTTGATTTGGGGTCACCTATTTAAGATTGACATGAGCTGATTATTTTTTTCTTTTGGAGAATTGTGAAAGCAGGGTGTTTGAATATTTAAAAAAGCTGATCGAATTGCAACATCAACTCCATATCCCACCTCTTCAAATAACATTTGAATCCTTTGTTTACCAAGAGTACTGTAGATCTAAACTCTCCTGGAGTCATGCAAGAGTTATACAATAATTTGCGAATGTGTTTTTAATCAATTTCATGTTTTAAAGTTTCTAAATTTTGCAATTTTGTATAATCAATTTTAATAACTTTGATAAGTTTCTGAATACTGAAGACATTTAAAAATAGTCTTTTTGTTTTTATATTAAATATCAAATATGTCAAAGGTTGTCAGAGAAGCCCAGGAGCAGGAACTCAGCAATGCATTGCCCAGGGTGTACTCAGTACTGAGGCCACCCAAGTATGGATGGATAGCTTGATCAGCCCTTCCAGATATGTACAGGAAAGTAGGAATGTCAGGTAGCAAACTAAACATTGAGTTAAATGTCAAAAAAATCCTTTTATGTTCCACAACAAGCTTCGGATTAATTTTTTGCTTGATATTTCACAAAATGGAAATATTTTCTCCTTTAATGGTTCAGTGATCTAAATCAGGGAAGTTTGAATGTTAGTTGTATGTTGTCTGAAAAAGGAGAGAAATAAGCTTTTATTCAATATTTCAGGCACAGAGCAAAGGGAAGAGATGGAGATACTCTGGGTTCAGCAAAATACTTTTTCACATATTTATGCTGGAATAACTTAATTATTTGTGCTTTAATCGTGCTGCTTACTCATATGTTATTTTACTTTGCAAGAGTCTTTTTTAACATCCTCTCCCTGATTACACTCTTCAATACAATGCCACTTCAGGTTGTGGAATTGAACTGCTGATTCTTGAAGGAGAACTGCTTACGCAAATGTACGTAACTGTGATCACAAAGCTGATCCTCATGGAACACTAAATCCTAGCTCTGCCAGACTGATTAAATACTTAAATTCCAACTTATAAATAAAGAAGTTGGCAAGGTGAATGTCTGTAATGTTAGAAGTATTGTAGCCAATAAGTGGATCACCTTCGGATTGCATATAATCCCAAAGCTAAGAGAGATCAGCATCCTGTGTTTTGAATGTCAAACAGCCATCAAGTATTATTAAAAAATGATGGCCCTGCTGGATTAACAAATGCATAATGTTAAACATTACACTGACACAGAAAAATATGTATGCTCCAACAAGCTACTTTTCTGATTCCCAAGCTACCTACTATCTGCACTTTAATGTTGAAAAATATAAAATTAGGTTTTATAAAACCAAGAACAAAATGCATGGTGTCAAAAATCTCCCTTAAATCACATTAAAGCTGATGTCCTTGAACACCTCACAATATCCCACAGAATGAAAGTGAATTGAAATGTTGTCAATGTTTGAAAAAAAAATTGCTTAGTTTGTTACTCTTTGCATTTAAGTGATGATGCTATTCACTACTTTTCACTTGGGTCAGCTGAATCTATCTGTATTCAGTCAAAGGCTGATGTTGTTTATGCTACTCATTGTCTTTGTTTAACATCGGTCTAAATCAGCTGAGAATCCCATCCCTGAGAATCAATTTTTTTTTAGTAGAGTTAAAGATAGTCTTGATTTTTATATAGAAGCCTAAGTAAACTGATTTTGCATATACTTACTTGCAAGGAATATTAATCTGGAAATGATTGAGACTTTACACATTTGTATTTTGGATGCATTCATATTTATTTATGTTAGTATATGTATTCAAATGACAGAATGGAATTTCCAAATTTGAATAACAATCCATTGCTTAGACACACCTCATTTTACTTAGTTAACTCCTGCTAGGCAAATTAACGTGATAATCATTATATATACTGTTGTACAAGGATCTCTTAACAAGATGTAATGGTGAATGTTCTGAAGTTGATTACGTGACTGTTATGCTTGAAAAGATTGTCATGATTTGTTTCTAAAATAGATGTACTGGTAATAGAGTCAAATTATTCATACATCACAATTGTGTTATGTGTCTCTGGGTTACCAGATGAAATGACAAATCATTAATAGGGCTAGCAAAGCAATGACCAAGTGCACATATATTACTCAGATTCATATCTAGATCAATAAAATTCAAAAGCAGAAATATTACTTAAACTTGTTTATAATTAAGGTTAAACTTGACATGGTAAACTGCAAAGGGAGGGAGGAGAAGATGGCGGTGCAACGCAGCGCGCTCGGCCGTTCCGAATGATATCGTATGTGTTAACTTAGGGGGCTGTGCACAGTCCTGATTTGATGGAGACAACCATGAGAAGCACGGAGGAACACCTGAAGAAACTTCTGAAATGCCCGCTTCGCTGCCGCTGCTACTGTGCGATCGATAATCTCCGGAGGGGAAGGCCCCAAATCCTCGGCTTTGCCTATTGCCTGTTGCTGGGGCCGGGGTCAAAGCACTCGGCAGAGATGGTGCTCGGTGCTCGGTGTCAGAGAGCTGGTCGGAGGCTCGGAGTTTTCGGACGGACTCAGAGTTGGACTGTGGTCGGATGCTTCCGGGATGCTGCATCAGCAAGTTTGCAGCGCTGGAGGTTCACTGTCTGCGTGAGATGATGGGACTGTCGAGAGACTTTGAGACTTTTACCGTGCCCATGGTCTGTTTCTTATCAAATTACGGTATTGCTTTGCACTGTTGTAACTATATGTATAATTATGTGCTTTTCTGTCAGTTTTTCAGTCAGTTTGTCATGTGTTTCTGTGATATCATTCTGGAAAAACATTGTATCATTTCTTAATGCATGCATTACTAAATGACAATAAAAGAGGACTGTGTATCCTCATAATCTAATCTAATCTGATCTACACTGTGTGGGTCATATAACTGGGTTCTCTGTAGTGCAAGAAGCTGATCACGCTCTGAAACCATACTTAAAGCAATTACCTTTGTACCACTGAGAGTGCATGATCCTAATTAACAAAAGGGTATTTTCACTTGTAGATCAGTTCAAAATGAAAGATTATAAATAAAACGGTCATTAGTAAATCCACTAGGGAAATTAAGAGACATATATTTATCTAGAGACAGCTGAGAATATGGAATTATCTACTTCATAGAGAAGTTGGAACAAGCAAATAGTTTAAATAAGAAAAAAGCAAAATGAAATGAATAGCAGAATATTGTGTGATGTATAAATAACGATACATGGACTAAATTGCTGCAAAGTCCATATAAAATAATAAGTATTGAATTTTTTCAATTTTCTTTCAAATATCCTCTCAGGAATGAACCTGCTTGAAACTTGCGTGACTCTACCTCACAAAGTTATACAAAATGTCTTCTGGATTGCTGGTGCAAACCTGTTGATATTACAGAAGTTGGCTCTTGCTGGAAACATCTGATCCACAATACTATTGAATTTCCATTAGTGTACTGACTCTCAACAGCAGCAGAATGCTAATCATCTGCGCGGTAAATAATCAGTAACTTCCATCAGTTCACTCGACGTGGTAACATTAGGCTAAATGTTTCTGGCTGTGGCAGGCAGTTTCTGAAACAACCACAAATATTCTGCCATTCAAGATAAAGTTTGTTCTCTATCTGTATAGACCCAGTGTTGGTGTGGAGCTTATTGAGATACAGATGTTGACTGTCACTATGTCCAACCTGGCTGGGATTTTCTCAAATTATGCTGGGGAATTACTACTTAGGTCCATCTCAGGGTCAGATGTTGGTATGCAACGAGACATCTCATTAGCTTCAATGGGAATTGCAAACACATGAAATAGGGGAATATTTTTTGTATTAATATTTTATTTAATGTTTTAATGACATCTGTATGTTATAATGTTCATTTTTCTTTTTCTTTTTAATATACTTTCATTATGAAAATCTCCATGGCATTACAGAATGTATCTATCACAGCACCATCTACAGGGGTCAATCAGGAGTAACAGGTACTAGAAGTTCATAGAATGAATTGTATACCTCATGCACCAATTCCAACCCATTAGCAAAATTAGCAGTAGGCTCTTGCACAAAATTATAGGTTACAAAATGATAATTGCTCCCTGTATTTATTTAATAATACTAATTCACTGACTAGCAAATTTATATTGCAATTTTAAATCTGCACAACAATTATAAATGAAGTGGTGCAAATTCTACAATAACACCCATCATTAATCATCTGGGGAGCAAAGATTCATCTCGGTTCTAGCAGTGTTGACAATCCCATTACAATGGAATTTACAGCAGAAACTGTACAGGCTTATTATTGTTGATGCTTTGCCACTGAATCCTACCCCTGAAAAAAGCAGGATTAATGAATGTTAGTGAATAGCTAATTAAATAGTAATTTGCCGGTTTATAGTCTTGTTAAAAACTAATCAAGAGAAATTTGTACACAATTGCATACACCTGGAGGCTCTTTCACAGCAAACTAACTTCAAATCATATCTGACAGATTACAAACAGGATACTTGCCAATATAAAGCATGAAAATATGAATACAAGGGACTTCTATCGGGAATTGTAAAGTACTTTCACTGCAAACTCCTGAGTGATCATAGCTGGACTGACATCAGGAGGCTTTCACAGTTACCTTTTGCAGAAGTAGGTCTCCTATGTAAAAAAAAATTGCAAAGTAGAATTAGTTCTCCGATCAAAGATTACCTGTCAGTGGGGCTTTAGTTTCGGATAACAAGTCACACATGATGTTACACAGGAGTTGTGTGTCACTTGCATATTTGTTCATAATAAATACAAGCCCTTGTTCTCAAACGTTGAGTGCCTTCTTGAGATTTCCACAGCTAGAAATTGCCAGCATCACATCAGATTATGGACCATATCCAGTCACACTACACTTGTCAATGGGCATAGTCATAAGGAATAAGATGAAGCAACACCAAGGGCAAAACAATGATGGTAGTTGAGTAGCATCTTCAGAGTTTTCCATATTGATGGCATTGATCATGGGGCTTTGCTGTAGAAATACCCCTGGCATGCTGAGAGTTGGTGATTTTTTGTGGAGGGTGACAGCAAGACAGAGAGAGACGGAGTCAGAGAAAGAGAGAAGACAATAACAATTATCTTAAAAAAGAAGCAAGATAGGCAGCATTACTTTATAATATAGTGAAATGTTGAGTTTAGGCAAGATACATGCACAGGAGACTTGAGTACAACATCACTGGATAGAATGGTAGTTCAAGTGGAGGCAGGCTATATTAACAGCCTAGCTAAGTGCAGTTTAAGGCAAATGACTAACTTAAGGAGCACTTATGTATGAGCCTCAATTGTTCAGCATGGAATGCTACCCCCTCCCCACCCCCATGGACTCATTGTCACTTATGTTCTATGTTGCAAATTGTGGTCTCAGAGAATTATGGAAGCAAGTAACGTGTCAAAACTTGAGCACATAATTTTAGATTGATACTTCAGTTCCTTACTGAGAAAGCCTTGCATTGTCTGGAAGGTCAACAAGGTCCTATTTTAGGATGAGTTGGGAACTGTGTCAGCAACTGGTTCACCACTTTTCTTTCAAATGAATAGCATGCTATATTACTTTATGGTATCTTGCAGTGTGACCACAGCTCCATTTTAAACCTAATTATCAGTTAATGAATTAGATGCATCCTTGCAGTAACTGTTGATCTGAAAGGACAGTATTGTTTTCCTTCATAAACACCATTTAGAGTGTTGCTGTAACAGTTCCAGACTGGAATTTCATAAAGCCTTTAGTCAGATTTAGTAAACTGGGCTGAGAATTTGGTGCAGTAGCAAAATGAGAAACTATCCCCAATATGCATGTGGAATAAACTAAATGCCAATAATTCTTTTAACCATCATCAATATTAAGGTAGATTTGCAGTGAATCAAGTCTATTAATCTTGATAACAAACTTCATTCACCATTGGTAAAATAATGATGCCACAATGGACTTGATTGCTGAAATATTGTTGGACTATCTGTGATGGAAAACAATTTAGAATGAAATTTATTATTAAAGATCTGTTCCATCTTTTGCTGAATTTCAATACTCTGCTAAGTCAATTTGGCTACTATTTATAGTTGGTGCGCTTTCAATCTTTGCAAAGGTTGCAGATCTATGAATTCAGAAAAACAAAACTGAAACATTTTTTTAGCAAGTTGCAATATTATTTTCATACAAACAATAGAGTTTGCCAAATAATTAAAATAATTAGGAATATCAAGATTAATTATACTTAAAAAGGGTGCAATATTCAGGTGGCAATATTGATACATCTATATTTTCATGTTCAACATCCATCTGGAGTCCAGAGCAGAAGAAATGCTGGAAGGATGACATATTTTGCTTTAGAGTCCTTAGCGTACATGCTGTTCGTGACCTTAGTTTTACCAAAATATTCCAGAAGCATGAAATCTGCTGGGCCTGACTTATAGCTGCAAGATCACAAGGACAACAGGCACATGGGAGCAGATTAGCATTTTCACTGCCGGAAAACCATGCTGGTTTCCTTCCCTACAGTAACACTGCTCCTTGCAAGTGTGCGGCCTTACCAAGGGATTGCACTTGTGTCTTGCATTCAGGATTGTGATTTAGGCTCCAGGGCCATCAATTTTGTTATGATCTAGTGTGCTCTGTCTGACTTACACACAGATAGTGCAACAAAGGAAATTACCACCATCCTCCCTCCATCAGTTTGCAGATGGTAGCAAACCAGGCCACGTGGTTGACAGGAGGGACAAAAGCATTAAACTACAGAAGGATATCAATTGATCAGGCACTTTGGCAGAGAAATGGCAAATGTAATTCACTCTGAAGTAATGTGTTAATTTATTTGGACTAAGCTGCAAGCAAATAGAATTAACAATTTTGGAGGACGCTAAAATTTGAGGAGGAATAAATTAACTTCCATTTGCATGGCCAACATACCCTGAAAAATAGTATTTGGTTAAATAGCCAGTGAGCTCTCAAACCCCACCATGGGATACTCTCCTTTACTGGTCAAGGCACAGGATATAAAAATAGGGGGATAGTGTTATAATTGTAGATAACATCAGTAAGACTATACTTTATTATATCATATGCTCCTGTTCACAATACAGGAAAGATCTGATTGCACTGGGGAGGGTGCAGACGAGATTTTTGAGGATACTGCCAAGATTTAAAAAAATGTAGCTATAAGGAAAATTTGGATAAGCTGGAATTGTTTTCTTTGGAGTGTAAAAGCTAAGGGGAAATTTAATTCAGGATCTTAAAGTTATGAGTGGCGTGTATATATAATAAAAAATTACCTCCTCTACTTGGGAATCTCAAAGCTTTAAATTAAGTGGATGAAGAATTGAAAAGGAGATGAAGGTGTTTCCTTCAAGAAGAAGATGGGGTGCTGGAGCGGATCTAAATCTCACTGCCTACAAGAATGATAAATGCAGAAACCCCCAGCATATTGACAGAGTACTTGGAGGTGCAGTTGAAGAGCTATAACTGCCAGGGATATGACCATTGGAAAGTGTTGATACATAGGGACACAGTGGGACAAATGGTACTCTGCTGTGTTACAGATTTTACCAAGGTGACACGGTAGCATAACAGTATTACAGTGCCAGTGACCCGGGTTCATTTCCCGCTGCTGCCTGTAAGGAGTTTGTACTTGGGTTTCCTCCGGGTGCTTCATTTCTGTTCCTCTTTCCAAAGATGTATGGGTTAGTAGGTTAATTGGTCACATGGGTGTAACATAATTGGGTGGCACGGCTCGGTGATCCAGATGTCTCTATTATTGTGCTGTGTCTCTAAAAAAAATCTTGTACAATTCAGTCGGTAGCCAAATAGTTCATGTAAGTTAGATAAAGCTGTGCCAAGTTCAGCAAAGATGTTCAATTATAGCTTCACTATTTATTCACAGGAGTATAATTGAAACTCAGAGTGGACACAACATTGAGAAGTTCAAGGACTATATGATGAGGAATCATGGCCTTCTCACGTCAAGCAATTGGCACCTAAGAAAGTCTCAGTAAAAGGAGCATTGGTATATGGTGAAATACTGACCAGTGTTCAACAGATCTGTTAAATCATTATTGATTAGAGCTCAGCATTAACACCATTATTCCCTCAATAAGTTTCAAAACATGGGCCTCTACGTTTGCAATTTATCCTCATCGGGAGACCATAGTCAGTGTGGATCAGAAATATCATCTCCTCCTTGCTGACAACCAACATTGTCATACTTAAAGAATACCTGCTTAGCCCGCTGCTGTACCCTCTCTATGCCCAGGACTGTGTGGCTAGGCACAGTGCTAATGCCATCTATGAATTCACCCATGACACTTCTGTTGTCAGCAGAGGTCTTGTCAGGAAGACCAAAGAATTGATTGTGGACTTCAAGAAAAGGAATTCGAGAGAACATATACCAGTCCTCATCGAGGGGCAAGCAGTGGAAAGGGTGAGCAGTTTCAAGTTCCTGGGTGTTAAAATCACAGAGGATCTATCCTAGTCCAACATGTTGATGTAATTACAAAGAAGGCACACCAATGGTTATATTTCATTAAGAGTTGGAGCAAATTTGGAATGTCCCCAAATTTCTAGAGATGACTGTGGAGGGCATTCTAATTGGTTGCATCACCATCTGGTATGGAGAGGCTACTTCACAGGATCAGAAAAAGCTGCAGAAAGTTGTCAACTCAGCCAGTTCCAGCAAAAGCTTCCTCAGTATCAAGGACATCTTCAAAAGGTGATGCTTTAAAAAGATGGTATCCATTATTGAGGATACCGTCCACCTAGACAATGCCCCCTTCTCACTGCTACCATGAGGGAGGAGGTACAGGAGCCTGGAGTCAGACACCAAATGGTTTAGGAACAGTTTCTTCTCCTCCACCATCACATTTCTGAATGGACCATGAATAATACCACATTGCTCTTGCACTACATATTCATATATTTCTAAATGTATTATTTATATTTTTCTTATTGTAATTTACATCTGTTTTATGTATGACATTGTACTGCTACACAAAACAACAAATTTCAGGACATATCAGTGATAATAAACCTGATTCTGACCTATCAAAGATGAAGTGAGAGAGATTAATATTGTTTCATGTGCTAGAAGTATATGTGAGCATTTTTTAACAATCATACATTTCTTCATACATTCAGATCTATTACATTCAATGCAATCAAATACAGGTGAAAACACAGGACGTATGCACACATTTGATGCTTTCTTCTCTTCTTCCTGTGTATTTTACTTACATGTGCTTTTTGACTCTCAGTTTGCAAGAATCCCCAACATGGGATCTGTCTGTATATGGTTTAACAATCTGATTAAAGAATGATTGCTGAAGAACAAGTCTAAATCAGAAGATATAAGTTCTGAATATTTAATTTTGTGTCAAATAATTTATGGAAAGTGAAACAGAGGAGAAAATTATGATAAGGCCAAAAGTTAAAAGAAATGTAGATAAAATATTATCCTTTCATGTTAAAAAGTCAAATTTTTCCAATAATAATTAAATCTAAAGTGATGAGAGCAGGCATTGTGAAAAGTAATTTACATTGCAAGAAACAAAGCCAGAGTTATCTGGCAATAATGATGATCTTTAATTCCTTTAAAAATTAACATTTTGGAATAGACAAACCTAGCATTTTCGGATGAAAGGTCATTGACCTGAAATAATAACTCAGTTTCTCTCTCCGCAGATGTGAATGACCTGTCGATCTTGATTCTCTTTTTATTTTAGATTCTCAGCACCTGCAGCTCTTTTTCTATCCAGAATTTTCTGATACCTGTGGTGCTTACCAATCTCAACACGACAGATAATTCAACTCCTTTTCTCTATTTGACAACCAGGAAATAGTTTAGGAAACTCTGGAGAGGCAGGTCAAATCTGTGCAGCAAATCCTTGAAGTATGGTCGCCTGCAGTTGCTATCTGATTTATACTTTAATAACAGTATATTTGAATAATAATAGCCTCATTGCCATTTCACTGCACCATCTATATACAGTCTGTATTAATATGTTGGTCTTGATGATTGATTGACAAGGCATGAGCAGACAAAAATCTTTAGATCTTAGAGCACAATTGATTTAGAAATGAGAAAGCAAGGGCAGGGATGGAGAAAATAGGAGAATAATTCACGTCAGCAAGAATGCAACTCAGCTTGAAGAATGCAGGCTGTCACAGAACGTAAATCAAGTCAGACGACTGAATTGTTCAAGAAACTAAGCAGGGTAGAGGAAAGGAAGATAAACTAAAATGACAGACAGAAGTCAAAGGATGATTTTTTTCCTGTAAGATAACACATATGTAGCCTGAGGAAAAGTACACACTCAGGACAACAAAGACTTTTTCAGGTTTTAATTCCTTTATCGGTGTTCGATGTTTAAGTGCCAGAAGAGGGTCGCGAAATGAAACGAACGAATTTACAACCAGTTCTTGCCATTACAATCTTAGTTTAACTTTCGATCTACACCCTTGTGTATGAACAAAATTGCGTATAGTATAAAAATACCAGTACTAATACGGTACAAATACGGTAATGGCAATCCTGAAGGAACACAATACAAACAACATTAGAATCCCATCCACCCTGCATCTTATACATAACAGCGAAAAATTTAAGCGAATACATCTCATCTAAGACGTACACATGTGCTGAACTTCCGAACAAAGACGAAACATTCACGTTACGCGGTTACATGCACAATCAGTCCCGATACAATAAAGTGAGACAAAAGGTACACTTTGGCACAACTTTTACAAGGTACTGCCTGGTAGTTAAATTACAGGAAGACTGACCTACTTGGCTGGTGAGGAACTTGGTATAAGCCATGCTACCCAGCGTTGATTTCTTCACTCGTGGAAATCTAAAGCATCCACATGTAAAACATGTCAAATTACCGATATTCTCGATCCGCCAGCAAGGATAAACGAATTCACGTGGATATTGTCAATTAATGCTCACCTTTCCTCACCATGCCCAGCACGCTCTGGGAAGAACCCAATTCCAACTCTTTACCACGTCTTCAGCCGAAAGCAAAATGGTCTTTCACTATCCTGCGCGTGCGTAATGACATCACCGTCTCCCTGAAAGGCATAGGCAACTATTCTAGCATTACCCGGATGGATACCTAAGTACACTTTTAATGATACTGAATAAGATCCGACGGTCACCCGGTTACATACTCCCCTGCATTCAAGTAATCGTCCTCGATTACTCACTCACTACAAGGTACTTTTAACCTCCTTAACTGCTTCTCTAGAGAGAACTGAACTGAGACTAGCCAGCATCTCAGACACTGCTGCCGGGCTTATGAAAACCTCATCAAGGACTGACCTTGGTTCGCGATGTGGGTTAGGGTGCTGACCAGCATTTACTCATTTACTCCTGCGGGGTGCTGCTACAAGAGAGATACTGACCTCTGCCCCTGTATTAGCCATCGTCGGCTCCCCCTTCTCAGTTCCAGAAGGTGTCATATTTTTGGAAGATATGCTGTCAAGGCAGGGGTCAAGACTCTGTACACCCTGTTCTGACATGTCTTCTATCACTATCACACCATTCTCTAGATCCTCAGAATCTGACTCATGCCCCAGAGGTGAGCTGGCCTGAGTTACTGGAGTTTGCTGTCTTCTTCGGGTAGCTGGAGTGAGATGGTTCTCACAGGGCCTGATGTCTACCCTGTTCACCCTCTTGCTAGGCCCACCCTCCCAAGTTTCCACCGTGTAGGTGTTGCCCAGTACCTCTATCACCCTGTAGACAGTTGAGTTCCAAGCATCCTGGATCTTATTATGGCCTAATGGTCTGCTCCTCAGTGCATCTACATCAGCTTTGGGACAGTAAACTTTGTCCTCCTGCCAGGCAATGCATTCTGCCGCCTTCTGTTCAGAGTATTCTTTTGCTCTGGCATGCGCATCCCTCAGTCGGCTCTGGTGTACAGCTAGCCAGTCATGTTTCTGGTCCACCATCTGTTCTTGCCCCAGCAGAGCATCCACGGGCAAGTGGGGATCCACCCCAAACAACAGAGAGTAAGGTGAATACTGGGTGGTTGTGTGAGGTGTTGCATCATATGTATACACCAACTCCGGTAGATGTTCTGTCCATCTGCGCTTCTTTTCTGGAGGCAACGTATGCAACAAATCATGTATCGTCCTGTTGAAACGCTCGCACTGCACGTTTCCAGTAGGATGGTGAGGTATGGTACGGCTTTTCTTTACCCCGTATAGTTTGCAAAGCTCCACTATGACCTCACTTTCGAAGTTACGGCCCTTGTCAGAATGCAATCTCTCAGGGACACCGTACTTCATGAACCATTCCCTCAAGAGCACCCTTGCTGTGGTATCCGCCTTTTGATCCTGAGTCGGAAATGCTTGGGTAAATTTAGTGTTACGTACCCCGTAACTGGGTTGCCAAACCAGCAGAAATGGACCACTCAGTTGGAGTCTGGATTACTGGAACTGGGAAAGTTTTATTAAAGAAATAAGCAACACAGTACTCTAATAGTAAGATATAAATGCAACAGGTTAGCAATGAATAAACACACAGGTACACAGAACTAAGATAATAGGGTCAATCAAGCTCTATCGCAGTCTAGGGGTAAAATGATCAATCACAAGTGACAGAGTTCAGTTTAGTTCAGTTCGCAGTAATCGCTGTTGTGCCGTTGGAGAGAGAGAGAGAGAGTGAATGAATATTCAAATCGGATTCCAAACAGACCTTCGATATTCCTCACAGTCAGCTTTCAGGCGAGCCCTTTGTAATGTCCTCTGAGGTCACCGACTGTGACTCCTCCGTTCCAGATACGATCGCTCCTCGGCGGTGAACCTGGCACCCAGGCAAGGGCGGACACACACACCAGGTTCCCGCCGACCGTATCTTTCCACCCTGTGCATCTATGGCTGGTCCCGCGACCAGACCTCCAAAACTCCCACCGACTTGTGGGGGTACACCGCTTCCAGGGTCTCGTTACCTCATGGTGTTGTGAGTGGTGTCTCTTGCCTTAGCAAACCTGTCCCTTTTTATCCCCCCTGTTGGGGTATCGCCTGTACATCAGACTTCAAACAGTTCAGGGTTCAAAGCAGCCGGTCCTGACAATACTCAGACCAGTGTCTCCTTCCGTTAAACTCTCTCGTCTCCTCATTAACATTTCCAAATGCTGCTCCATTGTCTTACTTATCTCTCTCTCCTGAAGACAGGTGGCAGATCAACTGATGATCCCACTTGTGATAGCACAGGACAGTTAACATCTTAGTCTATGTGTACTTTTGTAACCCTCTTTTGTCACATTAGTGAAAACGTCCGTGACCACTAAGACATTCTCACGCCCATCACTTGCTGGCTCCAACACAGTGAAATCTACTGCTACAACTTCAAGCAGCCTAGAAGCCAGAAATGACT